>NW_012118487.1:10232896-10260108 GCF_000951035.1 Colobus angolensis palliatus
TGCCTCAGCCTCCCGGGTAGCTAGGACCACAGGCACCCGCCACCAGTTAAGTTTTGTATTTTTACTAGAGATGGGATTTCACCATGTTGGCCAGGATGGTCTCAATCTCTTGACCTGGTATGATCCACCCACCTCGGCCTCCCAAGTGCTGGGATTACAGGCATGAGCCACTGCTCCTGGCCAGAAAACCTTATTTTTATTATACTATTAACCTTTGCTTCATGGTCTAATTTTCATCAGGAAATTCTGTCACTTATATAGAGAGAGCTATTTTGTCATTTATGGAAACAAGTTTAACTCTTTGTCCACATGATGCCAGAGCATCCTATTAAGTAAAATTCAAAATCTAGCAAAGTGCTGTGTGGGAGGAGGAATGTAATAAATTGCAATATGATTTTCTGTACCTTCTTATTAGAAAATGTAAGAAAAATGTATATTCTTTTCCAACAACAAGTTCACATATTAATTAATAATCATTTTAAGGCCGAGCACAGTGACTCACACCTGTAATCCCAGCATTTTGGGAGGCCTAGGTGGGCAAATCACTTGAGTCTAGGTGCTTGAGACCAGCCTGGGCAAAATGGTGAGATGCTATCTCTGAAAAAATACACATACACACACACACAAAAAAAAAATTAGCAGGGCCTGGTGGTGCTTGCCTGTAGTCCCAGCTACTCAGGGCCTGAGGTGAGAGGATCATTTGATTCCAGGAGGAGGTTGCAATGAGCCAAGATTGCATCACCACTGGCCGGGCATGGGGGCTCACGCATGTAATCCCAGCACTTTGGGAGGCCGAGGCAGCCAGATCACCTGAGGTCAGGAGTCCAAGACCAGCCTGGCCAACATGGTGAAATCCCATTTCTACTAAAAATACAAAAATTAGCTGGATGCAGAGGTGCGTGCCTGTAATCCCAGCTATGCGGGAGGCTGAGGCAGGATAATTGCTTAAACCCAGGGGCAGAGGTTGTGGTGAGCCGAGTTTGCACCACTGCACTCTAACCTGGGTGATAGAGCAAGACTCTGTCTAAAAAAAAAAAAGGTCTGAAAAGATTTCTTAAAGAATATAAGATTTGAGGGGTTAGAAGAGTCATAGATAAATATACTTAGCACATCAAAGAACTTGGGGAAACTTAGAATAATAAAACAAGGAAGAAGGGGACACAGCATTGAAAACTGGTTCAGATACCATAGAGACCAATGTTTCTCAACCTTGTTCTTAGTAGAAACACCTAGCAACCTTTAAAAAAAAAAAAAAAAACACTGACTCCTGGGCCATACTTTTGATGATTCTCATTTAGGTGGTCTGGTTGGGACCTAAGCATATTTTTTTGTGTGTGTTTTTTTCTTGTTATTTTTTTGAGACAGAGTCTCTCTCCGTCACCCAGGCTGAAGTGCAGTGGCACAATTTCGGCTCACTGCAACCTCTGCCTCCTGGGTTCAAGTGATTCTTCTACCTCAGCCTACTGAGTAGCTGGGACTACAGGCATGCACCACCACGCCTGGCTAATTTTTTTATTTTTATTAGAGACGGGGTTTCACCATGTTGGCCAGGCTGGTCTCAAACTCCTCACTTTGTGATCTACCTGCCTCGACCTCCCAAAGTGCTGGGATGACAGGCATGAGCCACCGCACGCAGCCAGCATATGTATTTTTTAAAAGCTACGTGTGTGTGGTGGCTCACACCTGTAATCCTAGCTACTCAGGATGCTGAAAGTGGGAGAATTGCTTAAACCCAGGAGATCAGGACCAGCCTGAGAAATATAGACGCATCTCAAAATATGTATGTATATGTGTGTGTGTATATGTAATGTCCATGTATATGTGAGTATGCATACATATATGTGTACATATGTAATGTACATGTATGCACACATATGTATGTATGCATATATGTAATGTACATGTATGCATGTAGATGTATATGTGTGTACATATGTAATGTGCACGTATATGTATATATGTATGTGTATATATGTAATGTATAGGTATATATGTATGTATATTTAATACATGGATATGGATTAATATGTGGATATGTATGCATATATGTTTGTGTGTGTGTATGTTATGTGTATGTATAAAAGCTCTCTATATTGTTTTAATTGGCAACCAGGGTTTGAAATCCCCTGCATCAAGGCAGCACTTCTCCAAGGGTGGTGCATCGGAGCCTGGGGGTTCCGGAAACATTCTCACGTGGTCTATGACGTCATAACTCTTTTCATAGTAATGCTAGGGCATTGTTTGCCTTTTCCTTGTGTTGATATCTGCAATGCTTCTCTGTGTTGACATTTGGTGCAAAAACAACGATGGGTAAAACTGCTGGTGCCTTAGCATGAATCAAGACAGTGACACCAAATTGTACTAATTGTCATCATTTGTTTTTACAGCTACACACTTGCAGTTAAGAAAAAGAATCTAGTTTCTCTTAAGAATGCCCTTGATGATGAAGCAGAAAAAGTATTAATTTGATTAAATGTCAACCCTTCACTTTCTGTTCTTTGACAAAATGAGAATTATGCATGAAGTGCATCTGCTGCATACTAAAGTATGTCTGGAGGAAAAACATTTGTGTGATTGAGTTGTGAGCTAAAATAAGTCAATGTTTTCATAAGCACTCTTTTTACTTGAAAGAATGGCTAACACACAAACTATACAGACTTGGATATTTGGCAGGGATTTTATTGGAAATAAATGATGCAAGCCTGATACCTCAAGGGAATAGCTATCAGTATGTGTTATTGTCAGTAGTAAAATTAGAGCTTTCATGCAACAATTACATTTTGAAATACATCCACAGCTATGAGGTTTAACAGCTTCCCACTACTTAGAGACTTTTCTTATGAGATCAGTAATTATAAGTATTTTTATACTGTGTAATAAAATCATCAACATTTGTAAGAGCTGCATAATCAGTCAATATTTTCCACATGCATGGATGTAGAATATTACGCATGAACGAAAGACCCCTGTTTGATCATCACAAGACAGAGCAGCGGAATGTAATGCGGCACACGCAAACAAGTTCATTGAGCAGCGGAATGTAATGCAGCGCACGCAAACAAGTTCATTGAGCAGCGGAATGTAACGCAGCGCACGCAAACAAGTTCATGGATATGGTTTCCGTTTCTACATTGCGTATTGTTTTAAGAAGTTATCACTTGTCAAGTTTTGGTGTCATATCAAAGAAGGAAATTCAACATTATCTGAGAACGCAATTAAAATATTCTTCTATTTTCCATTTTTATAGCTATGTGACGCATATGCGGAATTTTTCTTTAGGAACTTAAACCAAAAGAAAACATTGCAAATGGAATTCAGAAGCAGAAACAAGAATCCAACACTCTTAAGCCAGCCATTAAAGAGATTTGCAGAAATGTAAAACAATATAACGCTTCTTGCTTTGTTTTTGTTTTGAAAAAGTAGTTTTTTAATAAAACTATTTTATGTCAACATGTGAAGGGTTTATAAGTAGATATTTTTGTAATGTCTCCATTTTAATTTTAATATAGTGAATAGTGATAGATAGAATTAACACACATCAACATTTTGGTTCTCATTAATTTTCAAACATGTAAAGGAGTTCTGAGGCCAAAACATTTGAGAACTGCTGCTCTAAACCGAAGGGCCAGGTGGCAAAGCCTGGCTAGATGAGTGCTGCAATGCTGCTGAGTAAACAGACAGAAACCGAGGGAGCCGAAACAGAATTGAATACAGAAGGCCAAAGGAAGCCAGTAAGATGTTGACACAGTCAAGCAGAACTGAAAGACCAAAGAGGCGATTTCCACAGTGGAGAAAACTGCAGTCGTCCAGCTATGAGACAGACTAGTGTGACCTGAATCAGAGATTTGATTGTGATATGTAGAGAGGAAGATGCACACAGTCTGACCGCTCTAGGGAAAATTGTTCTGATTTTTACGGCAAGGATTCAGAATTTACTCTGAGACGCTGTCATTGAGTGACTGCTGCTGACACATATGTGATGATATCTAAGATGCTGGGAAGAGGCTAGGTCTTCAGGATGAACGTTAGAAAGCAGATCATGCTTTGCTTGGTACTGTCATTGTTCATTGCCCAAAAATTCTTTGTGATAACTTGGCTGACTGCTATCTTTATCGTTATATCAGGTGATGGTTATGTTTGACACACTGAATGAGGATCTTTTTTTTTTTAATTTTTTAAACATTTATTTATTTATTTATATTATTGTTATTATTATTTTTTGAGATGGAGTCTCACTCTGTTGCCCAGACTGGAGTGCAGTGGCATGATCTTGGCTCACTGTAACTTCCGTCTCCCAGGTTCAAGCGATTCTCCTGCCTCAGGCTCCTGCGTATCTGGGATTACAGGTGTACGCCTCCATGCCCAGCTGAGTTTTGTATTTTTAGTAGAAACAGGGTTTCACCGTGTTGGCCAGGCTCATCTCAAACTCCTGACATCAGGTGATTCTCCTTCCTCGGCCTCCCGAAGTGCTGGGATTACAGGCATGAGCAACCACGCCCCGCCTAAATGAGGATCTCCTCATATACCTCCATAGTTCTGTTTATCCTCTTGGTCTTGGGCGTGTTATACAATGTACATTTCCAGGTTTGATATCTGGAGGAGTCGGAGAAACCTGTTGCTATGGTCTGAATATTGGCATCCCCCCCAAATTCACATGTCAGAACCTGATAGTATTAAGTAACGGGGTCTTTTGTGAAACAAGTCATTTTAAAAGGGCTCCAACCTCATGAATGGGAATAATATCCTTATAAAAGGGGCTGAACAGAGCTGCCTTATCCTTCTGCCATGTGAGGATGCAGTAACAAGGTGCCGTCTTGGTAGCAGAGAACAGGCTCTCACCAGACACCAAATCTACTGGAACCTGGATCTCAGACTTTTCAGTCTCCAGAACTGTGAGTAAGAAATGTAGTGTCTTTATAAATGGCACAGCCTGGGGTATTTTTATTGTAGCAGTAGGACTAAGTCACCTACCATGAATCTTTTAAGTGGAGCTGAAGCCATGAAAGAAGGACTCTCTTCTCCATTTGGGGTCTAAGGAGCATCAAATCATGCTCAGGGAAAGGTAGAGAATTAAGCTTATGAGCGAAAGGTTGTAGAGAACAAGACATTTTCAATCTTGGGGATATGATTGTGTTTGAGAAAGTTAAGATTGTTACTTTATTCTGTGACACTTAAGTCGGTTTGATATAATACATACAAGGGCTGATTGTGGCGTGCTGCCCTTGCTTCAACATGCTTCTTAGGAAGTACCCCTTGAAAGTCAGATTGCCACATTATAGTTGCATTATATGTTATGACTGCAGTGTCGTCCTTTGAAATAGATTGGACAGAGTATGCTATTCACAGAAGAGCAATAAGCAGCCAGCTTGATAGAGTTACTGAATTTTAGCTCTCATGAAGAGAATGCCAAAGTAAGTTATCATAGACTACTCTTGAAAAATAAGAGCCTGTTAAGACCAAGTAGAGTATGAAAAACAGAAAAACCCTCTCTCCTTGACTAAACACTTATTTATTAAGCAGTAGTTTTTACATTCTCCAGGTACAGCTGAAAAGTTCTTCTATAGTCTCAGAACTAAGGTGACAATTGCCTGACCACCAGTTTATAACTTTTCTTCCAATCCTTTGCAGTCGTCAGATTCATGTATGGTAGCCATGTATATGGTTGTGGATCGTTGTCGTCAGATTCATGTATGGTAGCCATGTATATGGTTGTGGATCGTTGTCGTCAGATTCATGTATGGTAGCCATGTATATGGTTGTGGATTGTTGAACTTGTGCAGGTTGTCATTTGTGGCCACTAGAAAAGGACATGTGCTCTACTTCTTGAGGGATGAATGTAAAAAGTCTTTTAAAAAATGTTACTTAATGTTGTACATTTCCTAATATCAGGTTCATTCTGTGATGGTGTTTAAGAAAAAATAATTTCAAATCAGCCTCAGCAATAATGCATCCCTGAAATTATGTTCGAGGCATATCAAGATCAATGAGGTCAAAACAGTCAATGAATCAATTTCCTGAGAAGTGCAATGCTGAAGACAATATCAGGGACTCATGAAGCGATTGACACTTCAACTTTGTAATATATTATGATGTTTAAGTAATTTGTCAGTGATCTCAAAGATTTAAAATAATAGTACTTATGGTGGAATAATAAAATTGTATGAGATCATAAAAACATTTGCATTCCCAAATTATTTATTGTAAGATTTCTTTCTGATTAATGAAGACTTCTTTACATCATTAAAAGCACTGTTAATTGACTGCCACTGAGGAAGGACTTCTCTGGAGGAGGCACACTAATAAGATTTAACTTGCTCAATGCAGGTGGGTAGATTGTGGCAGAGGAAGCTAATGGAAGTTCTCTTCTGATTGCTTCTGTTTCTTTAGTGACATAGGAAATAGATAATTGAAAGTGAGGATATGGAAGACTTTTAGAGGTTTGATGCTTTAGGACAAAAGAGAAGATTGGAAAGAACATCAAAGAGGCTCAAAAGAGAATGAATTGAGGTAACAGATCATGATTGCTAGAAGGCATTAAGAACCCCCTTGATATTCGTAACTATAGATTTAAAATAAATCTATAGTTTTATTTTAATATTTTAAAACTATAGTTTTATCTATAGGTGCAGTGGCTCATGCCTGTAATCCCAGTGTTTTGGGAGGATGTGCTGGTAGGCTCACTTAAAGCTAGGAGTTTGAGGGTAGCCTGGGAAAAACTGACAGGAAAAACCCTCCCTGTCTCTACACGCTGCCACTGGGAGCCAGAGACAAGTGGGAGACCTCCCAGAGCCTCCTGCCCTGGGGACTGCCACAATGGGGCCAGGTCGAGTCACCTGTTTGCAGGGGAGCAGCCCAGTCAGGCACAGAGGGGCAGACAGAGAGGGGACCAGTGAGGACCTGGAGCCCCCACCCCAGGCTGTGAGGAGGTGGGGCCAGGGCTGCTGCATGCTCCATGGAGTGGGCAGGAGTCCCGCCCTCCCAGGCACAGGACCTAGGCATCTCTGTACTCTGCACCCTCCGGGCCCAGGAAAGCCCTCTCTGTTCCTGCTGCCTGACCTCTTCCCACTCCAGGAGCCCACTCTGATATTAGAGTGTGGTTGGGGCCAAGCCCAGGTGCTGTGACAGCCTGGCCAGGTTTGCACACACTCAGGGCAGTGCTAACACACCAGGCCCTTGCTGCCTCAGCTCCCTCTGGACTTTGGGCACCAATGAGCACTGGGCAGGGGACACTGAGGTTGGCTGAGGGCAGCTTGGCACTGGTCTGCAGGTGCCCCTTGGTGTGAACAGCTGGGCATCATGGATGGTGGCAGGAAGCAGATAGGCTTGTGGGCAGAAGGGTTCGGGTCCAGGGTGAGGCCCCACCTTCAGGTCAGGGAGGGCCTGAAGGCTGGGAGCTGGGTTTCCAGTCCCATGGACTGGAGTGGGAACTTGTGGTGCCTTTTCCAGGCACACCCGTGGCCATCCATGGACCAATTGGTGTGCACTTCCTCCTCTCTGAGGCCCATAAAAGCCCTGGGCTCAGCCAGAGCTGGACAGATGATGGGACAACCAGCTGTAGAGAGGAGCTACCCTCTCTGCTGGGAGCTGAACACTTGTTGGAACACCCTGGCTGTGGAAAGGAACTTTCTTCTTTGAGTCTCTTCTGAGCTGTTCTATGCCCCAGTAAAGCTTCTCTTCAGCTTGCTCATCCTTCACTTGTCTGCATACCTCATTCTTCCTGGTCTCAGGACAATAACTCAGGACCTGTTGAATGCTGAGGCTAAAAGAGCTGTAGCACAAAGAGGGCTGAAATATGCCTCTTGCTCACCATGTTGCAGGGGAACAGAAGGAGAGAAGAGCTATGGCCCTCTGAGGACCCCAGACCTGGGAGTTCCACAAGTCAGGCTATGACTCCCACTTTGGGGCCCTGTAGTTCCCTGCATCTCCAAGCTTCCAGGCACCACCACGTTCCTCAGTGCCTGGACAGGTGGGAGACCTCCCAGAAAGCTGTGAAAGCTGCTTCCAGTTCACCTGGTCCAGCCTCAGCCTTGCAGAGAGGAGGTGCCCATGCTGGCACCTGGAGCTGCCCACTCTGCTGCAGCAGCTGGCATGTGTGATTCTGTACAGTGGTTGGACCCCATGCTTGCTTACACACCCCTTGCCACTCTCCTGACTTGCCCTTGGCTGGCATGGAATCCAGGTCAGTAGCATGAGCTGAGCACATCCTGCCAGACCAAGTGGGAGTAATGAACCCAGTAGGCCAGAGCGAAACTGTCCATAGAGGTTTCCAGCTGGAAAAGTGACGCTCCAAGGATCCTGTAACACTGACACATGAGAGATGGATTTTATTGGGTTATGATTTAGCCAAGCAAGCATGATGATTAGCACTGACCAGGAACTTCACTTGAACATGAAGACTCAGTATGGAAAAAGGTGTGAGCAAGGGTGAAAAGGTAGTAGGTTCAATAAATGTTTGGTCTTGGTCAATCAGAAACATTGCTGGGATTGAGGAACTAGAGAGAATAATCTGGATGGACAGGGAGGATTGGAACTTTTCTCAACCTGCTGTTTGTCTTTAGCCTTTCTTAAGATATACTTTGAGATATATATATATATAATGTAAACTAATTCTCCTTTTTTGTTTTGGTTATTTATCAAGATTAGAAAGATCTTTCCATGCCAAGTGTGTACTTGATTTGGCATATTTTTAAAATTGAGTTTAATAAAAATTTAATTGAGTTTATTAATTTAAATCTTGAGTTTGATTTCTTTTTTTTCAATATTCAAAAACTTCGATTGATCAAGACGTTAGTTTGGCATGAGTGAAGTAGGGATTCAGCGTTTTTCTACCCAAATAGATAATTCCCTGTTAATTAGCATTTTTTTCCATTCAAAGATATGCTACCTGTTTAGAGAGTTGTTTCTTCCAGATAAGTTATAGAATTATTTTATTAAATTCTTTTCTCCAGAAAGTCTTTAGGTTTTTTATTGTATTGCATGGACATTCTAGACTAATTCAGAAAGGATTGACACATTTACAATTTGGAGGCTTCTTTTCTAAAACGTTGGTATGTCTATGTCTATGTTTAATCAAATTTACATTTTTTTCTTCAGTTTCATTTTACAACTTTATTCACAAGTACTTGGAAATAAAGTTTGCTAAGGTAACTGTGGCTGCTTTTGTCCACATAATTAAAGGTCAGGCCACTTTTCTCTTTTTCTCAATATATATGTCATTTTATTCTTTTGTCTATTACAATGGCTAGATCTCCCAGAACAATATACCGGCCAATATTCAAATTAAGGCATGATTTATAATTTTTATCTCCTTATAAAATTGCATTTATATTGGCCATTTTTATTATTGGTTTTGAAAGGCATATATTCACCTCTCCACAATCACACAGGGTTGAATTACAAACCAGATCTGCACAAAACACAAGTCTTACCCAGAACCAGTATTTCCTAATGACAAGTTAAGCATGCAAGAAGGAAGCAGTAGCCACCTACTCCCTGGGGATGCCTGATAAGCTCCAGTACCATCAAGTGCAGCTCCCTTTACCATCCCAGAATGGGTCTGGGTGTAGACTGGTGAACACTAATGATATGTGCAGAAGTTAACATTGAGGGGCCACTCAGTTTTGGAGTTTCTCAGTTTTTATATCCTCCTAGTCTCATAGCTAAAGGAATGTGAATAACTTCCTTTTTCTGTTAGCTGCATCCCTCATATTTATAAATTGCAATTTTATTTACAATAGGCAATATATACAGACTAGATATGTCTGGCTAAAATCATTTTATAAAGTAATTGGCCCATGGAAGTCCCTAAAAGACTCATTTACACACACACACACACATACACGCTTTTTGTTTATATTTATGTATTAATGTAATGGAGGACATAATGAAATAAAAGACCTCACTTATGATACAAATAGAAATTCCTATCTAGGAAAGCAATTTAAAAATATATATAGCTAGGCAATAGGTGGAGCCTGGAAGACTAAAGGTGAATGAAATGTACATAAGTACTATACTCTAGCTGATAAAATTGTTTCCCAAGACTGTGTGAGTTATTGATTTTGATACTGCTATATGTATACACTGGAATTGAATAATTAATTAAGTTGATGTAAGACCATTGAAATGAAGGTTTATCAGTGTTGAAATGAGAGTTTACAGATAAGCAATAGGAGGAAGCTAGAAAAATCTATGTGGCAATGGATTTCAACTGCAGACATCAGTATAAACTCATTTTGAGCTCAATATAGTTGTAGAAACAAATACAGAAATATTTATAAGCATGTGTGTACATGAGTTGGTATATGCATATAGTTTCTTGTTCTGTCTGCTGACAGAGACTAGACTCAATTACACCTCAAAAGGGTGTCAAAACCAAGGGTCTAATCTTAGTTTCTAATACGATTCTCCAAATAAAAGGAAACAGCCTTTTAACCTTGGATAAAAGGCTAATTCTAGGACTGGGATAGAAAAGATAAACCTGAAGCATCTTGTAGTGCCATAAAGTAGGAAGCTATTCAAACAAAAACAAAAACAGAAAACCCCTCACAATGGTGAGAATATATCAAAGGGATAAAGGCACTGAGGGAACGTGTTCCCAATAGCCTAAACGGGAACAATTGGGTAACAATTAAATAACACAAAGTATAAGGTAAATATTCATGATTCCATACTGATATAAATACATGAGTGAATAAAGAAATACCTGGGGGCAAAGTGACAAATCTCCCATCCAGATTTTCGAATTACTAATGTAAAGATTTCACCCTCAAAGAGGTGGAGTGTAACTCCATACTTCTCAAGTGTGGGCTGTGCAGAGTGACTTCTTTCCAAAGAGTGCAGGATGGAAAGGGGAAAAACTGGAATTTTACAGAGGAGAAACCTGCCAAATATCATCTCAGACAGGTAATCAAGGTCAACATCAACAGTGATTAGTCAGGTTGATAGAATAAACCCTTGATATAAAATCATGAAAATACCATTTTACCGCTACCATCTTCCTCTCCAAAACACGCAACCCCTGTCTCAATCACGAGAAAACCATCAGACAAATCTCAATTTAGGGGCATTCTACAAAATAACTGACCAGTAATGCTCAAACATATCAGATCATTAAAAGAAATGAAAGTCCAAGAAACTGTCGCAGCCAATAGGAACCTAAGGAAACATGATGACTAAATGTAGTGTGGTTCCTAAAGGGCATTCTGGAACATTTAATGAACTTCAGATTAAAAACTGTGGAAATCTATAATAAAGTCTGGGCTTTAATTGGTAATAATGTGTCAATATTGGTTCATTAATTGTAACAAAAATGTACCATACTGATGGAAGATATTACTAATAGGGGAATCTGGATGGAGAGTTTATGGGGGACTACCTATATTATCTTTATAATTTTTCTGTAAATCTAATACTTCTCAAAACTATAATGTATTAAACAACTCAAAGCAAGACAAAAATATGGATCCCTGATCAGTGTGAAGATATTTTTAGGTGCTGAGGTTCCTAACAATCTGAAATAAATGCAAAAGCATAAATGCATACCATGTTTTCTTACAGGAATATTTAACAGATTAGATTTTTCTCTAAGTGATGTCATATTTAATATACTCCATTATAAGAACAACATATTTTTAAGAAATAACCCATTGAATCCTAAGTTTTTATGGAAAAACAAAATTATATCAATGTTATAATAATTAACATTTTTTACTAAACCATGAGTAAACATTAAGATTATAGGTACAGAACAGAAACTCTAGAAATATTTCAGAATCTATGGGTATTTAGTATGTGCTAACAGTGGCATTTTTAATTGGGGAAAAGATGGACAATTTAATAAATGATGTTCATCAAAGGTCATCCTATCACTTGAGTTACATATGAATAGAGTCTAAATTAATAAAGCATTGATATTAGTAATAAAACCATATTAGTATAAATAGCCTCAGAAGCCAAGACTTTTCTAAATTTGACACAGAAAATGAAAGTATTATATTTAAATACATTAAAGATTCTTGCATGTGCAAAATAATTCTATGCCATAATAGAAGACAAATACAAAATTGTAGAAAAATATTTCCAACCCATGGCAACACTATGGGCAAAGTAAGCTCCCCCAAAAATACCCTTAAAGCAAAAGAAAATGCCAAAAAACCCCAAATGTAGAAAAAGGATATATAAACTTACCTAAAAGAAAATAAAAATGTAAACATATGAGTGATAAGTGACAGGAGCAGTCAAATGGCTAGGCAGATAGGGTCAGGTCCCTGGTGAAATCCCACCTTCAAGCCAAAACCAGCGTGAAGGCTGAAAGACTGGACTGCTGGTTCTGGATAAAAAAACATGACCCAGAATGAGAACTTCTGTTCCTGTTTGCCTGCCTTTTCTTGATTGGTTCTTTTTGCATAATGCTTTTTAACCAATGGAATGTTGTGTTTTCCAATAGTACTTATGGCCCACCCCTCCCCAATCTGTGCCTATAAAAATCCCAGACTCAGCCACACTAGGGGAGATGACCCAACCTCAGGTGAGAGACTACTTTCCTGTCCCCTCTCCACTGAGAGTTGTTTTGTCATTTAATAAAATTATCTGCCCTCATCACTCTTCAGTTGTCAGCATGACCTCATTCTTCTTGGATGTGGGACAAGAGCTCAGGACCCAGCAAACATGGGTACCTAGAAAGGCTGTAACACTGTGGCCCTCTGCCCTTGCCAGAGGAGGGCAGCTGCTCCATGCAACCGAAGCAGTGGCGGGGCCGAGGTAGTCCCACAGCCTTGGGCTAGAGGCAAGGGGCTGACTGAGCTGCTAACACACCACTCTCCAATGGGCTATGGGGAGGAAAACTAAAAGAGCTAATTAGCACACTGTAACACCCCCTCTGGGGCTTCGGGGTCACAGGCATCCCTGCCTGAGTGGGTCACCACATTCCCCTCGGGGTGACACCTCGTTTGGCCGTGGGCTGCACATGGAGCCTGCTCCTATGTTGATGTTCGGAGCAGTTGGCCAGACCCTGCGCTTGCTCACTCCCGTGCTGCCTCTTACCGCAGTCACAGTGGCTGTGGGGTTCGTGCCAGAGGCTTGCCTTCAGGTGCAGCTAGGTGCTCTGAGTAGATGGGGTGGTCTTCTGATGCAAGCCCAGCAAAGGGACTGAGAAAAATTCCCTCATCATGAGAAAAGGAAAGCTAGGAAAGACAGTCAATAAAATAAAAAACAGAAATATTAGGAGATTCATTCATTCCAGAAGAAAGAAAAATAATAGAACACTGAAACTTACATTAAAATAAGTATGTTTAGGAGTCTCAGTGAAGGATACAAGGAAGAATAAATCATGAAACATAGCAAACATATGTTAAATAGCAATGGTTAGGGAAAAGAAACAGAAAACATTTTTGAAAAGAAAAGCAGACAAAATCTAAATATATGTGATAACCTTGGGACTAGACAAAATTAAAAAGAGACTACATGAATTAAAATATTAATTTAAAAGGAATTCACCTCCCATGCAGGACATAAGGATATTAAAAATATAAAACAGAACATTAACTGAAGGAAGGAATTAAGTAAGGAAGCTGAATGAAAATAAATCCACATCTTTTCACTGTGCAGGCAAAATTTATAACATAAAAGACAGAGAGAAAAATCTTCAAAGTTACTCCAAGCACTGAGAGATGGTATCTGCAGACTTAGACTCTAGGAAATGACTGTGTGTCCAGGAATATGGCATGACAAAGCTAATCCTCTAGGCTCATAGAGTGGGCATCAAACACACACGCATTGCCAGGCAGGTGACATAAATGTGAGAAGTAAAATGGGTGTGAGCTAGAAAGATGTTTAAGGACAATGAATGTTCTCTCAGTGTTGGAGGCACAACAAGGAATAGTTAGGGCTGGGGCAAAAGTGATCAAGCACCTTATAAAAAGAGGGAGCCCATGGGGGAATGTGGATTCATCTCTGATTTTTAAAGACAATCCATACATCTAGGCTTTTAAAGGGACATCTTCCAGTTATAAATATTGACAAATAATTTAAAGTAAGGCTCAGTACAAAACCAGGCAGACCAAAAAGCATGTGGTGAGGGCTGGATTTGCTACTGCTCACTTCAGAGAAATGTGCACAATTAATTGAATCTTTACAGCCCTGAACATGCTTGATGTGACTGTAACAGTTTCTTTGACCTATTTCTTCCTTTGTCAATAGCAAGCTATTTAAGTCAATATCAAAAGAAATATAAAATGCAGTTTGTATTGTGAGACTCTAGCAAGACTTCGTATAAGAAGGAGGCCATGTACAGAGACAGCGTTGTTGCCTTTTCCCTCTGTAGTTGAAAACTGTGCCTGATATTGTTAGATTGGGTACAACTAAATCTACACATTCCAAAACACTTTCATTATAGACTCATGCAAAATTATGTTTGGCTTTATTGTTTTCTTTTCAACTAAATAAAATGACCAGGTCAGCTACATCTTTCAATAATAAGTATAAACTATCAATGAATTTTGAAATGGTGTGTGATTTCTGGTGATATAGTACTTTTCCATTAAAGAAAGTTGATTAGAAACCACAAAAATATTAATGCATTGAAAATTACATATAATTTAATAACATCTTTTTGATGGAAAAAGGTCATTTTAAAATGCTCATTTTACTACTTTATTTTGTTCACTTTTTGTTTCTTAGGGCAATGGCCCACACATAGGTATCATTTAATGACAAACTTAAGCATCATAATATAACAATTACAATGACAGAACGTTACTAAATCTGTTTCTTCTAATGCCTGGAAGTGATTCACTTAGCAGCCAGTTCTCATTTTTCCTAGTCTTTTTACGTATGATGTTATACATAGGTGTGTTATTTACACAATGGAACATGGTAAAAGGTTATTTTGATGCCGTTTTCGTGACAGAAGGAAGAGGCTGAATCCACCTTCCTCAGTTACAAGTGCTCTGGTTTTACTTGGCCTAAAGAGACCTTCTTTTTGTTAAATATTTTACTAGAAATATTTCAGGTTTTCAGCTAATAGAAATGTCTCAAGCATTACGCTGCTGTAATCAATCACTGAAATTGCCAGGTTATATTTTACAGCTCCCGTTGCTTGAATATTTATTGTAAAGCACCAAGTACAATAATTTCCATTTTTATAATTAATGAGGAGATGTGGAAAAATAAGTCTAATTGGTAAGGCAGGAGTGATTGCGATCTGTTCTTAAAATTTTGTCTAAGCCCTTACGTATTCTTCTGTTTCTCATGAACACACTGTAATTAGAAGGTCAGAAGAAGTATACTTGTTGAAAGCTGACCTTCAGACACCTTAATGGTGTGGTGAGCCTCCAGGAGTAAGATGCCATTTGGGTTATATTATGCATGCCTTTATTTCCAAAGCACAGCTCTCTTTTTGGTGCATTTTTCTATAATTTTTAAAATATTTCAGTCTTGACTCATTGCCTCTTTCATGAGTGCAATTAATCCTGATTTTGGATCTCCCAGTGAATCCCATGGATTCTCACCAGAATATCTAATGATTATGTTGCTCTCAAACCTATTTCAAGGTAGATACCTTTTTTAGTTCCTAGTTTGAATCTGTTATCTTCCTAAACTTTGTCAATTTATTCTTCATTTTTTAAAGAATATCATTTACCTTCCAGTTATGCCTGATCAGGATTTGGTTTTGCTCTTTTTTCCTTCAGATTTTCTCATTTTATTTTGCTCCCAAAGCCAAAACTAGTTAAGGTATCCTTGACTTGAACTTGCCATTTCCCCTCTTCATGTCATCCACTCCTGAACATTTCTAATATATCCCCTACCAGAATCTTGCCTATGCTGAGATTCTTATTTATATCTTAATCATTTTCTATATCAATTCCTACCTCTACCTCATTTATAGCCTTCTTAAATCTTTAATCTGTGAGTTTCAGAAGATCTAGAATTCTGATGCTATACTATGTTACCTCTCCATTTTTCAAAGCTCTATATTCCTGACCTTTCTATAATCTTCGATGGCTTCTTCATCCACTTTTTTTTTTTTTTAACTCTCAGTTACTGGGTTACTTGCTTTACTCCTGATACCCTTTAACTTTCTCTAACCCTTCTCTTGAAATAGTTTCATTAAAAATTACAATGTAAAGTACCTAATTTCCATTGTGTGTCTATGAAGCTGATTTGCACGGTATCATTCAACATGATGCCAGTTGAACCCCGGGGCATGTGCCAGAACATCTTAGGAGCTGAATATAAAATGTTAGGCTGCAGATAGGGTACCGGTGTGTTTACTGAATTGATTCCTCAATGCTGTTACTATGAACATAGATGAGTATTTCATGCTATAATAAAGGGATGACTGTAAATCTGGACAAGATACAACCGTTCTTATATGTTGGATTCTCTGTCTTTGCTTTTTGAGGTTTCCTGCATTTTTCTGTGTCTTCTAGTTTTTATCAGCATGGATACCAATAAGCAACCTCTCAACTTACCTCTGATTTCTGCTTTCATTTTCTGAAAGTCTTGAAGACCAATCAGTTTTATGAAAATAATGTACAAAGAACAAATTAGCAGAATCTGATCCTCATCTTTAAGATGGTAGGAGTTCATCCGCAAAATAAGTTATAGAAATGGAGTGCCTGGATTTGGGGATTTATATTTTATCTTGTCAAAAGCATGTTTTATTTCCTGCACATTGTTCTGCTTGCATGAGACTGTCGGATACCTGGGTTCATATTCAAATAATGTTTAATAGACATTTTTAAAGCTGTTATTGAGGATCTCATAAGTATGTGACAATTTTATTCAACCTCTAAAGTGCAGATAACATGGCCACTCATTGAAATAAAGAGAATTTCTTCATGATATGATGTTACATTTCAGAAAGTTATTTTTTTAAATTAAAACATACAGAGGTATTTGTAGTTCTGTTTTTCCATTTCTGGTAAAGTTATTTAGGTTATGTGTCAAGAAATTATAGTTCTTGGGCTGGGTTTGGTGGCTCACACCTGTAATCCCAGGCTGAGCGGGAGGTTCATGAGGTCAAGAGATTGAGACCAGTCTGGCCAACATGGTGAAAACCCATCTCTACTAAAAATACAAAAATTAGCTGGGTGTGGTGGCACAGGCCTGTAGTCCCAGCTACTAGGGAATCCGAGGCAGGAGAATGGCTTGAACCCAGGAGGCTGAGGTTGCAGTGAGCCAAGATCACGCCACTGGACTCCAGCCTGGGCGACAGAGTGAGAGTCCACCTCAAACAAACAAACAAAAGAACACAAAAAAAACAAAAAACAAAAAAGAGATTATAATTTTTGTAGTGAAATGAAACAAAAATACGTTTTGTGTACTTTTAACTGTGTAAACGTTCACCTCTCTTTTTCTCTCTTGAAAGCAATTAGATGTAGCCCTGAAGACAGAGCACAGTGCTGCACCTGCCTGTATGAATGGAAGAGATATCAGAAATGCTGGAAAACTAGGACTCCAGAGCCAAAAAATAATTTAACAGCATACAAGAGACATAAGGCTGGTACAATTCATATTCACAGACCAAAAGAATTTCAGGCTGGGCGCGGTGGCTCCCAGCACTTTGAGAGGCTGAGGCGAGCGAATCACAAGGTCAAGAGATTTAGATTATCCTGGCCAACGTGGTGAAACCCTGTCTCTACTAAAAATACAAAAATTAGCTGGGCGTGGTGGCGCATGCCTGTAGTCCCAGCTACTCAGGAGTCTAAGGCAGGAGAATCACTTGAACTGGGAGGCGGAGGTTGCAGTGAGCCGAGATCATGCCACTGCACTCTAGCCTGGCAACAGAGTGAGACTTCGTCTCAAAAACCAAAAAGCAAACAACAAAAAAAGAATTCCAATAACTAAATATTTACCATATTTACCATGAGATCCTCTGTACGCTCTTGTGTTGTTTGGGAAAAACAATTTTTTAGGCATTGCCTCGCTATGCCACGCTGTTTCTGGAGGAGCCATAGGGAAGTCTCTGGCATTTCGTTTCTGGGATTACCAAGAGGAAACTTTTCACCATTCATCCACAAGAGGAGGCTCTGGAAAGTCAAATACACAAACAAACATGACATACCTCATTGCTCTGTTGACCTCCCCAAAAAACAAACGTAGTGAGCCTACTGGCCTCAACTTTGTCACAATAGAAAGTGAGCCTCTCTCTGTCCGCCATGGCTGGGAAAGCTGGAATGTGCTGGAAGCCACCACTGACCCCACCTCACCCTGGAAAAGGTGAGCCTGATGCAAGCGGTTGGTTATGAACTGAGTTGTGCATATGTGCTTTTCTTAACGTGGGGCATTGCATAGTCCGAATCTTTTCGTTGTTATTATCTTTACAAACTGTGCTTCTGCCTGTTCTGCTCCTCTAATATATTGAAGATGTTGGCATAACTTGTATTCTAGACCTCTGATGAAAAATTCACACAAAGGTCTCCTACTCTTTGTTAGAAGTTATAAATGAATGAATCTCTGCCATCACCTCTCAGAGATGAAGGAATAGACAGTAGGAAAGGCAAAGAAAAGCATAGTTGGTGCTCCCCATAAGTTATTTGTCAGGCATGGTTAGTACTGAGGAGGGCAGGAAAGTCACCCTAGGAGTTTTGAGATAAAGTTGCCCTCAGAATAAAATCAAGAAGATTCAAAACATAATAGATGAGATTAGTTATCTGTGGAAATGACATACCCTAAGGAATAGACAGAAAGATTACGTGGAGAAATTCAGAAACACCCCGAGGAATTTGACAACAGCAGAAGCTTGATTGTACCCATATATATCTAGCAACAATCTAATCACAGTAAATGGATGAAGCTGTAACACAATCAAGCAGTAACTTAATCAGTTATAGTGAATAGATTAAGTACTCTAATCACAATCAATTGCATTGTAACCCACCTGAAGAAAAAAAGTTCTAATGAAGGGTGGGGGGCGGTGTCTATAAGGAAATGGGGAACCTGAGAAGCCAGAATTTGTGTGTGACTTCAGCTCCCTCCGGTGTAAGATGGGTGACCACTGTGTTCCACTTAGCAGGCTGGTAGAACCAAGGGCTGTTTCCATAGTAATTTGGATTTCAAAAGCTTTATTCGTGTGTCCATTTGCCTACAGGGAGAGAATGCCTTTACCAGCAAAGCAGCAAAATGCCAAGGACTGTATTTTTAGAAATATAATAACAGGCAAAGAGCAGTTAGGAAAATTAATAAAGGAATAGGATACATTTATGGAATGCCAGTTACACTCAAGCCACTGGCCTAGGCACAGGGGATTCCATGTCGAAGAAGAGAAAATCCATGATCTTATAGAGCATTCATTTAAAAAAGAAAGAGAGATATTCAACAAGATTTACATGATTTCATTACAATTGTGATTATTTCTAGGAAGAACATATACAGGGTTTATCTAAACTGAGAAAAATCACAAGGGCTCCCCAACTGACCTGAGGTTTAGAGAAAGCTTTTCCGAGGATTCTTTTGTTTGATTTATTAGTATCTTATCGAAGGGAAAAGAGAAATAATGAGGGAATAAATGCAGTTAGTTAAGGGAGTAAAATTAGGCTAACATTGTGAATAAAGTGGGTGACAATAAGTAGCTCAAAAATGATCTGTGACAAAACAATTATTTGCATAGAGAGCATTTTGAAGGATTATTGCTCATGTTTCTTTAAGACTGGCATCAAGAGAGGCTTACATAGTATCCACATTCCAGAAATGATGTACTATTTAGAAATGAACTACTTCCGATCTTTTTTGAACCGGTAACAGCTTTAAAGATTTTCACCACTGGAGTTGACCATGGATCAAAATTATCTATGTTCATTCCTGAAACAAAATGAGGGTGCTGGAAATGTGCTATGGTTACAGCCCCATTGGAGAGCACTGGACAATCAACTATAGCAGATAAGACCAATTTGAGGATGCAAGACCGTAAGGCATGGAGGTAGAATGATTGCAATGTGATGCTGAAATAGGGCATTCTCTTGTCATTTCCTATCTGAGGCAGAGAAGGGTTATTGAAAAGTTTTAGATCAACCATGCACATGCTCTAAGTGGGCCTCAAGGGCACTCAGGCAGAAGCTGCATTACCCAGGAATGCGTTAGGAGTTGGAGAGCCAGGACATAAAATATGAAGTGCTGAAACACTGCAGTGTGTGAGATACAAGCAAAGCGCCAGCATATGTCCGCCCCTCAGTCACAGATCCTAACAGCAAGGGAACAGGAGCCGAGGAAGCAGTGGATAGGTGAAAGAAAAAATGTACCTCCTTGAGAAAATACAAATAAAATGTTTTGGGAAGAAGCACTCATAGATTGTAAAGAAAGTCAATTAATTGACTGTTGCCAGGATTATAATGCATTATGCATTTGTTCTTTAAGTGTGTTTCCCTTAAGCTTTTATCGAGAAATTATTTGTTTGGGAGGTATTCACTAAATGTTATGGGGGTTATTAAATCTTGCCTTTTTGAAGATTATAGTTTACATAAGCAAGATTTTTGGTGTGAAAGCAATTCAACAGATAGAAAATCAGCATCAACAAAAGAGATATAAAAGAAGGAAGAAAGGAAGGAAGCAGGGGAAAAAAGGAAAGAAGGGGAGGGAAAAACAGGAAGGATGAGAAAAGGAAACTCAGAGGCCTTGTGCACAAACAGCAGTGTTACATTTTTCCCCTGGATCGCTAGCTTCTCTATCTTCTCTTCTCTATCTTAACTTCAGTGAAACTTTTTTTTCTTGTTAGTTTCCAGCCTCTGTGAATTGTTCAATTGACCTTCAAGACAGGGTGCTTCACACTCTGAAATGAGTACAATTTGTTGTGTATTCTTCTAAAAGTCCATCGGGGAGTTTTAATCAAGCAATTTTCATGGGAATTTACATGTATGAAAGTAAGAATACCTCATTTTAAACAATTGTGTAGTCAACTAACCACTGACCTAAAAGAGAGAGAGGGCAGAAAGAAAAGCAGATTTAAAAGTGATGGACTGGGAAGCACAGCAGAGAGCGGTCTTTTCAGTGCTGCTTTGAAAAGACAAGAAGCTGAAAACAACTGGAGGTAATCTGAAAAGAGACTGGGGATGATTATACTATTTAATTATGCAAATGGCGAATGCGGAAACTTTTTTGGAAACGTAATTTAGATTTGGAAAGGGATTTTAGAGATCTTCTAATGCAACCTTCTTGTCTTATGGCTGAAGATTCTGAGGTCCAAGAGAAGTTCTGTATCATGGTAGAGTTTCATATATTTGTCAGCAATCATATTTGTTATTATTATTATTAGTGATTATTTAGTGGCAGAGCTGAAATGAGAAATCAGGTTGCCTGACTCCCACTGCACTCACTGTTCTTTTTTCAACCTCACATTTCAATTCCATTTTAAATGAATTAACCCACGTATTACGACACATTTCAAAAAAGAAGTCTCACATGTCTGTTCTAATATAGTATATTAAAATGTGGTATAAAACACATGCAAATATTGTTTCCTCTAGGACAGGGGTCCTCAAATTTGAGAATGCACAAGGATTACCAGGAGAGGTTGTTGGAGAGCAAACATTCCTGGGCCTTAATCCTGGAGAGTCTAAGCAGCTATAAGCTGGTGCTGATGCTGCTAGTCCACATTTTATTAGCACTTTTACTTACAAGTGTTGCTCTAGGAAACAGTGGTTATAGTAAACCCACTCTTGGTAAGTTGGGTGAGAACAGGTAATAATTTGCAATGAATAAACAGCATGAAAATAATTACCATTATTAGAGTGGGTTGATTTTAGCTTCCGTTATCATTCATATTTATAACGTGCTAGTTCCTTTCCATGCAAAGTAGCCCTTTACAAATTCTGTTTACAGGCTTCTCCTAAACTCTTCTTGTTTGAAGTTGGCAACTACCCATCTCTTCAGTGCTGCCTCCTTTGTGAAGATTCCTTGTGTCCTCCAGGTTGCCCTGGGCGTTCTTTGTCCTGTTTTCTCTTTGCACCCTACCTCTCTCCACTGTAGTCCTTGTCACACTGGGCTGGAATTGTTACTTTGCATGCTCAATTCCCCCCAAAGGCTTTAAACTCCTTGAGGGACTGTTCTTTATTTATGCTTTCACAGTGCCTCACTGACATCATGCACTTAAACATTTGTTGATTGAACGCTTATAAAAATAAGGATAACTAGAGAAAAAAAAACGTAAACTATATATAGTAGAACTAATTTTCTGTGAAATTTATGGTTTCTAATTTTATCTATCCATTTTATCCTTGGTAGGCCTATAAATAAACTGAAAACTGTCAAAAAACAATAAACATGTGCTAAGTGTAATTTCATGATACAAAGTCTTTAATGCAAGTATTCAGAAATTACCCTGCAAAAGTTTAGCACCATTGATAATATATTTGTTTATTCTGAGCCATTTTCTTTAGTTTTTTTAATTGTTCAAATTTTTATTTTAATGCATGGTATGAGAAATGAACTTTTAAATTAACTGAATTGTGTGGAAAATGACACAGCAAATCAATGAGACCCACGTTAAAAGAGAAGGTCAGCTAAATGTCCAAACTTAAGGATATAGTGGGCACAGATAAACATCGATTCCACAGTCTTCTTTAAGAGGTGGCATTCCCCTCCACTGCTATCTCTGGACAAGTGCAGGGCACAGTTGTGTTTGAAGGACTTCAACTTCTTTAATTTTAGTTCCTAGAATATTACAGTGGGAAGGAAACTTTGAGAGAACCTGAGGGAGGTTCCTTCTAACCACATCTACCCTTGTAGGAGGTTGATCGCTGAATTTCTCTGATGACATTCCCGGCAGGAGCTAAGCACCTCACAGCATCTTCATTTCATTTTTTAAAATTCTAATTTTTGGAATTTTAGTCTTCTTTTTAAAAACCAAACTCATGTATCTTAGGTCTGTTTTTCTGGACATGCATGGAATAAATATAATTCTTTCTTTTTATATCAGTCTTTCAGATTTCTACAGATAGTTGCGGTCTTCTACCTAGCGTGTTTTCTTTTGTAAAAAGGGAATAGAAAAAAAAGGAGACTACTTATTTTTAATTTAGAAAAGAAATACTTACCAAGTATATGTATTAATTCAAATGCAAATATATATTTACCAATGGTGCTGTATTTAGTGTCACTCAGAAAGAACAGATGCGAATGCACAAATCAAATTTGAACTGGAAGTACAAACAAGAATGAATGATACACACTCATTAAATGAATTTACTAATTGACTTCTGCTTTTTATCGTGTTTCGATTCCAATTTTACAAGTTTCTTAAATCATTGGTAATATCTTTGTTTCCATATTTTTTACTCAAGAACAGTATTTATGTGAACGTTAGAAGTATGATCAGAAGACAATGTGAAATGGCACTATGCCATCAAATGTGAGACTCTGTCCCTAATTTCATAGTAGTACTCCCACCCAATTCAAGGCATACCTCATAACCTCATAAACCTCTCTTCCACTCGAAGTCTCCATGTCTGACAAAAAATGGAATAGTTGAGTTTATGCAGCTGTTCCTGGGCTAATTATCTGCAATCATTTCTGATTACTTAATAGGCCATGGTAGGATGTGTGTTTGCTGCTATGTTGAGTTTACACATTAGGCTTTAATGTGCTGATATGGTTAATTGTTGTACTCACTGCTGCCTGCTAATAGACCATTCCTGAAAATGAGACCGTATCTCAACGGAATTTGCTTGTTTATTTTAAATAAGTAATAACTACAAACTCAGATCCGAGATCCAGTGTTTACCATTTTAAGAAGGCACTTTTTAATGGTGTATCATTTCTAATGCATTTAAATTATTCAAGTTTGAAAAAATGAGTTATTAAACTAATGAGTCAATAACCAACTCAAGTACATAGATTTAACATTTTTCCTGCTCTATTCAGTTTCCTAAATTGTTTTCTGGTATTGACAGCAAAATAAATTCTTTAAAATGATGCCAAATAAGCTGAATGTGATAACATAATAATGAGAAAAATAAATGCATATTACAAGCAGACAAGTATTTATTAATATGTAAACCAAGATGTTCATGCTAGTGATTGGGAGTGACATAGATATGTTAATATGGAAGGTAGATATGGAATTGTTGTAATGAGACTTTGAATTTGTTTTGTAGTTTTGCATTTTATGATAGCATTTAGTACAAAATGCTAGTATGTAGCTTTAAAAATTTAGAAGACTGTTCTTTTGTTGAGTACATATATTTGTGTTTCTGATTACCAAAAACAGATGCCAAGTGCCCACATAAATATATATACTTTAGGTGTTCCTCTTCATCCTTCCCTTTCTGTTCGCAGTCACAGGATCTTTTTTTTCTTTTCTGTCTTCGCTTTCTTCTTCATCACTTCTTTTTTCTTTTCTTTCCTTTTTTTTTTTTTTTTTTTTTTTCCTTTTTTTTTTCACCCCTTTTTTTTTCTTTTTTTTTTTTTTTTTTTTTTTTTTTTTTGAGACAGGGTCTCACTCTGTTGCCCAGGCTGGAGGGCAGTGGCATGATCATGGCTCACTGCAGCCTCGACCTCCCTGGTTCAAGTGATTCTCCCACCTCAGCCTCCCACATAGCTGGGACCACAGGTGCTCGCCACCACACCAGGCTGATTTTTGTATTTTTAGTAGAGATGGAGTTTCACCATGTTGGCCAGGCTGATCTCAAACTCCTGACCTCAAGTGATCTGCCCACCTTGGCCTCCCAGCATGCTGGGATTATAGGCATGAGCCACCGCACCCAGCTCTTCATCTCTTTTTAATTTCCTTTTTCCTCCCTCATTACTCTTTTATTAGAGAAGCCAATATAATTCAAATAATAAATAGAAAGTAGAACAATAGATTTCTTCCATTCTCTGCTGTTCCCCAGATCCTCCTTTGAGAACAGGTTTTACCCTTTCTCAAATGTGACTCTGGAACTACTTGGATCCATCACTGTGAATGAAACCATGTGACCCTACAATCTGCTCCTCTAGAAACACTATATATTCAGTGTTTCCATGCACTTGAGCCACAACCTCTGCTGCAAAGAAGTAGGGAGAGAAAGAGATTAATTTTGGTAATAACACTCGTTGTTCTGATACATGATTTCTATCTGGAATATAATATATGCCTGGGTTGATCTGAGGCTTTGGATCTCAAAATTTGTCATGTATGAAGGACTTTTATGAGTTCTTACATGTTTTCTATTTCTAAATTTTTGATGTATCATTGGAACCATAATACTCACCCCAGCATCTCTTCCAAATACTTTCTTTTTGAACTTCTGGACTCTGTTCCCTAAACAAAAAAAGCTTTTGCACTGTTCCTTTCTCCTCCTAAGGAGACCCTTAGTCTCCTTGCTGTGGGGTGTAGTTCAAGTCCTTCTTTAAGGTTATTGTCATTGTTATTTCCTCTCTAAAACATTCCATGAGAATAGTTGTGACACATAACAGTAGCAGGGCTATTCATGATAAACATAATAAAATTAACTCAAGAGCTTTAACTGCCAGTGCTAAACCTTCACGTGGATATTTTATTTTATCCTCACAAGAGCCCTGTAAGAACTGTACTGTTGTTGCCACCATCTAACAGATGAGGTATCTAAGACTTAGCACACAGTAGTCAAAACTTAGTAAAACATTGAGATCAAGGTCGTAACGTCAAGGTCATGGTCTGGGCTGGTGCAGATCTTGGGACCAGCAGTCTGACTCCAGGATTCAATTTTATTCAGAATCTGAGTGACTAACCACCATGCATACCATCTCCCACACCACTGGCAGGATTGATCATTGTTTTCATTTGTTTGAGTTTCTCTGCGTCATTAGTTTAGCGCGTATCCCAGTGTACATTGGCGTACTTATCTGCCCATGGGTTCCTTAAGGAGAGAGTGATTTGTTTGTTTTTATATTCTCAGAACACAGAACTAGCCCATCCCAGGATCCATTTGTAGCCATGAAATGGGAACTGATTCTTCTTTTTACACATTTATCTCCCCGTTTTCCTTCACATACCCTATGATCTAGCCAAACAGGAATATTTCTGTTGCTGACACCTCCTTGTGCTGCTGCTCTCAGAGATCTTTGTATATGCTGTGCCAACTGCCTAAAATGCCCTTCTACGTATGCAAATCCTCATCAAGGTGACATGTCAACTCTTTCCTATCTCTTTCCTGAAGCTCTTCTAGCTCCTGAATCAGATGTGAAATTTCCCTCTCTGCAACCTTTAGCACTTTGCTTAAAGTGCTTATTTTACTTATCATTTCTACCTCAATTATGTATCTACAAGATCTCTTTAAAAATAACTGTCCCTGAATCTTTCACATAGTAGGTGCTCAACAGAGATTAACTGAATTAAAGATTTATTTAAATCAGTTGGCTTTGTTTTCTAAAAAATGAAGAGGTTCAAAGTCATGGGCGTTGTAAGATACAATTATATTTACTCATTTCTATATATCCCTAAATACAGTGTAAATGTAAGGCAGCATTATTTTTGTATGTTCTTTCCCGTGTACTAAATGCATGTCCTTTGATTTTATTAATTTTGGCTTGTCTATCTGTAAGCAAAGTTCTAGAAAATACCCCCAAAAAAGGAACTTTCATTTAAATTACTGGAAAGATTTAACAGCTTTTAGATGCTGAGGAATTTCTTTTTTATAATAAACCAGTAACACTCTATTCAATGACATTTCACCGCCTTCATGTTTGAATAGCAGTAACAAGGTTAAAAATGTTCAATAGACTGATGTTACATTAAACCTCCATCTACAAAGTTTAACAAGTATTTACCAAATTTCTACTGTGTGCAAGGTACAATACTTGGTAAGATTCTATGAAGAATAAGGAAGAGTCATATATAATTTCTTAAGGAAGTGAACATTAAGAAATGCAGAGAGGACAAATATAACACAAGGCAGATCATAGTATACTCCAGAAAAGATGTCAGTGCTGTAAAGACATCCACAAAAAGAAGAAGTTTCATCTTTTGGGAAATCCATTAGAACACTTGCTTTTTCATTTCCTCGCCCAATTTGCTAATACTGATAACCTATAATATGCAATGATAAGTACCTGTAGAAAAGTACATGAAAACAACGGATTTTTAAAAATAAAATAATGAAACTAAAATGTATAATTAGAATTTAAAATGAACTTATGGGAATTTTAACATCGTAAATTTAACATAAATGTTAGAAAAGAAAAATGACCATAATCTCGGGGGCCGGGCGCGGTGGCTCAAGCCTGTAATCCCAGCACTTTGGGAGGCCGAGACGGGCGGATCA
>NW_012118487.1:10260368-10273362 GCF_000951035.1 Colobus angolensis palliatus
AGAAAAGAAAAATGACCATAATCTCATTATCCCACAATTATTTTCATTTGTGTATTTTTTCCCTTTATTTTTCCTAATAGGTGATTCTTCGATATTTGTACGTATTAAAAACATGCAATTCTGGGTCCAGCTACTTTTCCTTAATAAATGAAAAGGAGAATAGCTTATTCAGGGTGTGGGCATTAGTGTGTCACAAAGTTCATTCAAACCATGGCTTGTGTGACAGACACACTTCCTACTTAACCTACAGCAGGCCAGGTCTCCTTAACTGAAAAACTAGAAATAGCAACAACACCACAACAACAGCAACAAAGTCTATTACACAGAGTGGTCAAGAGAATTAAGTGAAGTAATCTGTGGCAAATATTCAGCACAGTGGTTGCTGCAAAGTAAGGTTCAATAAACAGTGACTCTCGAAATCACTGTCTTCCTCACATTCTATCTGACTCTCACTTTTTTCTCCCGTATTTTGTATTCTTGTGATACTGGTTTGAAATACCAGGAAATGGGCAGATAAACTCCAAAGAGATGAATACCAGCAGACCACACAGCATCTCCCAAGTTAAGCACAAGGACCAACAGATGTAGGCTCTGAAATCTGACAACCCTGTCCAGGTTCTGCTGCTGTGGGAGTCAATGAAGTTGATATGGGACAACAGCAACTGCTTCTCTCCACCGAGTGGTGCAAGGAAACACAGGCACAGAGACATCTGCTCTCCCCAACTCCAGAAACAGCAGGCAACCTAGGGGATCAGCTATGTCCGCAGACAGCACCAGTGGGGACTGATAAGGAGCCACAGCAACACCAGACGAAAGGAGACCAGAACTGCATTGCAAGGGCTCTGTAAACGACACTGTCATTGAAACCAAAGCCTACAATGCAGGCCAGAACCTACACACTAAACCCAAACAGGCTGATGGCATGCTAAAGTAGAAGAATTAAAATAGGATCTAAGCTCTCCTAACGTAACTGAAACATCCAGGATATGATGGAAAAAAAAAATCACCTGCCAAGCCAAAAACCAGGAAAACAGCAATCTGAATGAGACTAGATACTCAACTGAGGAAAACACTGAGACTCGTCAGATTTGGGGATTATCTCACAAGAATTTTAAAGCAGATATCAAAAAAATACTTCAAGAATCAATTATACGTGCTCCTGAAACCAAAGGGGAAAAAACTAGAACATCTTAGCAAAAAACTCCCTGAAATTATATTTTTAAAAAACCAAGTGGAAGTAATAGAAATGGAAAATACAGTAATTGAAATAAAAGCTCACTGAATGATCTCAATAGTAGAGATGACAGAGAAAAGATTCAGTGACCTTGAAGACAAATCAATAAAATTTACTCAGTTGGAACAAAAGAGAGAGAAAAATAGACTGGAAAAAATGAAGAGAGCCTCAGGGATCTGGGCTATGTTCCTTGGGGATCTCAATAACAGTCTAATAATCTAACGTTTGTATCACTGGAGTCTCAGAAGAATAGGAAGAGTATGGGATTGAAAAAGTATTGGGGGCTGGGTGTGGTGGCTCATGACTGTGATCCCAGCACTTTGGGAGGCCGAGGAGGGCAGATCACCTGAGGTCAGGAGTTCAAGACCAGCCTGGCCAACATGGTGACACCTCGTCTCTACTAAAAGTACAAAAATTAGCCGGGTGTGGTGGCGGATGCTTGTAATCACAGCTACTTAGGAGGCTGAGGCAGGAGAATCGGTTGAACGCGGGAGGCGGAGTTTGCAGTGAGCTGAGATCGCGCCACTGCACTACAGCCTGAGCGACAAGAGCGAGACACCATCTCAAAAAAAAAAAAAAAGTATTGGAAGAGATAATGGTTGAAAACTCCCAAAATTTGCTAATAGATATTTAAAATACATAATTAACTTTGTACAATTAAAGTCAATATGGTAACACTTCACATAAAATGTAGAAAACTCATATAATAGGTCCTTCAATCTCTCCGTCCTTTATGATATAGTTGTCATATATATCTACCTGTATTGTAAATTTCACAAGCTCATTTCTTGCTTTAAAAGTCCCGTATGTTTTGAAGAAACTAAGAGGAAAAAATATTTTATATTCCTTTAGGTATTTGCAATTTCATATTTTCTGTATTGCCTCTTGAATAAATATTTGGATTTCTACCTGGTATTATTTCCCTTTAGAATTCACTTCAATGAACATAGTTATAAGCGCTGCTTTAAAATCTTTGCTTACTGTCCAACATCTGGGTCATCTTAGAGTGGGTCTCGGTTGATCGTCTTTCCTCTAAAACTGGGTCGCATCATTCTGGTTGTTCATATGTTTGTAGTTTTGGACTGTATCCTGAATAGTATAGGTATTATATGGTGAAGACTCTGGATTTGGCATGCAGTAAGTTCTCACTTCACATCATTGATAGGTTCATGGAAACAATGACTTTAAGCAAAATAATGTAAAACAGAACTAATTTTCCCAAAGGCTAATTGATAGAAACCAGAGTTAAGTTCCTACAGCATATTTCTGGTCAGAGAAACATCATCAAACTTCTAAATAGACTTCTAATGTTAAACACCAAAATAAATGTGAGCTGTAAATATATTGAAGAAAGATTACTATACACAAGATATTTACTCAAATTTTGGTGAATGAATTCATTCACCCTCCACACTGCAGTCAGAGTCATTTTTTTTCTTTTTCTTCGTTACCTGAATTTTGGAGTGACTGACTGTGGGAGTAGCAGTGATGAGTTAACTCACAGAATAAATGTTTGCAAATGTTTCGTACTGTGGTGTTGTGCATTTGTATGATTATTGTAAACTTACCAGATTTTTATTTTCCTGTCATTCATATTCATTCATTTTCCAACCCACTGATTCCAGTTCTGGGTTGCAGGTGGTGGGAACCTATCCTAGCAGCTCAGGGCACCAGGTGGGAACTCTCCCTGGCCAGGATGCCCTCCCATGACAGGGCAACTCACAGCAACACACACTCACACTGGAATCATGAACACACACGTGTCCGTTCACCTAAAGCACACATCTTTCGGATGTGGGAGGAACCCAGTATCCAGAGGAAAACTCATGCAGACATGCGGAGAGCGTGCCAACTCCACACAGATAGTGGCCGTGGCTGAAAGTGATATTTTTCTCATAGTTACAACAAAATGATGTTGAATGAAGGGTTAGTCAAGGACCTGCTGTCGGCTTCTAAAGAGTGTTGATGTATTTATCTCAGCAGCAGATTAATTTGGTTAGATTCAAACTACAACATCTCTTTCTTGCATGGCAGATCATATCTCGGCTCAGCCTTTTTTTTTTTTTTTTTTTTTTTGAGACAGAGTCTCACTCTGTCGCCAGGCTGGAGTGCAATGACGAGATCTCAGCTCACTGCAACCTCCGCCTCCCAGGTTCAAGCGATTCTCCTGCCTTAGCCTCCAGAGCAGCTGGGACTACAGGCACGCACCACCATGCCCAGCTAATTTTTGTATTTTTAGTAGAGATGGGGTTTCGCCATGTTGGCCAGGATAGTCTCGATCTCTTGACCTCGTGATCTGTCCGCCTGGGCCTCCCAAAGTGCTGGGATTATAGGTGTGAGCCACTGTGCCTGGCTGGCTCAGCTCTTATCTTTAGCTTGCTGTGTTCAGTTTGTCCCATGCATATATGGTTCAGTGGTCAATGACATCAGCAGAGTTTCACAGAATGTGGGGCTCCCCTCTCCATGTCCTTTCTGAGATTTCCCCCTTACTTCCCAGTGGCTGTGGCTGCCAAAATTGCCTGCCGATTCTGCAGATGAGAAATACTTCAGGTTTTATACTGAAGTTTTGGCTGGCCTACTTGATTCTGTTTTTGTTCTGCCCTCAGGACAAAAGCTGTAAAAAACGGGAAATCACCTCCAGTCAATTCTTTCTTCTAAATTTCACAGCCTTCAAGAATCTGCCTGCTTTAGTTCACTCTCCAGCAGTGCTTTTGATTTTGTCCAGAATCTAGAGTTATCTGTGGGAAGGTTGGGTTCAGCTGGAGCTCACCAGGACACAAGGAGGCAGAAACCCCCACTGAGATTTTTTATGAGAAATTTCGTTATAATAGAAGTCTGAAAGAATGCTGTCATTTAAACGCTCATTCTTTCCAAACAAGAACTTGTTTTTGCTCGTTTGAACTAGAATGCATCTGGTTCTTCGGGCCTCAGATGAAAGTTTCTTCAGGCCAGGCGCGGTGGCTCACACCTGTAATCCCAGCACTTTGGAAGGCCAAGGTGGGAGGATCTCTTGAGCCCAGAAGAAACCAGCCTGGGCGGTAGGACAAACCCCATCTCTACAAAAAATACAAACATTAGCCTGGCATGCTGGCACACACTGTATTCCCAGCTACCTGGGAGGCTGAGGCTAGGGGTCGCTTGAGTCCGACAGGTTGAGGCTGCCGTGAGCCGAGATCATGCTACTGCACTCCAGCCTGGGGCACAGAGTGAGACCCTGTCTCAGAAAAAAAGGTTTCCTCATATAGATCCTGAACATTTCTTATTAGGATAGGGATCTAAGTTTTTTGTATAACCTATTGTTTCATTTACCTACATTTTTGTGTAATTAATATGCACATTTTTGAAGACCAGACTTTATGGAAGTCCTTTTTGCAGTAGACCTTTTTTCCTGTTTATTGTGCAATTAGCTTGCAGTTTCCTTCTTAATGTACTCCTGACGTACTTCACATCAGGGCAGCTAAGATTGTCAACTGTCCAGTCCAGCTCCTGATCTGTAGAGTCATTGTCCTGTTGAGCAATTTGGGTGAAGGTCATTCATCCTAGGTTTGTCCTGTCTTTTTAGTGTAGAGTCAAAACAAAATACTTATAAAACTATAAAATGTTTTGTTCTTGCCAATAATTTCATATGCTATTAACTTCTATAGCTCTGAATGAAAAAATTAGTGATAGAATGGGAAAGTGGTTCAAGCCACCTTCATGCTGTCCTTTAAAAAAAAAAATAGATTCAACCAGCTCTGAAAGGACTTTTTTGTACAAGCATGCAGAAACACCTTACGAGTGACTTTTTATTGAGGGGGAACAATCATTGTGATCTGTGCTAAAATGTAAATAAAAGCAGGGGGGAGAGGGCATTAGAAAAATACAAATCAACCTCTCTTTTAAACACCTACACCCAAGTTCTTCTTTTCTTAGATGTTACTTTTATAGTCTGCGTCCCCATCACTTTACATGAGAACACAAATGTGAAGTCATACAAGGTTTGGCATAGCCCTAGCATCTAACAGCAACTTAATGTTGGTTGCACAGAATTTAAAAAATAGACTTGTTCATAAAGAAGATCTTATTTCTTAAATTTTATTTAATAAAACAAGAAATCTCTTTAATCATATATTATAAATAGTGGTTGTACATGAGAAATATATTTACTACAGACAGAATATCTTATTTTATTGTGTTGTATAATCCTTTCCTAAAAAAAAAAACCAAAAACTCTGCTTCTCCACAGTTACAAGAGACTAAGAGCTTACTAAAAACACTTTATTGTCATCACTAAATGCATTAAATACACATCCTAAATGGAATAATCTCTATATCTGATGAAATACATAGAACGTTCATCAAGGCAAAAAGAAAACACACAGCCAATGACGGAAAGATGGCACCAAAGATGGAAAGGAAAAAAAAAGAACAGTTCTCAAATATTGCAGTAACTTTTCAATGTATCATAGGTATTCTACAACTTTTCTATGAAACAGAGGAGGACCAAACATTACACACAGTTTGAAGAGATTAAATGCCAGAGAATCTACAGATATTAGCATCCAGGAATCATTTTCATTCCTGGCCCATTTTCTGCCCACTGGAAAAAATTGCATTGTTTTTCCTTCCCAAGAGGACACACAAAAAAATTCTTTCCATTGTTAGGTCCAATCTTCAACACTGTTTTCATGACGGAACGTTTGCCATGGTTGCAGAATGGGAAGGACAAATCTGCCCACTGCAGGAAAAAAAGGTAAATTTTACAAGTTTATATAAAAGTTATCATGATGTACAGGCTAACCCTAGGCACATGCGATTAGTGCCGTATAGTCTTCACTGCTGTTATCATTAATTTGACATTGTAAAATAGACAAGTCATTAGTTGTTGCCTTTAAAAAAGCTTATATCCTAAAAGAAGCATGTCTCTTACAAATTTGTTTGAATCACGCAGAAAATGGCCGTAATTCTGAGCATCCATTTGTCTAAAGGTATATTTACAGAAGTTTCTTCACTTTATTAAGAATAATTGAAAACTACCAAAATCTTGCTATAATCACCAATATCCCTGCCATAGGTCTGTTTCAGTTCAAACTGTAAGATCAGGCGAGGTGTGGTGGCTCATGCCTTTAATCCCAGCACTTCGGGAGGCTGAGGCGGGAGGATAGCTTGAGCACAAGAGTTTGAAACCAGCCTGGGCAACATAGTGAGACCCTGTCTCTAAAAAAAAATCAACCAAGCAACCAAACAACAACAAGAAGAAACCCGGTAAGATCAAAGATTTGTCATGATTTTAATATTAAACTTCCTTAGGAAAAGAATCAAATAAAGACTTACCCAGACTAAACTAGACAGATTCTATTATATTATTCTTACTAATTTTGACCTCAAGAGAGATATGAAAAAGGCTATTATATTTTTAGCAATACCATGAATATTGCTAATAATATTTTCCCATTACATCTATAAAACCTTCTTGAGGAGGAAATCTGTGAATTTTGTAGGGTAGAGTCACACTGTGTTCAGAGACTGAGGTCTAAGATCACTATCCAATTTTCCCTGGGAAATTTCTTAAGGAAGTGTCACATTGAAGACAGACATTTGAGTTTTCAAAAAGTCCAACCAGAAAATCTTTGCTCCAGCACTGAAACATATCAATATTTTCTTTTTTTCAGTTCTATTTCAGATGAAGAGTAACTAGAAAAAAATATGTATTTCTGACCATTAGAATCACACTCGGCCTGATGAGATGCTCACACTGAGGAATACTGGAAGTGAGACTGACTAAATGGACCTGAGGTTCTTATCTCCTATCTTAGGTTCATCTTTAGGGACACATCCAGACTGGGAAGGCATGAGGAATCACCTATAGCTAAATTGCTATTCTGCCATCACTTTTTTGGGTCAAGTGTAGTTAAGTGGGATTTGATAAGGTTACTGCAAATCCCAGGCATGTAAGTTGTTTTTCTTATAAACCTTTATCCAATGCATAAAGCAAAGGTTTTGATGTAGCACTGAAGTTAGGAAGAACAAATTCTCACCCTGGATTATTAGCCACATATGTACTACTAGTATTTACTAGTCACTCAGTGTCTTTCTAACTTTACAAGCTAAGGGCAACACTTCTAGACTTGTGACTACAAATATGATACACTCTAACAATATAATAGCTATTATTTTATTAAATTTCTTTTGGCTGAACATTTGAATTTTAAGTTACTCAACATTCAAGCTTTAGACCGAATGCTAATATGGTTATTTCAAATTAAAAGGTAAAAGGTAAAACTAGGAAAGTATTGCTATTTGTTATACATTAATAACCAAAGCATTTAATTACATTTTAGTAAGCTAGATAAATCTTACACATACTTCAAAAAATCCACATTGTGCTTCTCTAGGTAGAGGACAGGCATAAAACTGCCTGCCCTTGTTTTCCCCATCCTTCCTGACAACTCGGAGAATGCAGAGGCGGTTGTGTTTGCTGCAGCGAGGGCCGTCAGGATTGAAGGTACGAGAGCCATCTGTCATATTAATTTGACGTTCACTGTAATGACAGGTTACAAAGTAGACTCGCATAGGAGTGCTAAAGGACCATTCACACCACTTTACCCCCACATGTCAGAATTTCACTTGTACAGAGAAATTTTATCAAAAACCGGACCACATTAGCATTAGGTCATTATGCAAATGCTGTCTTTATTCTTTGTTTTCCCAGGTAATTCTAATTTATTTCCAAAGTTACCTATGTACCTAAAACACGTAATTTAAATTTCTAAAGAACAACAGCAGCCGGATTGTGCATCCAGTAAATCAAATTTTATTTTTCATTTCTGATATTCAGTTCTTTTCTTACCCAGTATTACGCTGTAGCCACTTTTATTTCCTCTAAACTATTCTCAAGTCCAGGTTCTCCATTCCCACTGGCCCCAAAGTGGCTAGTCACAATATTCTCTAATTATTTTCTCATCCGTAGCAAACTCTCATCAATGGCTCTGACAAGGCCATAGAAATCACTCTCTCTGCTGTCTACTTTAAAGACAATTTTCTATGCTTTTCTCTGATCAAGGCTACTATAATAGTCGCAATCATATTCTTGCAAGAAACAGGCTGCCTGGCAGAGAGCAAAAATGTGAATTTTATAAAGCTAGCAGGGAAGCTTTATTCTCCCCCACAATTAGGATCAAGAGGATTTGGAGGTTGTCCTCATACCCAGTGTACACAGGCTAGAAGCTGGCCTTGTACTGTAGCTATATAAACAGAATTTTCTTTTTGAAAAGAAGCTTATTTAAATTTTCTATGTTGTGCATATTTTAATGATGCCTTTATGAGAATTAGTTTTTTAATAAACTGGTTGAAGAGAAAGTGTTCACATTCATTAAAACCAGAAATCCCCCTCTTAATATTCCTATTTTTTAAAACTTGTTAATGATAAAACAGTTAATCCGTTCTCACCTTTTTGGTAAATATCTAAAGAACAAAAATATCATTCTTAAATAATTGTTAAAAATTCTTAAAAATCAAAGGTGATTTCTCTTTGTCCTTGCTTCCTAAACTGCATTTTTTATACACTTGTTTCTATGATGCCTGAATACATTATATCTAACTGAAATGTTCAGAGAATGCAATCTTTTATTTGTGATGAAATTGACTGAAATTCGTTTATATAATATGCTTAAATATACTGCTTTGAAAATGTTTGCTGGGATGAACTCAAACATCCTGAGGGCAATTTTTGAAGGTTTCTTCAATAGCCATTTGTAAAAGAAGAGCAGCTGTAGGCATTGCTAAATACATCGTTATCATTAAATACTTCACCAGCAACTATTTTGATGGTACCTTTTTCAGGGTAGAGGGGTGGTGGTTGTATTTTAGAGTCATGGGTAATACCAAATCAGAAATAGGAAAGCTGAGAGGCAAAGGACTTCTCTTTTCCACAACTTTTCAGTTCACCAATCTCCTTCAAAATTTAACTTCAAGAGAAGCCAGATATCTGGACAGTTGTAGAAAAGTCAACAGATTTCACAATTAAAGCAAGTGGTTCATAAACAATGCTTAAACAAAATTAAAGGAGAAAAGATTAAGAATATTAACAAAATTAATGAAATGGTGCATTCTTACTAAAAATCGTGTGGACATAAAAACAGTTTTATATATCATTTTAGAGGTGGCTGTTTTGGATAACAGTTGAACATTTTCTAACCTACTTGTTTCAACCTACAGAGCTCCCGGGTTCCACATATCCAGGGACAGGGTTAGATTCTCTGTTTTAAGGTTTTTCTGGGGAGAAGGGCCAAGGTAGAAGGCAGGATTAAAGTAGAAAGGAGAGGCCCAAATGTCATCTCTCTGCCTTCATTTCTGCCTTCCACTCCATTTCTTTCTTTAAAAATTAAGTAAAAAACATGGCCACAGGCTGCGTGCAGTGGCTCACGCCTGTAATCCCAGCATTTTGGGAGGCTGAGGTGGGAGGATCACCTGAGGTCAAGAGTTCAAGACCAGCCTGGCCAACATGGTGAAACCCCGTCTCTACTAAAAACGCAAAATTAGCCGGGCGTGGTGGCGTGCGCCTGTAATCCCAGCTACTCAGGAGGCTGAGGCAGGAGAATTGCTTGAACCCGGGAGGCAGAGGTTGCAGTAAGCTGAGATTGTGCCATTTGCACTCCAGCCTGGTGACAGAGCAAGACTCCGTCTCAAAAGACTCCGTCTTAAAAAAAAAAAAGCCACGTTCGATCTTGGTACTTCTTGGTACTCAGAGTGTGGTCCACTGACCAGAAGCATCAGCATCACCCGGAGTTTGTTAGCTACTACTCTGATTGCTTGCAGAATCAGAATCTGTATGTTAACAGGATTTCCAGGTGATTCGTATGCACATGAAGTTACGAAGCACTGAAGTAATGTAACCAAGATACTGATGCCACCTGTGATCACGCTGGCTCTAAATATTCACAGCTAATCTTAATTTTATGATAGAAAACATTATCCAGGATAATTAAATGTTCTGATTAACTGAGGACATCTTAGTTCCTCTCTTTGTTTTAATCATTTAAAAACTTTCTAAAATGTAGCAGATTTCTTACTTAAATGTAGCATACAGAATCATTCATTTTAGTGATCATGACCATCATTTTGAATATTAACGCTGGGTTATAAACGATCTATTAATATAATAGATCGGGGCTGGCAAACCTTTTCAGATAACATATTTTAGGCTTGCTGGTCTTATGGTCTAAGTTTGTCAGCATGAAAAGCAGTCACACAAAATATCTAAACAAATGGAAATAAAGCTTTACACAAACAGGTGGTGGGATGGATTTGGCCCTGCTGGCTATAGTCTGCTCATGTACATGTCATTAGAATCAAGAACAATGCCACACAGTAACCCTAATGATAGCTGATGAACGTAAAAAAAAAATCACACAAAAAACTCATGTTTTAGGAAAGTTTACAAATTTGTGTCAGGCTGCATTCAAAGCCAACTGGCCCACAAGCCTTTGGTTGGACAAGGTTGGTTTAACTCATTTTATAGATAGGGTGATTCATCATAATAAAAATATTATCTGAATTTTTTGGATTAATCGGTCTCACTGAATGTGGGTTTTGTCATACAGGATTATTGCAAGGATTGAAACAAAAGTGAAATGATTCATTCTGGATGTCCCAGGTGGTTCTAAAATCCTTAGACTGAAAACTCCAAGAAGCAAACCCAGAGACAAGGACATGGTGTCATACCTGCACTGGTGATTAAAGACAAATCTTCAACACCCCTGATGGCAGCAAACGTGAGAAAATATTAATGATTTTGTTATTGTCATTTCACCCTTCTAAAACACAAGCATTTTTTGAAAATGCATCACTATGTTTTGCTCTGTGTTTACAATAATTGGATCGACAACTTAAACTGTTTCTAGTAATTATTCTTAACTGTTTAAAAATGGGTTCAACCATCTAATTTATAAGCCAATAACTGGATGGAATACACATCTATCTCAAGACCAATCAGAAAACATGCCTCATCAACGCTGCATGGATCGTGTGGTAATGAGAACTGTAATTAAGAGAACAAAAGTCAAAGTAATTATCATATAATATTAAAGAAAATATAAACTGGCTATAAATTATGGATGGACCACCTGCTTTAATAGTATTATGTTGTGAGCTTCTGCTAGGCATCTTGTCCACAAGATGAACACTATAGCTGCCAGACAAGGAGAAAAATGAAATAAATGACAGTAATTTGCAATTTATTCCTTGTAAAGTAGCTGGGTGCAGAAGGGCTGCTGGGTGAATTTATTTCATCACTTGACATTTATTCTGCTAGTTGATCTTGATTGATTGTGGAGTCTCAGTCCTGGTGTTCTTACATTCAATACACACACGGGCTGCAGCATTTCTAAGGAATGTGGTGCACCGTGATTGATCATATGATCCTATTACTAATGGCTTATGAAGAAATCATTTAAATTTAAGGTTACATTAATGTTTTTTTAAATCCCTAATTCATTAGTGAAATTGTCTGAGATTTTCTACAAAGCACTAAGGGAACAAAAATAGGCCAAGATATTTCATCTAGGTACAACGAATGCCACAATATTTTAAGACGATCACTTCTACTTTCCACTTAAGCCACGGAACAGAAAAGACTGTTTGGAAATGATTTTCTCCTCCAGGACAGCCTCCCAACTCAAACATTCTTAATTAACTCCTTCATGAACTTCCATCATGAGGCATTAATTACGGTTAAAGTGAACAGGTGGTGGATTTATCCAGTCAGTTAAAAGTTCAGCTCCCATAGCTTAATTCAAATGTGAGCATATGAACAAAAGTGAAGCCCTAAATGATTATGAACAAAACATTAAAAAAGCCAGTCAAGGATAAATCATCAGGATTAACTGATGGTAAAACTAGAGTTGGAATAGGAAACTTGGAGTAAATACATCTATTGAGCAAAGACTGTCTCCAAATTTGTTATGAAATAAGCTTAAGGATTCCTACAGGTTGCTCTGGGAGTTTACACTAAATGGACCCTCATCCCACTGCCAAGAGGAAGCATCTATCCATCAGTAAAGGCATAGTTAATAAGAGGAAAAGCCAGTGAATCTCACAATTCCACCTGAGATTACTCTAGGTCCCAACCAAAGTACACCCCTCCACATCCGCAGGTTCCCAAACCATGAATTCAACCAATCTTGGATCGAAAATATTTGGAAACAAGAAATAATAAAAATGAAACAATAAAAAATTATACAAAGAAAATACAGTATAACAATTTACACAGCCTTTACATTGAATTCAGTATTATAAGAAGTAATGCAGAGATGATTTAAATATATGAAAAGGTGTGCATATATTATATGCAAGGACTATGCCATTTCATACCAGGGACTTGAGCATCTGCAGATTTTGGTATCCTGGGGGTTCTGGAACAAATCCCCTGAGGATACCGAGGGATGACTGTAACTCTTTCTCTGCCTGTCTCCCACTGGTAAGAAAAGACATACATGGGAGGACGACCCTCCATTTATGTGTTGTAAATTCTCCACTTATTCAAAAATGCTGGACGTATGTCAGCTGCTTTCTGAAGGAAGAAAGCAAGCAGCTCAGAAAAGAAAACGGTGGAGAAATGTGTCCTCTGTCGGAGATGTAACATCGGGTTGCCACAGTTAGGAATTCCAGATAAAGGGACTGGGAGGGCCAGATAAAGGGGGAAGGAGGGTCAATAGAAAATTGTTTCAGGAGCTGCCAATAATCATTAAGGAAAAGAGAGGATGACATAGAGAGGATGACATT
>NW_012118487.1:10274277-10281256 GCF_000951035.1 Colobus angolensis palliatus
TAATCCCAGCACTTTGGGAGCCTGAGGAGAGTGGATCACCTGAGGAGAGGAGTTTGAAATCAGCCTGACCAACATAGAAAAACCCTGTCTCTACTAAAAATACAAAAATTAGTCAGGTGTGATGGCGGGCACCTGTAATCTCAGCTACTTGGGAGGCTGAGGCAGGAGAATCGCTTGAACGCAGGAGGCAGAGGTTGCAGTGAGCTGAGATCACACCACTGCACAGTAGCCTGGGTGACAGTGAGACCTCGTCTTTAAAAAAAAAAAAAAAAGCAATTATCTTAAAGACCAAGATTAAAAGCATCATACCTGCTAGAATATCCAGGGTTGCAGCTTTTAAGATCTGGTGATGAGCTGTGGGCTGTTTTTAGTTTTTTATGTGCTGGACTGAATAATTTAGATTCTGAACTGATTGTAGGTGATATGTTTACTTTGCTGGAGAGTTGAGTTATATTGTTTGTTCTCTTCTTGGAGGGGTGCTGTGTATCCTTCAAACAGACATTAGTAGGAGGAGAGTTTTGAAACTCCTCATCTAGTGTCTGGTTTTGTTTTGTTTTTATTTCCAGAGTACTGGATTTATTGCTAAAATCAGTCAAGACAAGAGTTGTAGTTCCAAATGCAGTTTTTCTGTTGATCTTGACTTCTGTATGAGGTTTTCCAAAAGTATTACATGGGTACTTCATTAAGTGGCTAAAGACAGTAGAATTTTCTTCATTCTTGAGCACTGAATCTGGAAGGAGAGATAAGTAATTCTGCAATATCCTATAAATATAACATAATGATTATGTGAAACATCTTTTTATTTGATTAAAAAATTTACTTCACTTTATTACAGTGAACTAATATATAGAACTAATAACACAATGTTAGCTCAGACAAGTCAGAATTAATCATCTGGCTAGGAAATGAAATATTATGTAAAATGCAAAATTTTGACTTACAGAAGCCCTGACATGGGTTTAACACAGATTTATATTTGTTTTTTATTATGTTTAAGCATTTAAAGGTGATTCAGCTATCAGTTTTGCTAATATTAGGCAAAGTATTAACAAGTGGTAATTAAGAGATGATATCCTATAAAGCATTAGGTCAGCAGTTAGAGACCTGTTTCTAGACTACCAGGAATGACAAGGAAAGACAAGACAAAGTGAAAGCTTATTTAAAACAAGTAAAGATGAATTACAAAGACTTAATGTCTATTTTTTTTTGAAATGGAGTCTTGCTCTGTCGCCTAGGCTGGAGTGCAGTGGCATGATCTCGGCTCACTGCAAGCTCCGCCTCCCGGGTCCTGCCATTCTCCTGCCTCAGCCTCCCAAGTAGCTGGAACTACAGGTGCCCGCCACCACACCCAGCTAATTTTTTGTATTTTTAGTACAGACGGGGTTTCACATGGTAGCCAGAATGGTCTCGATCTCCTGACCTTGTGATCCGCCTGCCTCGGCCTCCTAAAGTGCTGGGATTACAAGCGTGAGCCACCGCACCGGGCCAGACTTAACATCTATTCAATACAATGTTTCAACAGAGTATCCTAGGATTTTGGAATATGTACCATAATACATTCTATATTTTCATTAAGATGTCTTTCTGACTCAGAAACATTAACAAGAAAACAGTTAATGAGACATATAAATGCATTTCAGAATGTTGAAATCGATGTGGCAACCTAAGATTGTGTTTTTCCATGGGCTCTGTCTCTGTTGAAGGATACTGAAGAAGGAGGGGTAGAAATAGGAGATGCAGCACAGCAAAGCTATGCAAGGGGTGATGTCTGCCTTTCCGGCCCAGGGAACAAACCACAGTATGACAGTTGACACAATGCGGGGGTGCATAAGTCAGGAATGAACTTTCTCATCTCTAATTGAAGAAAGAAATAACACTTTGAGAACACAATAGAAGCTGCAGCAATGAGATGGCTCTTAATCACAGGTTTCCTCTGAGGTTTTACATGCTCTAAACGCATGAAATCGTGAGCTATAAAGAGTTATTTTGAAAGATTTCAATGAAATCAGTACAATTGTCTGGGTAAAGATTTTAATAACAAGGGTAGAAGGGATACAGAAGATAAAAAATTCAGCATTTTTCTATTCCACCTGCAAAGATATTCTTACAGAAACCCTCCCTTTCAATTTATGAAACACTTGCACTGAATAACAAACTCGAAAGTTGCTGAAATCTGCATAAAACAAAGCTTTATTGAATAATTCATTAGAAACAGTAGAGAACAGATGTGATCATCTCTGTTTTTTTGAGATACAAAGGCACATACTGTTATAGCACAAACATGCTTTCCCTCCTTGTTAAAAAAAATTACTCAACAGAGTATTAGCATGGTTTACATGTAAAAACTGGCAATTCCTTTAAACCTCTGAGAAAGAAATTTTATTTACTATGGAATATCAAGATGGAGCAAGATATATTCCTGACTTTGTATAATTAACCCTCTTAGAAATGTAACAAACTCGAAATCAAAATTGAGTCTTACCAATAGGCCTTGAGGTCAAGCAAGCATCACATGCCTTAGAAGAGGGCTTATTGATTAAAGTACACACCACACAGGTCCACTGCTCTTCAGACTTCCGAGCCACAGAGTCCATAACATGATCCACCCTGCCAGATGTCCAACTGATTATAGTATTTCTAGTCGGTAGCCTGCTATATAAATAATTTTTTAAAATTAATCATTAACATTGTTATTATTGCCTTGTTCTTGTCTGGGTATTTAAGAAATGATTACAGAACTGTTAATACCCCAATGCTATCTCTTTATTATTGTTTAGAAGTTAGAACTGTATCTTAGTCTTTTTTTTTGTAGAGATGGGGTGTTGCTCTGTTATCCAGGCTGCAGTACAGTAGCACCATTACAGTTCACTGCAGCCTTGAACTCCTGGACTCAAACAATCCTCGTACCTGAATCTCCTGAGTAGCTAGGACTACAGGTGCACATTAGCATGCTTGGCTAATTTTTAAATTTTTAGTAGAGATGGAATGCTATGTTGTGTTGCCTAGGCTGGTCTCGAACTCCTGGCCTCAAATAATCTTCCTGCCTCAGGCTTCTAAAGTGCTGGGATTAAGGCGTGAGCCACCGCAACTGTCCAGAGTAAAATGTTTTCACCTGGACCTCACTAATTGTTGTTAAAGTGAGAAACATCAAATAAAAGTTATTTAGAGTCAAATAATTGAGTAGTTTTTTTTTTAACTAAAAATATTTGATATCACATTAGAAAGTATTTCTCAAATAATATTTTAAGTAATTGGTACTTTTCCTTTATTCAATTAAATTATGGGAAAACACACCTATGCACAAATTAGAGGATTGAAAGACGTGAAAGTTTTATATTTACTTCATGTGCACAGAAAACTCAGGAAACTCTAGAATTTCTCTACAGTATCTGGTGAGCACTATGTAAATTCATTAATTCATAATGATGAAAAAACATATCTCTTTGTGTTATTTCCCTTCATGTAAAACTGTGTCATGGTGGATAGCCAATTATTAGATTAGCAAGCAAACAATAAAACCCTGATTTTTGGCCACAAACATAAATCATGATTCTCCATCTGAAGTCCTTCATTGAACATGTATTTTTACACAAAATGCCTTTATACGGCTGTGACATAGTCCTACTCTCTAATGCACAGCTAGCTATAGGTCTGGATATAGAGCATGTCACGTGGTTAAGCAACCATGGCAGTATCACCGATTCCCTTCATGATCCCAAACATTAATACCGAAAAAAGCTCTTCCAGGTAAAGGCTGTGTATCTTACATTTCAGAACATGAGTCCTTTGCCTTTCAAAGGTAACCTTGTCTCCTGTGACATTTTGTTCCTTACATATAATTACACTAGTTTTAAAATTCAGGCGTGTCTGGTAAAATAATAAATAGAATAAGAAAATCTGAAAGTAAGATACATCTCATTAGGATTCTTTTATCTTTACTTACCTTGACTTTTAATGCCACTCAGTATTTATTATCCCTATGGAACATCAGATCTTCTACAGAATTTGTTTACTTGATCTACTCTCTGTCCTCTACTAACTTACTTTGAAAGGCAGCATGATGCATTTATCTATAATTAAACACAATTTAAATGACTTTTACATTTTCCATGTGCTCCAACTTTTCCTTATTTTCATTTTCTTCTGTCCTGTAAGTTTCCCTGATCATAAGGAGAATTTTATTGTTACATATGGAGGCTTTGGAAACCTTCTTTCCTTTTCTTACTGCTCCATTTCTTTTTTTTTTTTTTTTTCTGAGACGGAGTCTCGCTCTGTCGCCCAGGCTGGAGTGCAGTGGCCGGATCTCAGCTCACTGCAAGCTCCGCCTCCCGAGCTCACGCCATTCTCCTGCCTCAGCCTCCCGAGCAGCTGGGAATACAGGCGCCCGCCACCTCGCCCGGCTAATTTTTTGTATTTTTAGTAGAGACGGGGTTTCACCGTGTTAGCCAGGATGGTCTTGATCTCCTGACCCTGTGATCCGCCCGTCTCGGCCTCCCAAAGTGCTGGGATTACAGGCCTGAGCCACCGCGCCCGGCCACTGCTCCATTTCTTAATCACTCCTAATAAATTCTTCCTAATCTCCACTTGAATGTGTAAGAAGAATCTCAAACTTAATGTGCTGTCGTAGGATGAATAACGGCCTCCCAAAGACATAGGGCACAATTCCAGGAATCTATATATGTTACTTTATAAAGAAGGAGGGTTTTGCAGATGTAATTAAGGATCTTGACATAGAGAGGTTATTTTGGATTAGTTGGTGGCCCCTTAACCCAATCACAAGTGTCTTTATAAGAGAGAGGCAGGGGGAGACTTGATACATACTGAAGAGAAGGCAAGGAGACCACAGAGGCAGAGGCTGCAGTGATGTAGCCACACGTGAAAGAATGCCGGCAGCGCCGGAAGTGAGAAGAGGAAAGGAATATGATTCCCCCAGTGCCTCCAGAGCGAGCACAGTCCTACCCACACCTTAATTTTGGTCCAATGAAACTGACGTTGAGCTTTTGGCATCCAACGTTTGAGCGAATGCATTTCTGTTGCTTTAAGCTCCCAAGGTCATAATTTATGATGGCAGCCAGCGGAAATGAATACACATAAAATTCATGACCCACCAATCTGCAATTCTACTATTCCATCTCGCGTCAGGAAATGGCATCAGCATCACTCAGTTCATCAGGCCCAGACCTAGAAGTCATCCTTAACACTTCCTTTCCTCACACCCCACTTCCAGTCCATCAGCAAATCCTGTGGGATCTGTCGCAGATGCAAATTTACATGAAGCAAAAGTTTCATTTTCCATGGCTTGATGTGTCCTCTGCAGACGGGGGTGGGCAGCATGGAGAATGGGAGCCGTAACTCAACCGAACGCTGGGGACTCAGAGGATTGCAGGCAGCGGTAGTCCTGGTGCCTGGATGCTGCCAGCGTCACCTCACATCTGCTCAGTGCCCAGGGACAATATTGTCCTGGTGAACTCAAGGAGCAGGCGGACTCTGCCCTGAAGCTTGAGGAGAAGGGCCTGAACAAGAGATACTGCATCGTTCCATGCCCACAGGCCACCGTAATCCAGATTGCCAGGCCACTCTACCCCTAACACCTCCCACCCTAACTCAGAAACAACCTGGCAGAGGGGGGGACCTGAGGCACCTGAGGAAGATCAAAGGGCTGGGGTTCTCCAAGTCAAGTCCTCAGGCCAGCAGCATGGGCATCATGTGGGAACGTGTTAGACGTGCAGATTCTCAGGCCCCTCCTGGGTCCCACTGAATCCCCAGCTCTGGGGGTGCGGCCCGGCAATCCGTGTTTTCACAAGCCCTTCAGAAAATGCTGGTACACCCTAAAGTCTGAAAGGCATCGCTCTCAGGGTTTCCTTACAGAGAAGAAGTACTGTTTAAAGAAAAGATACAGGAAGCTGGAGATGTGTCACTATCAATAGCCAATTGTGAAGCTCAAAGTTTTCTCATCTAGTCATAATAAAAGATGTAATGATATTGTTGGTGGTCATATGAAAAGGCAATCAAGGAGTTTGCAGCCAAAAATATGAAGGAACACAGTTACGCAGCTGTGTCAGGCAGTGAACTAATAATATCTCATTTTTCGGATGTTTGTGGTGTTTAAAAAATATAATTTGTTGTGATTTCTTATTCTAAATATTCACATTAGGACCTAATGTTGTAGTCATAATTTTTTTATTGTTTTTCATAAATAAGGCCCCTTAAATTATACAAGTTTCTGGCCTTAACCGTACCTCAACTTCCAAAGTTATCCTAAATTCAACCTTTTTTTCCCACCACCTCCTCTCTCGTCCCTGTCACCAGCATTTACCACCTGCACTACTGTTGAGAGTCCTCAATGCTGCCGCTTCACTCTGCTTCCATGACAGTCGCTAATCCACACAGCAGCCCAAATCATCCTCAGAAAACCCAAGTCAATTCATGCTGCCCTCCTGCTCAAAATCTCCCAGTGGCTTCCCAGCTCAAAGTACTGGCAACAGTTGCCACAGTGATTAATCTTTTCGAACTTAAGTCAGTTATTTCACGCCCTTTCAAAACCCTCCAAAGGCTCCCCATTCTACTCAGAATCTTTCCTTGGCCAAGCTGACTCTGCATGCTCCTTGGTCCTTCCCAAGCAGAGAGGCTGCCCCTGTCTCTCATTCCCTCTGCTTGGTTCAGTCATACACGCCCTCTTTCTCTTCCTTGAACAACTCAGAGTCTTCATGCTTTTCTGGGTTACCATCTTTGAATTTTCTCTCCCACCCTCAGATTGCTACAAGTCAGATTGCTACAAATCTTTTCAATAATGTCCTCCCCAGGGACTTATCTGCCACCCTATCAAAAATGAGCCCTCTCCTGTCACTATCTGCTACTGTGGCTGATGCTCCTGAGAACACTAATCACCACTTATCATTGCCTCGTGTCTTATACATGTATGTAGAGACAGTTTTTTTTCTTTTCTTTTTTTTTTGAGACGGAGTCTCGCTGTGTCACC
>NW_012118487.1:10281481-10343199 GCF_000951035.1 Colobus angolensis palliatus
TTTTTGGAGAGTCTCAATCTATTGCCCAGGCTGGAGTGCAGTGGCATGATCTCGGCTCACTACAACCTCCACTTCCTATATTCAAATGATTCTACTGCCTCAGCCTCCCAAGTAGCTGGAATCACTGGCACATGCTACCACGCCTGGCTAATTTTTTGTATTTTTAGTAGTGACGGGGTTTTGCTATGTTGGCCAGGCTGGTCTGGAACTCCTTACCTCAGGTGATCCACCCACCTTGACCTCCCAAAGTGTTGGAATTACAGGCATGAGCCACCACACCCGGCCAAGTTTTTCTTAAAATGATCTCCTCCCACTAGAATATAGTATTCTATAAGTATTCAATAAATATAGGTTTAATGAACAAATTTTGCCCCTACATATCGATTACAACTGCTTTCTTGAAAACCACCTATTTCCCGGAGGTCCAATAAAATAGCCTTCTTCAAGCCTCACCCTCTCTAACTCAGCTGAATTATTTTTAAATTTTTTAAATTTAAATCTTTTTAAAGACAGGAGTGCAGTGGAGTGATTATTACTCACTGTGATCTCGAACTCCTGGGCTCAGGTGATCCTCCTGCCTCAGCCTCCCACGTAGGTGGGACAACAGGCATGCACCATCATGCTTGGCTAATTTTATTTTTATTTTTAGAGATGGAGTCTTGCTATGTTGCCCAGGCTGGTTTTGAACTCCTGGCCTCAAGCGATCCTCCTGCCTCAGCTGTCCAAAGTGTTGGAATTGCAGGCATGAGTCACCGTGCCAGCTAACTCAGTTGAATTTAATTCTCTCCATCACTTCCCATCTTTGATCCTATAGCTCTGTTTCTTATACCTCTCTTTAATGGGATCCTTTTCTTTTGATCATGAAAATTAAGGCAACAGCAAGGCTCTCCATTGGACCTTTCTGCCTTCCTCCATGCATTCCCAGTGATTGCGAATACTATCAGATTCAGCTATCATCTCAGACTACCCTAGGGCGGGAAATGGGGAGGGGCATAAAAACACAAGTGGGGAATGGCAGTGCCTCTAAGGCAGCGGTCCCCAACTCTTTTGGCACAAGGGACTGGTTTTGTGGAGGACAATCTTTCTATTGACGTGGTGGGCTTGGGTGGGGTGTGGGGGAGACCAGCAGGCTTAGGAGCTTGGCACCTAGATCCCTCGCATGCACAGTTCACAATAGGTTTCGCGCTGCTATGAGAATCCAAGGCCCCCACTGATCTGATACAAGGTGGAGCTCATGCGCTAATGTACTGGTACCAGTGCCGGTCTGTGACCTGGGGGTTGGAAACCCCTGCTCTAAGGTATCTCTGCATTTCTCAATGGAAACAAGTTCCTGGCATGGGAAGCAATTGATTTTTCTTTGTCTAAACAAAGTAGATTTTTTATAAAAAATACCAATATAAATGTTAATAAAACTAAAAAGGAAGTTCTGCAAAATAAAGTGGCATTTAAAGGCTTGAATAAAAAGCTGCTGTCCACCTTCTATTTTAATCAATATATGATTGCTATTTCATTCAGTCTACTTTGAATCCTTATTCTTGGAGCACCAAAACTTCCCAGAAGCCCTCAAGAATATAGTTCTTTTGCTGAAACCAGAAATAATTTATTATCATGAAGCTTGCGATAAGGGGCTTAAACAGGAAGCAGCTTAGACCCACGTTTTCTCTACTTGTTCTGTCTGTGGAGAGCCAAGGTCACCTTCATGGGTTCCAGCCTCCGAGGCTCTGGTCCCTACGGCTTTTCTATTAATTCTGTGAATTACTCCAATACTCATTTTCGCTACATGACCCATAAATTGCCATTTTTGTTTATGAGACGTTGAGGTGGGTTTCACTGTAGTCAAGACCTTCAAATTATGTTTTAAATGTGACAACTACACAATCAGATTTTCCCCTGAACAAGTTTATCCTACCAAGACTAACCCATCATAGGTTTTCTTATGTCTCTCAAGTGCCCTCTAACTGCTCCATGCCCTCAAAAATTTCTGCCAGATTACACGTGCTTAAAGAGTGGTTTGCAGACAGCACTAAATTCTCATTGACTGGCAACCAACTACCGCCACATTTCCAAACTAGATGGTTTTTAGAGACCTGAATATGTGCTCCTGAAGGAACAAAATATCCTCCCTGTGGGTGGCTTTCCAAATGTTTTCCCTGTATACTTTCCCATGTGCTGTTTCGTCTTTTAGAAAATCCTTTTCCTACCTCTTGTCTTTGATGAGTTACTATTTCTTTCTATACTAAAGACTGCCTCTTTCAGAAAGACTTCCTTGTCCTTCCTAGTAGACTTAAGTGTTTCTTCCTCCATACTTCCATTGCCATTAGGATAAACAAGTCCCTTTACGGCAATTCCATCACGGTGCTTTGTCTATTTATCATTTACTTCTCACACTAGCCCTTGAGCACTTTGAGAGGCTGTGTTCTATTCTGTCTGTGTATTACCAGTACCTGGCATATAGTAGGCCCTAATAAATAAAGCAAATAACAATTTAAAAAAATTTAAAGTCCCTAATGAAAGGTAAAGACTACCTCCTCCGTTTTCTTTAAAGGAAATAATACTCACATACATAAATTATATTAGCTAGCAAATAATTAAGAACCAACAATAGGCGGGGCATGGTGGCTCACATGGACCAGCACTTTGGGAGGCCAAGGCAGGCGGATCACTTGAGCTCAGGGATTTGAGACCAGCTTGGCCAACATGGCAAAATCCCGTCTCTACTAAAAATACAAAAATTAGCTGGGCATGGTGGTGGGTGCCTGTAATCCCAGCTACTACGGAGGCTGAAGCAGGAGAATCACTTGAACCCGGGAGGCGGAGGCTGCAGTGAGCCGAGATCGCGCCACTGTATTCCAGCCTGGGTGACGAGAGTGAGACTCTGAAACTCCGACTCAAAACAAACAAACAAACAAACAAAAACCCAACAATAAATAGTATCAGTATTTAAAGTGTGATATGATCAGTGGAAACTGGAAAATTGGGGGAGGACTGCATGAGGAGTTCAGTAAGCTTTCAGCGACAGAAGAAACAGGAGGATTTAAATAATTGGTAGTGTCCTTTTCAGACTTCTTCAACTTAACTTAAAATGACTTTACATTAAAATGAGAAAATTTAGTCAACATAAAAAAGGTTCAAATATTCATCCAGAAAATAAATGGGATGTACTTATTCACAAAAAAATCTAGGAACAGGGCAAATCGTCCCGGTTTTCAAGCTTTTTAAAATATGTAAATATTTATTTCACAGTGTATAGTTGGTTTATCAAACAAAGTTCCAAGCTGAGTGCCAATGCAGAAAACAGAATCAGGTCAGGAGGGAAGAGGGATTACAAGGCCCAGAACATTTTGAGCACAGCCTTCCCTAACTCATAGGTCTCTTTTGGGGAATTGTGGGGTCTTTGAAATCTAGTTTCCAAAAAACCTTTGACATTGACAAGTATTTATATGATAAATAACATAATTATTTGATAATTTTTTAATCTCAAAAGATACCAATTCATAGAAAACCAATACAGAACATTAATTATTTATTCAGTAGACATATAGTGAAGGTCTTCTATCTGCCAGCTATTGTATTCAATGCAGTATCTAGTTATTTGGTCAAATAACTGTATACCTATATTACAAAAAAATTTCCCGTTCATAAAAAATTATGAAAGTTCTTGTTCATAAAAAAAGTATGAATGTTCATAAAAAAATTAAAAAACCATAAGTGTATATTATACATATATATAATTATCTAAATCTATTTCAGATGTCTATAATAGTAACATGGGGTGAAGTAGATGAGTAGAGTGGTTTAGAGAAAAGTACTGGAGAACAAGAAGAGTGATGCAGAAAATGAAACGCAAGGACACCAAGAGAAAGCACGCAGCTCTAGACATATTTATGGAGACATAAGCTGGGATTTCCTCTGCACGCCAGCTCCCTCCCCTGTCCCCGAGCTCTACAGACATGATAGCCCCTCCCACCTCCTGGGTTTCCCACAGCCTAGTAGTGCCCTCAGTCTCTACCTATGTCCAATCCTACGGTTTTGTTTCCTTTGCTTTTTCTTTCCTGCCCACTCTGTAGTTATAGGTATTTGCTGAAGCTCAGACCTTGGCTCATTTCCTTTTTCATTCTTAGTGAACTGAGAAGTTGGAATGCTTCAGTCAACAGCACTGTGCCGACAGCCTCTCTCATCCTGGATCGCAGCCCCTAAGACACGTCTTCCTGGATATTCCACGGCTCTTTCCCATATCTAACACGCACTGCATCTTCACTGCTACAGCCCATTTTCCCAGACCCACAATGTGAACATTTTTATCATTTGGTCCTGAAGACTTTTGCATTTTCCTACCTATCAAATCTGCCACAGTCCTTGTTGACTTTTAAAAAGTTTTACTAGGGTACCATGTCCAGTGTCTTGACCCCAGGCTGGTAACCATCATTTGCCCGTTACTCTGCACCAGCTTCTTTACACGCGTTTTCAGTCTCTTCGTTTTCCATGTTAAGTATGCTACAATCAGCTAAAAGTCCTTAATGCGCTAATTTAGGAAAGACCGTTAACCATTCCCCAAACTACTAATGACCACCACCATTTGATCCCATCCTCCCTGAAAAACTAGCTTTTACTCTTCCACAACGTGGAGCCTCTCTTGGGGTTGGCCAGTATTCTCATCATCCCTCCACCATGCCATATTTATTAATGATTCAAGGTTTGTGGTCATGCTCCTTTTTTCCAATTAAATACTGTTTGCTTTATCATTTAATCAAAATTCTATTTTTAAAAGTAAATTTCAAAGGATACTTTTTTTAAAGTCAAGGATAGTAGGGAGAAGGGGGGAAAGAGTGGAACAAGGAGCTCCATTCAAATGATGCTTTCTTTGAGATCTTCCCAACCTTCCTGCACATGTAAACCTCTAATATCCCTGAACCCGTGCACCATTTGATGTGCTTCATGTCATACTGGTACTACTGGTTTATAATCACATATACTGCTATGCAGCTGCTTTATACTGTATAATCTTTCTCTTAGATTTCCCCAAAAGGTCCTATGGCCTGTTACCAAGGTAACTGTACATTGGGGAAAAAGGAAACAATCAGACTTTTTTAGGATTATTGGACACTGGCTCTGAACTGGCACTAATTCCAGGAGACAAAAATATCATTGTGATCCACCACCAGTCAGGTCAGGTGATCAATGGAGTTTTAGCTCAAATACCTCTCACAGTAAGTCCTCAAACCTATCCTGCAGTCATTTCTCCAGTTCTGGAAGGCATCATTGGAAGAGACATACTCGGCAACTGGCAGAACCACCACACGTGAGTTTAGTAAGTGGTCTATTATTTCACCAACAAGACATACAATCTGTAAAAAGCTCTTGCTCGTGTTTTATAATATTATTTCTAAGTGAAGCAGAGACTTTTGAAGGTAGTTGCATTTTTTCCCAATTACTGACATCTCCGGTACTCACTTTACAAACTAGGTTAAAGGTAAAGGCTACATATTATTCCCTGAGCCAGAGATTTTCTACCTAAATTCAGAACTAGTCCATAAATCACCTTTGGCTCCTTCGGATTCTTTGGTGACGTTATTTACTATTTCCTTCCAAGGACTAAAATACTTTTGATTTATGTTCTCTTCTGAATAGCCTGACAGTTATTCAGCTATATTCTCTGATTATTAGCCTTTTAGTTAGATGGTTAGGGCAAATGGTATCCCTTTAAATTCAATATCTTACCATATGTCAACATGTTGAGGATTTTCTTTTTGACAGTGAGGACAGAAATATGTCATTCTGTTATTGTCCCCAAAGCGGCACACAGTTATTCTGGAGCGGCACTGACCACAATTAGGACGCTTGTAAACGTTATAGTGTTTAGAGACAGGAAGTCCTGCTTTACGGCACTAAAAAAAAACAAAAAAACAAAAAAACAAAAAATTCTGTTATCCACAAAACAGTGCTGCCAAGGAGCCAAAGACACAGTCTTGAAGGTCATCTCTGAAAACCATCTGTTAAAAATTTACATACGTTTGTACATATGTCAATATAATCTTTTCTTTCATCAGAGAAAAAGGTATTGACAAGATTTGGTAATATTTGTCAAATAAAATTTGTGTGAAATAAGTCATTTTATGACATTAGTATTCAAAATTGCTCTTTGCATAGCTTTATCCTCTTATCTAAATGAGATGTAAAAGTTCTATATTTAAAAATGTCTTTTACACTTTTAAGGCTTTTTTAATTAACCATAATTATACAGTTAAAGGAAAAAGGCTAGATTAGCTTTAAATCTGATTATTTTTAGAAGACTGAAACTGCTCACTCAGTTTCAACAACCAAAAAACTTACTTCTAGGGGACAAAATTCAGTAAGAGTATTTTCTTTGTTAACCTGAAAAAGGACATTTTTTTTTTCTTTTTTAACCTTAGAGATTCAATTAAAAAAAAAAAAAAAAAAAAGAAAGAAAGAAAGAAAGAAAATAAACACTCAAATACCATCCTAGCAGAGAATAAGAGAATATATTCCATTTTGGTATAAATTCTACTTCAAAAGATATTTTGATATACTTTGTGAGTTTTATTCCACTCACAAATATTTAAGCCCCCTGCAAAGAAAATATCTTGGGTTTCCATCAACAGTGTGAAAGTTTAAAAGCCCAGAAATACAGCTTACCATATATGAGCTGAAAATTACACAATTTATATTAATTTAAGGAAAGTATTGGAAGACCCAATTTAATCTGGGTGGAAATGGGCAGTTTTCTATGGTCATCTTTTTCTGGAGGAAGAAATAAGCAAATGCGATTTTAAAATAGCCATAGTTACTCAAGACAGATCTGCAGAGCAAGAGGTTCATTCATATTTTAGGCCAATTAATAAAGAATGCTACAATACCTGCCTTTCTGAACATAGTAAAAATGAAAATTTTGGATACAGAAAATAGACTGTGAAGAAAAGACGTATTTGTGATCCTTTGCTTAAAAGATAAAATGTGTTTATTGAATTCTATATATGCATATAGTATATAACGTTCCACATTTACAAGTCAGCAAGTACTTCCTTCTCAAAACTGTGGTAGACAGAGAAACATTATTATCCCATTTTACAGATGAAGAAACTAAACTTAGATAAAGTCATCCAAAGAAACTAAACCACACAGATAGTTAAGTGGCAAACTGGACTGAACGAAGGTCTAGTCAGTGGCAAAGCCTGATGGAACTAAGGTTATCTGAAAGTGTTACTGTAGGTCAGCCTTTCTAGACTTTCTATATTTTATGTATCCAAAAATAGAAAAGGGTCTGTAAAATGCTAACATGGCTGCTCCCAACTTGGTATAAAGATAATTGAATATGATTATAGTTAGTCGAGTTTGAACTGACCTATGACCTAGAATTTCAAGATGTTAATTACACCCACATAATGTCACTCTCCCTTAATGCACCTCCATGCTCTTTCCACTAGATGGCTATATACAGCTTTCACATTTTTTGGTGCAATCCAAAAGGAAACCACTGACATTTTACATTTTACATAGTTGAAAAATTTTGCTCTTACCCTGTAAAAGAGAATGCTGAAATCACGTACCATTTTCACAAGGTGATGGGTCTGTTCATCTGTTAATTGACAAACCTTAAAGTGGAAAAAACAGTGGAGCCCAGTTTCATGACTTGCTTATTACTGTAAGAAATAATATGCCTAGCCAATTCTGTGAAAGAGAACTGTAAATAGATTTTGAATACAGTTAACCTTTGAACAACATGGGTTTGAATTGCGAGGGTCCACTTATACGCAGATTTTTTTTCCGCCTCTGCCATCCCTGAGACAGCAAGACCGACCCCTCCTCTTCCTCCTCAATCTATTCAATGTAATGATGATGAGGAGGAAGATCTTTATGATGACCGACTTCCACTTAATGAATAGTAAATATAATCCTTATGATATTCTTTTGTTATTTTAGAGACACAGTCTCACTCTATTGCCCAGGCTGGAGTGCAGCGGCGCCATCATAGCTAACTGCAGCTTCAAACCCCTGGGCTCAGCCATCCTTCCGCCTTAGCCTCCCAAGAAGCTGCAACTGCAGGCGCAGACCACCACACCTGGCTCTTACGATATTCTTAATAACAATTTTTCTCAAGCTTACTTTATTGTAAGAATACATATGTAACAATAAAGCATACAGAATATGTGTGAACTGTGTTATCAGTAAGGCTTCTGATCAACAGTAGACTATTAGTAGTTACGTTTTTGAACAGTAGAGAATTGTATATAGATTTTCAATGGGGGGTGGTTAGCACCCCAGTTCCTGTGTTGTTCAAGAGTCAATCGTATATGCATATCTTCTAGAGCTCTATTTCTCACCGATCTATTTAGTATCGTTAACAGTAATTTTATTTTGAACTGATAATATTACTGACAAAAATACGATTCCTATTTATAAGTTTTAATTATAAATTCAAGCATTTATTGACTATTTATTCTGTATGAGACACCTTCAAAGTCTCAGCATTGTTTATCAGACACCTTGAAAGGTCTTGCTGGACTCGAAAAAAAAAATTACCAAGAACAATATAAAACAGAAAGAAGGGAAGGGAAAATAGGCACAGGAGTAGATGACCACCAAGGTCACGATCGAGCTTTCAAAAAGATATGCATTTATATACATGCATTAATATCAAAGTGCTTATTAACACATGGAAGAGCTCAGACACAGACCTTACTGCAGAACTTTTTTCTGACACAGCCTAGCATAAATCTCAGTGTTACCCTTGCAGAATTATTATTTGGCACATGTGCTGTCAATGGCAATCCCGAAAGAAACCGTCTGATGCCTCATGCTTGTTGTCTGTGTGTGAATATGACCCTTCAACGACACAGGTTTGAACTGAGCAGGTCCACTTAGATGTAGATTTTTTTCAGTCAAACATGGATGAAAAACATAATATTTGTGAGATGTGAAGCCTGCATGAGTGTAGTGCTGACTTTTTGTATAGCAGTCTCCCTAGGGGCCAACTACAGGACTTGAGTATGCATGGATTTGGTAAAGGCAGTACTGGAACTGATCCCCTGTGTATACGGAGGGAAGGCTGCATATAAACAGCCACATACATGTACAAAGAAAATCATTTATCAGTGAGTATAAAAGTGAAAATCTAATCAACACAGTCATCCTGAAAGTATTATAAATATTCCTCAGTTGTTCACTGACACTTTAAAACTTGTATACATCCAAAACATTTATTACTTTCCATATCTTACATACTATATTAAGTCACACCTTGAAAGGTTAAACTGTACTTTTTCAGTAATTTTTGTACATGTGCTTTTAAGAAGGCAATAGCTAAACTTCAGAATTTTTTTTTTTTGAGACAGAGTCTCACTCTGTTGCCAGGCTGGAGTGCAGTGGCGCGATCTCTGCTCACTGCAACGTCTGCCTTCCGGGCTCAAGTGATTGTCCTACCTCAGCCTCCCAAGTAGCTGGTACTACAGGCGTGTGCCACCATGCCCAGCTCATTTTTGTATTTTTAGGAGAGACAGGGTTTCGCTATGTTGGCCAGGATGGTCTTGAAGACCTCTTGACCTCGTGATCCACCCATCCTGGCCTCCCAAAGTGCTGGGATTACAGGCATCAACCACCATGCCTGGTCAATGTCATTAATTTTTAAACCCCCAGGCATTATGGGTAAATTATCTTTTCCTAGATGGATGGCTGGCTGGAAGCAGAGATAAAAAGTAAATTATCCATGCATCACAGATAACAATACCCTGGGTTCCTTTTTTCAAAAACATCTTTCATAGAGGTCTAAGTGATTTTTCAAAAGCTCACTCTTGTTAAAGTTCTGTTTCATTACTTCCATACTGAAATCACTTGTTCCAAGTATCAAAAAGCAGAATCTAATCTAGACCTATCATTAACTGGCTTCTTTTAAAGCTTAATTCCTACTAATTTTGGTATGACTAAAACTATCTAGTAAGTATCTACGCAAAGTAAACAAATAACCTGGGTTTATGTAACAGATAATTTAGTTAATAGAGTGATTTATGTACAAAATAATTCAGCTAAAAGAGCTAAAAAATTAATTTAGTTAGTAACAACAGGTCTTGATAAAAGCCCCAATGTAGAGGTCTTTCCTAGAAACTAAAATGTATGTATTCTACCTGGGTTTGGGTTCTCACCTCTCTTACCCTCTTAGAACACTGCCGTATTCATCGCCATTCCCTTTTCTACAGGTGGAACCTCTGCCCTTCAACCACTTTTTTTTTTTTTTGTTTTTTTGCAACATATAAGTAAGTTCAAGTCTCTCCAGTTGCAGAACAAGAACAAAATAAAGTAACAAACTCATGTCTTGTCCTGGTATCCTCTCTAGCAGGTCAATATTTTCCCTTCACTCTGGCCTATGTGAACAAGGGCTCTACATTTTGTTTCCATTTCCTCACTGATCACTTATTCCTTGGACTCTGCTGCCTGACTTCCACTGCTATCCTTACACTACAACAGCAGCTTCTAACGTCACCAACAGCTGTAATCAGGAATACATGAATGTGTGCAGAACATGTACTTAATATGCCAGAGAGAAAATAAGTTGTAAGTTAGCTCATTCACATCTTCCACAAATATTAATATCTAATGCCTACCATACACCACAGGCCATGTTCTAGATGTTGGGATACTTCAGTGAACAAAAGCCTTGTTTTCTTTTGAGACTGTGCTCTAGCAGAAGGAGACAGCTTTTAAACCATCAGTATAGTAAGTAAATATGTTGTTTGAAAGGGATACCTGGTATGGAGAGAACAAAAAGCAGGGCAAGTTAAGGAAGACTGAGAGAGTGAAATGTGGAGAGGGAGGGTGTGCACAAGGCTACTGCATGTGCGGTGGTCGGAGCCGGCTGCACCGGGAAATTGACCTGGGTAGACGTGGGAAGCGGGACACCTGAAGTTTGAGGAGACTGTGTTACTGCAATGCAAAGTTAAGACTTCCATGTCGGTTCCTTCAGAGTACTGAAAACTCAAGAGATAACTTAAAAAAATACTTAAAACCTACTTTAACAGCTGGGTGGAGACCACTGTCAAAGAGAGCTTCATTTTTGATGATGTTCCCTACTCCAGGCAATACGTTCTGATCCAGTAGCACATCACCTAGCATCCGGCCTTTCTGTTTCTTAACTTCATTTTCCGCTCTCAAGAAACTAAATTCAGGTGAACATACATCTAATTCTTTCATCATTCCTATTCTCCGTTGGCTTTCCATTGAGTTTCTATAGAAAGGAATACAAAACACATTAATCATAAGTCTGGTTATAATTTCACAAAGTGTCATTTAAAATGAGCTTTGCTATAAGCACTTTATGTTAATCACGGTATAAGAGTTATATATGCAAACAACAAAGATCTTACAAATTATATTATCTGAAGGCTTCTTTAAAATGAGGTTTCATCAAATACAAACTATTTATTTATTTGTTTCTTTAGTCACACATGTGACATCCCAAACCACGCTCTGTAGTACTGCAGCTTAAGTACTTTTATTTATTTATTTTTTTACCTGAGTTCAACTGATGAGTCAAAGAAACAAACCAAATCTTTGGTAAGCTGCACTTCCAAAACAGGAGAAGCTCCATTTTTATATTTATACTCAAGTGGATTAATCATGACGGAGCCTTTCATTCCGAAATGAATCCTGAAACAAAATCAAACCCATTTTTGAGTGGCAGAAAGTATATCATTGATCAAGATTTTTCCCTGTACTATCATTTTTTTTGGATTATAAGCAAACAAATGTTAGTCAGGATAGACACTTTTAAAGGGCAGAAACCAGTAGTAAGATTATTATATATTTTTCTCTCATGACTTTGTATCCTTATAAAGATAGAAGACATGACAATCAGTTTTTCAAGTCAAAAGTAAAATAACTTCTCAGAGAAATAATAAGGTACCAACACTAAGCCCAAGAAAATACATCCCTGCTCCTCTTTTCTTGTCAGACGAAGTATCTTTTATTCACGGAACAGTCTAGCATCTCTTGGCATTTTCTCAGATTCAAAGGCTTGGGATGAGATAAGGCTAAGTTTAAGTTGCCTATAGTTTGTGTTTTCATAAATTCTACAAAGCCACTAATATTCAAATTCCTTATTTCTAACCACAGTGGACTGGAAATATTTACCTATTGCAAAATAATATCTATGATTTAAGACACTCTTTCCCCCCTTGTTTTGCACTAAGAAATGAAACAATTTTTTTATTTTTGCAAAATCTTATGTATCAAAAAAAAAGAGAGAGAACAAGTCAAAATGTTATTGTCTTCAATTCTTTTCGTTTTCTTTTACCTTTATATGTATTGGGAAGAGGAGATTTATTAATATTGATGGTTAAGTTGAAAGCCACAATGCAGTGATGAAAAATTCATAACCTTTCAGATTTTATAGGATTGATTAGCATGTCCAGTTTTTTTTTTTTTAAAGTAGTTCTGTCAGATCTCTGATGATGAAGATCAAAAATGATTCTCAAGATGAAATACTGTGTTCCACCTTTCAAATCCTGCTCCTTATAGCTTTGTTGAGTTAATAAATATGGCTCTTTTGGCAGCAAATGTTACTGCTCTGTGCTTCTAATTGCGAAGCACCATGTTATAGTATTGTACAAGGTTAACCAGTCTAACTTTAAAATGTGGGTTTTAAACTCTGTGTGCCCTGCTATCAATCATAAATGCATTTTGCATGCCCCATAGTTCTTGACAGGAAAAATGTGTGCTTGCAAGTACTCCATAATTTAGCTTACGGAGGTGCAACCCCAGTGAAAGGTGTACAACTGTCATGCCCAGAAGCCATCATATCTAAAATCTTTTCAGCTGCATGGCTCATAAAGTGGATTCTAAATCACTTTCTATAATGAAACCACATCCACATAAAAAATCTCAAAGGTTAAGACCCAATTCAAATGCAGGAGTAGCCCCAGCAAGAACCTTAGATCAAATAAGTATGGCTCTGTCTTATAAATCCATTCATTTTTAGGAAAAAAGTGCATAAAATGTTTATTTTTATTTATTTTGTTTTATTCAATAGTTAGATATTATAATTGAGCACCAATAAACCAACACATCTCGTGGGTTCATTACTAAGTACCTTTGATCTTAAACTACAAAAAATATATCAGTATCATGAAAATATTTGAGGCAGAGTAAATATCTATACTGCAACAACAATTGATACTGATTTTTGTTTTAAAACCAGTACATAGGCCCATACTACATAAAGAAAAGACATTTTCAGGATTTCATTTGCTTTTCAAGATTCCTCATAATTAATTAGTTTAGGAAAATTTTATCAGATCCTTATTTCTATTCCAAGCTCCTTCTACCAACCCAAAAGGTTAGCCGAGACAATTCATTCTGTGTAATAGAAGTCTACCTGCCAACCACAGTTGCTTGGTCCAAAGGTGGGCATCAGGCTTAACCTGAACAGGTCTCTGCCATTTTCTCAGATCCTGTGCCTTTGATACAGTTGATTCAGAAATGGACACCTGTCCCAAGCTAGATCCATCAGTATCCAAGCTGGATTCATCAGTTTTTCTGATGAATTTAAAGATGTAGGACCCAGGGAGATCCTGTTAGCATTAAGAGATCTAATATGAGAGCTGTCTGTGGGAATGATTCCCAACGTGAGCCCCAGTAAAGCAAAGGAAGGTCTCTATGCAGAGAGGAAGACTACAGAAGATTTCGGTGAGGAACAGAGTGAAGAAATGAAGAGAATCCTAATAGCTTTTAGTCTTTGCTTGCTCTAGTTCTCCTTGAAGCCTGTCTGTATTCTCTTCAGGTTTTGTAAGACACTCCATATGATTTTTTAAATTTTAAAAAAGTTTTTGGTACCAAAGTCAACAAAAGATAATAAATAATTATTGAATTTGCTTGAGTTGGGCTTCTGTCACTTGCAACCAAGTTCTAATATGAAAATTGTATCCAAACTAAAAATTCAATTAAGAGTAAGAAAATTCCTCTCATTAGAAATAGCTTTCTAAATAAACTAGTAAATAAGCCCTGATCCTATTTTAAGAATCAGCTGTATTCTCCCAGCTATCACTGTCAGAATAATCTGAACATCCTTAAGCAAGCACAAACAGCATAAACAAAGCAGTACTGTCACAGTTTCACAGTAATGACAACTACATTTTGCAAATAAGGCAATTGCCTATAAAAATTTTCAAGTGGTCAGAAGTGTCCTAAGGGTAACAAAGAGTGTAAAATGTAGAATATAATAGTTGTAAAACCTATGCTGGGAATTTGAAAAAAGAGAATGTAAAAAGATACAGTTTTAACAAAGCTAAAAAAAAAAAAAAAAAAAGGAGTTCTGCTTCTACTTAGAATACAGAAGGCTGAAAGTGAACATAGCTACCACTCCAACAAGGATAAAAAAAAATCACATTATCTACAAAATCATACATTTTCTTAAGCCCATCAGAGACATGGGATTGCAATGCAACCAGGTAAGCTCCATTCCAAAATGTGACAAGCCCCTCCATGGAAAGTAAAGTCAGAATACACAAATTGCTTCACCTATGGCAGAGTACAAGAGGAAGAGAAGGCTACTATACAAATGGGAAAGCAGAAAACTGCACAATTTTCAACAAACTTTTAGATACCGAATGTGAGCTGGTGTGACAGTTTAGAATCCCTGGAACCCCAGACACAAGGAGAGTACACACTCGTGGGCCCATGTAAAAGATATGAGTGACAGCAAGAGACCTGAAAGAGCTGCTCATGCTGGGATGACCCCTGTCTTCATGAAACTCTGTCTGCTTCTTGGACACTTCTTTCAGATGAAGCCAAAGTCTTAAAAAAAGTCTTTAAGCTTCTGGGGCCAAGGGAGAGGTAGAAACAAAGATCATATCTGTCCTTGAGGGAGGAACGGGAAACTTCCTCTGCCCAAACAATATGTCTTATACTGAGTAACAACCATAAGCAGTCTGCTACAGGAGAGCAGCAGGAAACCCTTCAGCCACCCAGCCAGGCAAAGGTACTCTGGCCTGTTGAGGGTGAGGTAGAAGCAAAAGCCATCTATCCCTAGAGTTGAAACAGAAAATCAGCTTTGGCACAAAATACTGTGATGATACAAAGAGAAATCCGCTCCCACTAAAAGAGAGGGAGGAAGCTCTCAGACCCAAGTACACCCACAGATGCAAGGCAGAGCTTGGCTGCCATAGGAGGGCAAGTGACAGTAACCCTAAGAAAACTGAGACCTTGAGTTCTACATACACAAAGGCCTGCCCAAGTCTCAGGCTAGTCCAGAAGTAAAAATCCCCACTATCTCCATCATGAGCCTCCCACTGAGTCACAAGCAACAGCAGCCTACATGGTGGAGAGGTAAGAACATGGAGAGACTTTCTCTGTGATGTGAATATGCAATATGTGCTGAAAGCTGACAGTCGAGCAGCAACAGAGAAACCATCCACTGCCAACCCAGTCCACACACAAGGCATAAAGTAGCAGTAGCAGCTGGAGTTTTGAAGTTGTTGGTGCACTGAAGACAACCCAAACAAAGCAAAACTCAAACCAAGGTCAACTACTTTACTAGACTCACTCAATCCCTGACACTAATGACTAATAGAAGAAGCATGTCTGTTTCTGAGCTTAAATATTATTTAGCTCTTATTTGTCTATACATGGTGCCTGGGATTTAGCTTTTCGTCTTCTATAGACAATGTCTAGGATTAAAAAAAAATTATAAGACACATATATATACACAAAGATTAAAAAAGTATCAAGAGATAAAGATATCAAGAGATAAAGGATTCAACAGAGCCAGACCCAAAGATGCACCAGATGTCAGATCTATGAGACAGGTGATTTAAAAGTAATGTTAAATTAATTTTAAACTTAAAATATTGATTCTTATTTAAATTTTATATTGTATATTAGTTATTAATATGTTAATGATTTAACACATGTAAGGATCTAATATAAAGGTACTTGAACAGGTGTGATATTTCAGCAGAGAAACAAAAATACATGACAGCAGGGATAAGACATTTCTTCAATAAGCAGACCAGCCGACTGCACAGAGCAGAGGAAAGAATAAATTAACTTGAATATAGATTAATAGAAATTATCCAAACCTAAGAAAGAGAAAAAAAGATGAAAAAGATAAAACAGAGCATGTTCCTTAAATATGCCTGGAGTTTTCTTTCTTGAGAGGTTGTAGACTATCAACTCGTTTAAAACATAAAAAAAACCTCATATTATTTACTTTTCTAGAGTAGGTTTTGATAATCTGTGTCTTTCAAGGAATCTGTCCATTTATTTTAGTTGTTGAATTCACGGACATAAATTTGTTATGTAATATATAGTGTCCTATTTCTATTCAAATAACAACTTGAGGATCTGCAGTAATGTTCCCTTTGTCATTCCTCATAGTGTTTATTTGTGAGCTGCATTGTCCAGTATGGCAGCCACTACTCACATGTGGCAAATGAGCACTGGAAATGTGAGTAGTTCAAATTAATGTGTACTCTAATTATAAAATGCACAGCAGATTTTGAAGACTTAGTATAAAAAAAGAATGTTACATAGCTTATCAATAATTGTTTATAAGTTGAAATATTTTGCATAGGTTAATAAAATACAATATTAAAATTGATTTCTTTTTGCTTTAGTTAATGCAGCTATTGGAAGATTTTAAATTATATATGTCTCCCATGTTTACATTGGACTGCATTGAGCTAAAAGCTTATCATTTTTATTACACTTTTCAAAGAACCAATTTTTGGTGTCATTCATTTTTATTATGCTTTTCAAAGAACCAATTATTTGCTTCATTGATTTTTTTTCTCTATTGCTTTCATTTTTAAATTCCATTGATTTCTGTTCTTCATTATTTCTGTCCTTCTGTCTGTTTTGGGTTTAATTAGCTCTTATTCTTCTAGTTTTTTATATGGAAGCTTAAATCTTAGAGAATTTTATTTATTTATAATAAACATTTAATGCTAGAACATTCCCTCAAGCATTGCTTTAGCTGTGTCCTACACATTTTGATCTGGTGTTTTCATTTTCATTCAATTCAAAATATGTTCTAACTTCCTTGGTGAATTATTTGACACATGAGTTTAGAAGCGCAATGATGTCCAAATACTTAAAATTTTTCAGCCAGGTGCAGTGGCTCACGCCTGTAATCCCAGCACTTTGGGAAGCCAAGGCAGGTGGATGACCTGAGGTCAGGAGTTCGAGATCGGCAAGGCCAACATGGTGAAACCCCGTCACCACTAAAAATAAAAAAATTAGCCAGACTTGGTAGCAGGCATCTGTAATCCCAGCTACTCAAGAGGCTGAGGCAGGAGAATCACTTGAACCCAGAAGGTGGAGGCTGCGGAGAGCTGAGATCGCTCCACTGTACTCCAGTTTGGGCAACAGAGCGAGACTCCATTTGAAAAAAAAGAAAAAAAAGATTTTTCTAGGTATCTCAATAATTTCTAGTTTAATTCCGTTGCAGTCAGAGAGGATTCTTTCATGATGTCAATACTTTTAAATTTGTTAAGACTTATTTTGTTTTCCATAATCTGGTCAATCTTGCTGAGTGTTCCAAGTGCACTTGAAAAGCAGTGTTGTTGGGTGGAATGTTCTCTACTTATCAGTTAGGTCAAGATGGTTGATAGTGTTGCTCAGGTCTTTTATCCTTACTGATTTTTGCCCACTTGTTCTATCAGTTACTGACAAGAGAGTGTTGAATTATTCAACAATATTAGTTTCTCTTTGCCCTTTCCATTCTAGCAGTTCTTGCTTTACATCTTTTGAATTTCTATTAGGATTACTATATTTTCTTGATGAATTAACCCCTTAATCTTTATTTAATGTCCTTCTTTACCCCCAGTAATATTCTTTGATCTGATAACTACTTTGCTTTTATTCTAGCTACTCCAGCTTTTTTTGGATAAGTGTTTCCATAGTATTTCTGTTTCCATCCTTTTATTTTAACCTGCATCCTCATATTTCAAGTGGTTTTCTTATAGGCATGTTATAGTTGGGTCTTGTGTTTTTATTCAATTAATTTCTGCCAAATAATTGGGATGGTTAGATTATTTACATTTAATGTGATGATTTTAATGCTTTGATTTACATCTACTATATTACTATTGTTTTCTATTTGCTCCATCTGTTCTTTGTTCATCTTTTAATGCCTTCTTTTGGATTGAGTGTTTTTAAAAATTATATTTTATCTCCATTAGCAGCTGATTACTTTTACCACTTTCTGAATTTTTTTTAGTAGTTGCTCTAGGTTTTATAATACACATCTCACACTGTGGTAAGTGTAACTTCAAATGATGTGCAAAACGCATATTGCAACAACCTTAAAGTCGTGTACCATCATTTTCCGATCTCATTATCTGTACTATTGTTACTCTGACATATGTTATAAAGTCCACAATAAGTTATTATTATGCTTGCTTTAGATATAGAACATAAAAGAAAAACATCTTTTATAATTACTTCCAAGTTTCCCATTCCCAGTTTTTTCTTTCTGTAGATTCAGATTTCTATCTGTTATTATATCCCTTATGCTGGACAGACTTTAACTTTTCTTGCACTGTAGGTCTCCTGGTACTATATTCTCTTAGCTTCTTTGTTTTTTTTTGAAAAAGTCTTTATTATACCTTCATTTTTAATAGACATTTTAGATGCATTTAGAATTCTGAGTTGAGAGGTTTTTCTTTCAGCAAACATTGCTCGGTTGTCTTCTGTCTTATATAATTTCTGTCAATGTATTTATTAGCTTTGTTCCTTTGTATTAATATGTAATGGTTCTCTGCTTCCAGTATTTTCTCTTCATCTTTGGTTTTTAGCACATTGGCTAGGTATGTGTGAGGGATATCTGGTTTGGTTTGAGGTTCTTTTGCTTCTTGGATCTGTGGTTTGTTTAGAAAATTCTTGGCCATTTAAATCTAAAGATGTCTTCTGTTCTTTCTTTCTTTCTTCTAGGATGACAGTTACAAGAATGTTAAATTATGTGATCTTGTTCCACAGCTTTGTTAATCCTGCACAATTCTTGGCCATTACTTCTTTTAAAAATGTCTTCAGTTTTGTTTTTTTCTCTTTCCTTCCTGGAACTCCAAATACATTAGACCAGTTGATGTTACACCAATAACAAATCTACACAAATGTTCTGGAATATCAGATAAAACTCATTTGGAGGCCATCCCTACCCTAATACCAAAATTAGACAAAGGCAGTAACAGAAAAATAACACTATAGTGCAATACCTCTCATGAAGACACATACAAAAGTCCTCTAAAATATTAACAAATCGAATCCAGAAACATATAGAAAGGATAATGTATCATGACAAAGTGGAGTATATTCCAGGAATGCAAGGCTCATTCAAAATTTAAAAATCAATCAATGTAGAATTCCACAAAGAAACATATGAAGTAAAAAAGGCAATATGATGATCTCAATAGATGCAGAAAAAATACTTGAAAAATTCAACGAATTAGAGATAAAAGGGAAATTTTTTGATTTAATAAAAGAAAATAAAGCTAATATCATAGACAACAAGGCAAAATTATTTGCTCTTACCACTACTACTCAACATCATGCTGGGTTCCTAGCAAGTGCAATAAAACAAGAAAAATAAATAAAAGGTATATAGGGTGTGGGGGACAAGGCAAGGGAGAGTATTAGAACAAACACCTAATACATGTGGGGCTTAAAACCTAGATGACAGGTTGATAGGTGCAGCAAACCACCATGGCACATGTATACCTATGTAACAAACCCGCAGAATCTGCACGTGTACCTAGAACTTGCCCAGTATACTTTTTTTGAAAAAAGGCATATAGATTAGAAAGGAAAAAAATTAAACTGCTTTAGTTCACAGATGATATGATTATCTACATAGAAAATGCTAAAAGTATACAAGAAAAAGCTACTAGAACTATAATGAGTTTAGCAAGTGTATTAGTCCCTTTTTGCACTGCTGTAAAGAACTTCCCTGAGACTGGATAATTTATAAAGGAAAGAGGCTTAATTGACTTGCAGTTCCACTTGGTTTGGGAGGCCTCAGGAAACTTACAATCGTGGTGGAAGGTGAAAGGGAAGCAAGGATCTTCTTCAGATGCCAGCAGGAGAGAGAAGAGAAAGAGAAGGAGGAAGAGCCCCTTATAAAACCATAGGATCGAGTGAGAACTCACTCACTATCACAAGAACAGCATGGGGGAAACTGCCCCCATGATCCAATCACCTCCTTCCCTCGACACATGGGGACTATGGGCCCCCCACACGTCGACACGTGGGGATTACAATTCAAGATAAAATCTGGGTGGGGACACAGAGCCAGATCATATCAGCAAGGTTGCAGGATACAAGGTCAATATATACACAAAAATTGTATTTCCATATTCTGTGAATGAACAATTAGAAATTGAAACTTTAAAAATGTACCCTCTACAATAGCACCAAAAAAACTCACTTAGTTACAAATACAAAATACATCCGAATCTGAAAACTATGAAATACTAATAAAGAAATGAAGGAAGATCTAAATACTTATTAATATATACTGAAAGAAATGAAGGAAGATCTAAATACTTATTAATAAGTATCAATAAGTATTAATAAGTATACTTATACTTAATAAGTAATAAGTATTAATAAAATCTAAATACTTATTAATATATACTGTGTTCATGGAGTGGAAGACAATAATGTTAACATGTGAATTATCACCTAATTGATCTATAGATCCAACACAAGGCCAATCAAAATGCCAGAAAGAATTCTGTAGAAATCAACAAGCTAAGTCTAAAATGTAGAAAGATAACTAACAAAAACAATTTTGAAAAAAAAAAAAAAGAATAAGGTCAGGGGACTGACAAAACTTAATTTAAACTGACTTCAAAGCTACTTTAATTAAGACAGTGTATTATTGGTGAAAGGGCAGACACAAAAAATGATAAAAGAATATCATTTTATCTGATATTCTTCTCAATGGAGAGTTCAGAAATAGACCCACACATATGTGGTCAACTAATTTTCAACAAAGTTGCAAAGAAATTCAATGGAGAAAGGATAATCTCTGCAACACTGGTGCTGGAAAATACACACGCAAAAAGACAAAGTCAACTCCTGCCTTGTACCATATACAAAAATGAACTCAAAATAGATCATAATCCTAAACAGAAGAACTAAGTCAATAAAACTTCCAGAAGAAAACAAACAAGGAAATCTTGATTAATTTGCGTTAGGCAAATATTTCTTAGACTGGTCACAAAAAGTATGAATGAACCATGAAAGAAAAATTTGATAAATTAGGATTCATCAAACTTAAAAGTTTTTAATCTTCAAGAGACATGGTTAAGAAAATGAAGAGAAAAGCCACAAATTGGGAGAAAATACTTGAAAAACATGTATCTGATAAATGGCTTACACCTGGAATATATAAAGAATACCATAACTCAGTAATACCAAAATGTATCCAATAAAAAGAGAAAAAATTAATAGACACGTCACCCTACAAAATACAAAAACAGCAGATAAACACTTTGCATCAGATATCATTAGTGAGGAGGGAGAAGAAAATCAAAATCATAATGAGATATGCTGTACACCTATTAGAATAGCTAAAATTAAAACGACTGACAATACCAGGTGCTGACAAAGATGCTGAGTAACTGAAATTCTCATACTCTGTTGGTAAGAATGCAAAATAGTACCACCACTTTTAAGAACAAATTGGCAATTCCTCTTAAAGTCAAACATATACTTACCAAATGACTTAGAAATTCTTTTTTTTTTGAGAAGGAGTCTGTCGCCCAGGCTGGAGTGCAGTGGCGCGATCTCCACTCGCTGCAAGCCCCGCCTCCCGGGTTCATGCCATTCTCCTGCCTCAGCCTCCCCTGCAGCTGGGACTACAGGCGCCCGTCACCAGGCCCGGCTAATGTTTTTTTGTATTTTTAGTAGAGATGGGGTTTCATCGTGTTAGCCAGGATGGTCTCGATCTCCTGACCTCGTGATCGGCCCGTCTCGGCCTCCCAAAGTGCTGGGATTACAGGCGTGAGCCACCGCGCCCGGCCATGACTTAGAAATTCTAATCCAACGTATTTATCCAAGACAAGTGAAAATATATGTCCACACATATATGTCATATGTATGTGACTATTCATAGCAATTTTAATATTAAAAACTTGAAACAATCCAAATGTCCATCATCTGATGAATGAATTAACAAAATATGGTACATTCATATAATGGGAGACTACTTAGTAAAAGAAAAGAAAGTACCACTGATACTTCAAACAATATGAATGAATATTAAAGTATTATACAGAGTAAAAGTACACTTCCATTTCCCCTAACATGTTATGTGACAGTACAGAAACTATGTTGAAGCTGTAAAACTATAAGTAGTATATGATGGATTCAATAAAGACATTTCAGCAAACTAAAAAGAATCATTACATTATCTCTTGCATAACTGATTTGAGGTTCATCCTCACTTAAACCCCAATAAATTATAAAATCAATCATGTATAAGGCATTTCTAAAATGACAAAGCCTCCAAAATATCTCAAATATAGTTTCTGGTCTCTGAGCACATATAAGTGCAGAAGCCAGAGGGAGTAAATCACAAACTGGAAACAGCAAATGGTCTTGGAAAAATATATTTATTTATTTATCTATCTATCTGATTTTTGAATTTTAGTCCAAAATGCCCAGCTATGTTCATTTTGATTAAAATGATAGCTTAAGTGTGAGTGCAGCTGGGTGAACATGCATATAAATATTTGCACACATTATACTGGCAATGTGGCAATATATGCATCCAAAGTTAATAAAGATTATACCTGCTAGTGGGATTGAGAATATATTATTTTACACTTATTTTTTCATTATTTTTCAGTTTTTTCTACGGAGTACTTGTTACATTTATAGCAAAAACTTCAAGTGACGTTTGTGTTGTTTTAGTTGAAGGGTTACTGGAAAGTGTTCAGAAGTTGTACAGGTATTAATCACACATAACACCACAACAGTGCTCCTAAAATAAATGTATAGCAAATACTTTTTAGTATTTCTTGGCACTTTTAGAAGCACTTAAATATATCACTTAGTAGGTAGAGAAGTAATCACTCTCTATTATGTATCTTTCTGATGTATGGATTTTTACAGGGCAGATTCTTTTAGAGGGCTATGCTTGTATTCTACTTTCATTAACAAATGAATCCCAGGAGATTCAACAAATGAATCAAAAGGCCCGACCTGTGAGATGCACATACTTTATAACTAAACTCTGCAGGCAATTTTGCTCGTGAAAAGTTGGGTATCAAGGGAAAACTGTGAGCAACCTTTAAACATGTTCCCTGCTATATGCTCTATCAAATGCAGACGAGCCAGGGTGGGAGGGAGGCAGAAGTCAAAACTCAAGACTACATTTCTATTGCAGGTGCACAGACCTGCAGCCTCACAAAGAGACTACATTTCTTTGAGAGAGGTATCCATTCCTCTAAGAAGCACAAGTTGGAAGTACATTTTTTGAACTTATGTTACATTGTGAAAGGGGAGCAACTGATTTTAGGTTCAGATTCCAACAGCAGATCTGCCACTGACCTTGAATTGTTAGATCCAATAGTTGTTATGGCTGCAGGAAATTGAAAGGAAGCAAGCCACTGCATTTTCCCACCCATATACTGACATACGTACTCTCCAGGGATGGCACTAGTTCAATGAGTTTGAAGAAGTGATTGTCCTTGTTTAGAACTTCATGAAACACTTACGGACAGCCCTGTACTGAGAAATGACTTCCCCCTTATCAGTCTGGTGGAGAGCACTTGATAAAAACCCCTATCATTCATCTTACAGAAATAAATCTGTACCTAACACCAGAGAATCAATAACATATCAATGTTTTCAACTATCGTGCATAGATTCCATTGTGTACTACTCTATCCAGAGCTACGAATTTTCAATCACATCAATATACTGCAGCAGTAATGTAACCTGCAATATATCATTACTGCATGAACAACTAGGCATATGCTGATGTTATCAATTCCAGACTAAGAAAAACCATGAAGTGACAATGTTGTCCAAGGACAGCAGCTGCTGACAATGAAAAGAGAACACCTCAAAGGAAAAGCAATTACATAAACCCTGGATTCCTCTAAATATGTGGTAGGTGAGATGCAATAAAGAACAATCATATAGTATCATCTCTTTGTGACTATTCACCTCTGGTTAGCATCGGGTTCAAGAATAGGTCTTTTAAGAAAGTGATAACTGTGGTCAGTATCTTTAAACAGCACTAAAAACGATTTGAGGAAGCAGTATCAATTTTTACAGTTGGCAAAAGCTTAGGCTAAACTCAGAAAAGACAGAATGAGACTGGGTAGACATATTAATTCAAAGGCTGCTTTCATTTTCCTGCAAAAATTAAATATGTCATCATGCATCAGTTACATATATTTTGACTTTTTTACCATTAAGTCACCCAAGGAAGTAGGCTGCTAGTCCTTCTCTGCCAGTATATTAGCCATGAATTTCCATGGGAACTGTGAAACAATGGAGAACCTGTTATTTCTCTGGAAAGTTTTTACCTTCTCCAAGTAAATTTCCAAATTCCATTCAAGGCTTCAGAGAAAGCAAGGAGCCAGAAAAATATTTAAAAATCAAGTGATACTTTTAAACCAAACTAGGGCCTATCACAAATATAAAGTAACCAATGTCACTGAATGCAATAAACATTTGGTAAAAACAAGGAGAGACTTGTGGTATAGGGAGCTTGGGGACTAGCAAAACAGATGTGTTGCTCTAATACATCTTGGGACGCTCTGTAAAATGTCTTCCAAGTAATGATGACATCAGAATTTATTCTTTGGCTGCTTATTGATTTCCATGATAGAATCACAACCTCTCATATTGGAACTCTCTTAAAAACACAGTACTTCCTCTATGATTAAATGTGACACCTAGCAAACTCCATCTAGCCTTCTACGCATCTTTAAACTTAGAGAGATAAGATGTATTGTACAGGCTTATCTTACCGGAAAGCTTTTGGTCCAAAGTACATAAAGAGCTCCTTCCCCAAAGTTTCCACGCCACTGTAAACGTATCCATTAAACAGGCTGCTGGCATCATTATTATTCAGTGCAGAAGCCTAGTAGAAAATACATATACACACATAAACACACACACACACAAACTCTAAGCAAAATTATAATTTAATTCTTAAATGTGTTTATATTACTTCATGCCCAGCTGCATTCCAATGAGAAGAATAATCTCCAACAAGTCAGGTAATGTAATCAGCTGTTTACATACATTTTGTCAAATTACTATGCAGTCATTTAAAGAGAGAGGGAGAGGCCAAAAAAATTAAGTGAAAAAAGTAATTGGCAGACAATCAAAATAAAGTTTCTTCCAGGACCATACAGCTCTGTGCATATGAAAAGAAAGCACAGGAATACAACACGAATGTTTTAAAACTAAAAATTGGAATACAGGTTCTTCCATTTCCAGAAGTATAGCCAAGTTCCCTCAAAGAGTGGTCAGACAAAAACAGCTACAAATGATAGATGATAAAATATGAAAACAAAGTTTTTTTTTTTTTTTTGAGACGGAGTCTCGCTCTGTCGCCCAAACTGGAGTGCAGTGACCGGATCTCAGCTCACTGCAAGCTCCGCCTTTCGGGTTCACGCCATTCTCCTGCCTCAGCCTCCCGAAAACAAAGTATTTTTAACTACACCAATGAACTGTTAAGCTAGTATGAGATAATAAAAGGTCAAAAACTATAAGTGGGAGAGAATCCTGAGAGGTAGTAGGGAGAGTCCTGAAGCCAGCATGTACCCTAAGGGCATTGATTAAAACTAAGGAATGAGAGCTTCCATCTTTATGTCTTGTGAGGGTGCAGGAGATCAGAGATAAAAACCTGGGGCCCCCTGAATAAGGGTATCTAATTTGAGACCTGTCCTCTTCCAACCACAATGTTAAGAATAAAGAAAAAATCAACTCATATTCCCTTTCCCCCATCAGCCTTGCAAAACCAAACAATACATTGTTAGAATTACAACATCTATGCAGAATCCTGTAAGATATTTGAGGAAATTATAAACATGAATAAACAGAAAACAAAAATATAAAATATAGGTTCTTCTGTGGGAGAAGAAAAGAAAGGGAGTTTGGTTTAGATTTTAGTAATGCCCTTCTTCTTAAACTGGGTGTTATGTATACTGGTGTTTCTTATGTCATTATTTTTTATTATTTAGATACGTTTTACAAACATCATTTAATTTAAACTCAAAATGTAATAAAAAATGTAAAACTTAAGACATGCATAACTATCATATAAGATAAAACAGGGTACACAGAATTACATCTATGTATTAACTCAATCTAAAGTAATATCCTCATTTACCTCTAACTTCTTCTTTGTTTTTCTCTAATGGGCCTAAGGATCCTCAGAAGATTCTGAATGAAACCTTGGTAGGCAATGGGAGTGGGGAAATGTCAAGATATAATTATAAAACAGCTTTAGATATAGAGTCTAGAAATAAGTCACAATTTTTCCTCAGTTTAAAGTGAAATGATATTGTTCAGTGATTCTCAAACTTTTGGTTTTACAGACATTTGTCATTCTAAATGCTTAAGATGGCATGTCCACTCTATTCTTTATTTCACTAAATTGGACTTTGTTAAGATACAATCACAGTATTTAGCTCAGAGAGAGGTAACAGGGAGATAAAGAAAAAAAGAGAGATGAGAGACGTTCTTCCACTAAACCCACTCAAGGTTGAAATAGCTACAGTCAATGACAGAATTTTCCAACTGCCTACAGTTCAGGTGATTAGCTTTATATGAACCTTCTTTGTTTAAGAACTGGAGAATCAATCACTGGCTTAGAATGTCAGATAAATGCACAGGAGTAATTAAAAATGATAGCAATCACTTCCTGCTCTGCACAAACCACAAAAAAGAACCTGTTGGAGACGTAGGTATACGCCACCATGTCCTCAAAGCTCAGTCTTTGGTTTCCCTTTCTGGGATGAACTCCAGTACCTATCAATAATTATCAAGCACTGGGAAGGCAGGCTTGAGTACTCAGTGAGGAAAAAACACATTTGCCTTGTTTTTATATAAGTCAATCTTTTAAAGCCCTGAATTGAGAAGCACCAAGAATCTTGATGCCTTTCTCCCTAACAAGGGACTTTAAGACACTCAAATACACTTCAGGCCAAGTATAGATTATGATAGTGTGTTTTAAGGTAGGTTTCCATGACAACAAATCAGTATGTAAAAAGTTCTTATAAACTACCCAGGACACTTTTAAGATGATGATATACAAAGCAGATATAGATTTTCGTCTCAATATAGATTAGGTTGTACATTTTCAGGATCTCAGATTTAAGTTCTTATTAACATTTTGAACCCTCATTTATAAGTCAATGATCTGAGCCTTGTTTTCCCACCACTCCAATGTCAACAATCTCTTATCTTTTCCCAATATTCTTTACTAGCAACTTGTTTTAGCCATACCCTGTGAAATCTTCTAGTTTTTCTTAGAGCTCCCAGCAGAGGCCAAGTGATGAATGTTAACCCATTTTATACACACACACACACACCCTTCTCTCTCTCTCATATATAGTAGCATTCCCCACTTCTTGGGTAGGAAAGAATCTGCTACTACTGCCACTCCTGTGCTTTAATCTCCTTTACCCCTTCAAGTGTTATAGGTTAAATCGGATGCAAAGACATAAGAATTATACATTAGACTTTGGAGACTTGCGGGGAGGGACAGAGGGGCATGAGGGATAAAAGACTACACATTGTGTATAGTGTGCATTGCCTGGGTGATGGGTGCACCAAAATCTCAGAAATCACCACTGAAGAACTTATCCATGTAACGAAACACCACCTGTTCCCCCAGAAGCCTACTGTAATAAAAATGATAAATTTTGAAAAGTTAAAGCTGAAACTCAGCATCTATCTAATGTCTGATAGGCCAATTTTGAAATTCTGTGTCAGCTGCCACATCAGTGTTTCTCACTGCACCTGACTGGCTCACTTCCCTTCTTCCAAGATGGGAAACCATCTGACTGGCCTGTACTCACTACTTGTCTTCTCCCTGCCTGGACCTTCTTTCTACTACTTAGTTCTGACTTTACCAGGTTTTATAATGGCTGCTAGCAAAGAGACAGAGAAGTAACCTTGAAATAGAGAGTACTGTCACAACACCTAATAAGATAGTGCATCAGTCCCAAATGTCTCATGTGAAGTCTGCTCACATCACCAAGTTAACAGCTTTGACAAGAACTTACACCAGTTAGTTAAAAACACCAAAAGTCAACACCTATAACAGTTCATGTTATTCACTTGGCTTTGTCTACAACAACAGTGGCACGTGACATCTGAAAAGATGATCCTCCTCCCCGTTAAAAATGGCTGTTTACTTGGATAAACTCATTTTAGAAAAGTTTACTGGCCTTCCACTATGTCTCAGGCCTTGTTCTAGAGGCTCGGGATGCATCCATAAATAAAACAACTAACCCAGCTGCCTTCATGGAGTTTATGTTCTAGTAAGGAAAAAGAGTAGGCAATAAACACAATAACACAGTATGTTAGGACATCTGGAAAAGAGATGGAGACGTAAAGGAGAGATCAAGATTGGGGGAGGGTGCAACAGGTTGCAATTTTAAAGGAGCAATCATAATTTCATCAAGGAATTGAAATTTGAGCAAGTTTTAAATAAGTGAGCCATGCTCCAGCCAAAAGGAATGACAGAACAAAGGCCCTGCTATACCATGGCCCAGAGAGCAAGAGGAAGAGTAGTAGACAGATTTTCTAATTTTCCTCTATCAGTTCTGAAAACTCTGCCAATTTCCTGGGGAAGTTTTCTACTCCATGAAGACAACTACCCCCTTATCAAAACACCCAAATCTAATTCAGCAGTACTGCCCCACTGAGTTTTGTTGTAATTGGCAAATGAAAATACCTACAGAAATAATAAGTGTAAAATTTTTTGAACCATTTAACCTCAGACCACCATAAGACATACATTTCAGGTAAGATCAATTGAAAAAACCAACAGGAAAAACCTGACAAAAATGAGGGTTCTTAATGGAAACCTCAACTTCTTTTTACCCCAATATTAAAATGCTTAGGACTCCTAATAATGTTTATTAGGAAGAGACACAAAACCAGCCATCCTGATTTCTACCAGAGATTTTCCCTCAGGGAATTCCTATGTGATAAATGAGCCAATAAGGTCCTGCCTCAAGATTCTGTAGAATCTACACTGTAGGGAATATGGCTCCATGTACAGTTTATGAAAAGCACAGCTGAAACATCTCCCATAACCAATGCTGGGGGATAGGCATTTTTTTAAAAAGTTTTTATTTCCAGGATTTATGCCTCAAGGCATCAAAGGTTATCCTGGAGCAGACATCTATATCTGCAAATCTGCTGTCATCTATCAGAGATTTTAGCAAGTTCTAACCATGGTGGACGGGCACGGTGGCTCACGCCTGCAATTCCAGCACTTTGGGAGGCTGAGGCAGGCGGATCACCTGAGGTCAGGAGTTTGAGACCAGCCTGACCAACTGATGAAAACTCTACTAAAAACACAAAAATTAACTGGGTCTGGTGGCGCATGCCTGTAATCCCAGCTACTTGGGAGGCTGAGGCAGAATTGCTTGAACCCAGGAGGTGGAGGCTGCAGTGAGCCAATCTCTCAACAGCACTGCAGCCTGGGTGACACAGCGAAGACTCCATCTAAAAAAAATAACAAAGTTCTAACCGTGGAAAATGATATGGCCATTTAGCAAACAAAGTTTTGGTGGACAGTGCTTCAAACCTTATGGCTACCGGGCCACTTATTAACAAGAAAAAAGGTAATACGTTCACTTGTAAATAAATTCTCTTGTGAAAGGAAAAAGAGTCAAAAATACAAAGCCCCCAATATACTTAAATGCATGAGACCATTATATATTTTCACATGGCTGTCAATGGAAATTGAAATATGTCGTCCTAGCTGACAGAGCCTCAAAGAGAACCTCCAGTTAAAGTCTTAAAGGTGTAACACATGTCTTATTTGCTCTACTGGTGTTTTACTCTATTCTCTGCAATTAAAAACAACACACGATATGATCTTTAAAAAAATCAAAACTCTGAAATTACAAATGTTGAAAAAAGAGGTTTATTGCCTGATGAATGTTAATACTGTAACACACATGTTGACAGAAGAGCAAGTGAAGGAATTCACAGGTAGATATTAACTTATAGAAAAACATTAACCTAAAAATATCAAATGACTTCAGTGCAGCAGAAACTCTTCTAGCTACAGATGCTATATGACCTTGGCTTGAATATGTTTAAGAATTCCTTTTTTCATACCTGATGGTATTTGGGTATTAAAATGAAATGTTAGTAAAACCTCTCCCTTGCTCACATATATGGTTTGTAATTCTCTCTGGGGCTAGGGTCTCCCCACCTGGACGGCAGGATAATCTTGAGGCTTTCTACTTGCCAAATTTCACATAGTATTTTCTAAACCACTGTCACAGTACTTACTATACTGAATTATTATTTGTCTGTGACTTGCATTTCTCCCCCATCGGTCTATAAGCTCTCTGGGGACAGTAACAAGTTTAGCTAATATCCTTGATGGCTTTACACAATGCCTGGGGTTCAGTGAACATTTGTGGGATTAAATAGATACCTCCTCCTTTAGCTCTGAAAACCAAGTGTGACTTTAAAGTATACACTCACTGCTTCCCCTCCCACCATCCCCACCCTGCTTGACTTTTCCCAAGATATCTTGGCAAAATCTTCTACTCTACCATCGACTTAATCTCCTTTTAAAATTCATTAACATCCCAATATCTTATTTTCTAATTACCTGTAATGGAGTGAGAACATAAGAGGACCAAATTCTCGTGACTACTAAAAGTCTTAACGGAAGTCAAATACTCTACTTACCAGAATTTCCCATAAAATTAAAAGAACCATATGGGAAGGTTTAGGGAGGAGCTCCTCTGTGTTTAGCCACCAGTCCCAGAATGCCTGGTTTTTATTTGACATGTTTACTTAGCATTTAAATTGTTGCTCTAAAAAGATCTAATCCAATACAGTAGTTCTCACTTATCCAAGGTTTCACTTTCTGTAGTTCCAGTTACTCGCGGTGTATATAGTACCATAAGGTATTTTAAGACAGAGAGAGATACCACATTCATTTAACTTTTATTACAGTATAACTGTTCTATTAAGAGTTACTGCTATTAGTCTCCTACTGTACCTAATTTATAAATTAAAACTATCATAGGTTGTAAGTGTAGGAAAACAGATAGCATATATAGAGTTCGATACTATCCATGGTTTCTGGCATTCACCGGGTGTCTTCGAATGCACCTTCTTTGGATAGGTGGTACTACAGTGCTTAATTTTGGTTTTGAAATGTCATATAAAGATGTTTTTATTCAGTTGTCTATCATGCGGATGGTTTACCCAAGTCAGCGGATTCCTGGTACTCTATCATTTCTAAAATAATCAGCTCTGGATAATATACTTGGGATAAAATAAAATTTTCAACTTATGATTGCCCATTGCAAGCACCAGCATATATCTTTCACTCTTCTTTTAAAACTCCATCTTAAGGTAAAATTTTGGTACACAGGTAATGGTTTGTTCCACTTGTTTTAATAGCTATTGTGTACAAATTGGGAAAGGCTTTTGCAATAAACCTAAGATTTACAAGAGACTCATTTGTCCTACCATAGAATCTAGGGTGATCACTTCTCTCTACAAGCTTTTGCTGCCCAAATTCAAAAACTAATTTCCATAAGCCTGTTATCTTTGCTATAACTATACACAATTGCCCAATATACACTTGACTTTCTCATGTTGACCCGTATAATCCATTACTGTATTATTTGAACATTTCATCCTATTTATTTTTTCTGAAATAAAGACGAAAATCTCCTTTGACACAATTTTAAGTATGATTGAGAAGGGTTCACCTTCCCATTTTCAAGTGGCTTAATAATATGAAATCTTCAAAACAACATATATTTTCAGAGACAGCACACGATTTATTGTGCTGATTACCATTTATCCTGCCTATCCATGGGTGGACAAGGAAGATAAACTTTTCAGAGCAGAATAAGACTTTTCCATAGATAAATGTTTCAACTCTAGTGCAGTTAAGTATTTTCCCTATAGAGAATAAAATACCATATTTACTTTCATAGTCTCTCCTCTTTTCCGCACATGCTTCCCCCACAATACAACATCACTTTTTAATCAGAGATCACTTATATACCAGTCTAAGTCATCAAAGAACATAATTTTAAAATGATTTCTAAACACCAAAGTAGGGGTCCTCAGGCCTAGTCATCAAAACATATTCTACAATTTTCTAAGTGCAGGGCCTTCAAGCACTTACTGAGAGATTAAAGACTTTGTACCTTATCTGAGGGTATCAAATGATTACAAACCCTTCATAAAAATAGGGTGTTCCTCAGATAAATGGGTCTGGTGAGAAAGCTCTGATCTAGAAGAAAAAGGAACAATTCCCAGGATGTTTATTTTGCTAGGCACTAAGCTAAGAATTTTATATGCTACTTAATTTAATCCTGACCAAATAAGCTGTGACAATAAGCATCTCCAGACGAGGAAGTAACAAAGAAATGGGAATTCAAAATCAAGGTAATAGATGTTCTTTTCTCTACAGCATACCGAATATGTTCATCTTGGATAAAACGCTACAATGGCCATGGAAAATCACCTCCCCTTTTTCCTCCTTTGTAAGAATGTTACCTGTTCTCTGTTATCCCTTGTTTCATAACTCCATAGGATTCTGGATACTGATAATGATGATCTTGAGTCATTAAGGAGAAATCATTACCAGTATCCATTTAAGAAGGTAAGGAAGTATATAATGCATGTTCTCTAAATTATTTAGGTATCCCCTTCAGATGCTTAAAGAAATGAGCCTCATTTTACTGGAAAATGAATCTCTGTAGATTAGCTCATTTCTTTAAATAATGGCAGTAAAATGAGCCATGATTTTTCCCCCTCACTTTGAAGAAGGAAAATGGTTTATATTCTGGTAGTAGGAATTTCCATATAACATGCACAACAAAATATACACATTCTCATAATGAAAGATTCCAAATGGAATTTATTTCTAAATCTTTAATCATTTTGCACTATTCAAAACCTTGCTCTTCTCCATCCATTCAACTTTTATTAAATGTCTCCTCAGTTCCTGACACTGTGAAGCATATATAAAGACACATAGCTGGCATATTAAATACATGTATCAAATTTTAAGGAGTGATGGAAATAACCAGACCATGTTTCAAACAAAATGAATGCTTATAGTTTCATATGCTGTTTTGTGAGATTGAAAACACATGCAGATTAAATATTTCACTAAAATATTGTATCCACCCAACAATTAAAATCAAAGGATTGACTTTTCAAAGCTCATTAACCAGCTATGTTCATTTATATTCCAATATTGTTTCTTACCATAAGGTTCCACAATCTCCAGCAGAGTTTTATGCAATTTGCTTACACTGTTGCACAATTTTATGCTGACAAGACAGTGGATCCTAACTCAGAACAATACAATATAGTACACCCATGACTAGCAGATGCTGGGATCTTCTATGGCTAGGTTTTCTCAAAATGAGGATCAGTTGTCACAGGGAGACATGCATTCAAGTGTGTTCTCTACAAACTTTACACTGGAACAAAGAAGAATGCTATACGACAGAGTAACACTTCATTGCAGCAATAGCTACTGAAGTAGTGTTTTTTGGTTTGTTTTTTGCTATGATTATCTGAGGTTTAAATATTTTATTTTGAATGCCCATTAAGTATTTCTTTAGCTCTCATTGGCCACTTTTTCCATGTTTACTGCACTGTAAAGAATGCAGTATGCAGTTATTAAATTATTTTTAAATGCTGCCTTGTGAAAACTAATCAGTTCAAGCCAGTAGCAGAAACATTTAAATAGCTTTAACTCTTTGGCATAAATGCCTAGGAGACATGGCATCATCTGTTACAGTAATGATCTTGCCAGAGGTTTGTGACAACCTACCAGGTTTTAATGAAATTTACTAAGGATCCCTCTAAAATGCAAAAGACTCTTCATGTTTACAAAAGGTTATAATTATGTTTTTTTTTAGATCAAAGCCCCAGAAGATGAAGCCATAGTAAATTATTTAGAAGTTTACCAAGAGCCTCAAAGGGTGTATTCCTTCCATGTTGATTTTAAAATCCAGTGTCCATAGAACCAGATTCCTGATCCTAATCATAGAGACCTATTCGAATTTTTAATGCCTCTTTCTATTAAGGTATCAAAAATAATACCTTTAAATGCCGGGCTTTTATGTGTGGGGTATAACTTACTGAATATTGCTGCCAAGTGATGTTAATAATTGCCTAACCAGTACTGAAGCATTTGTATTATATCATCAGGCTGCACTCCTTTGTGCGATCCAAACATGGTCATGGAAGCTGTTAGAAGAGAATTATCAGAATAGACATAAGAGATTTGACTAAACCGAACAAAACTAAAAATGATAGTAGACACAGCTAAAAATCCAAGGTTGCACTTCTCTATTTAATAAATAACCACTACTACATACTCAGCATTATGGTGTTCCTACCATTGTATGCTAAAAAAGCAATAAAGATCCTACTGAATCTTTTATGGCTGAGAGGAGCTAAGGCATGTTAAGAGGGTAGACTTTGGAGTTTTTTTTGTTTTTGTTTTTGTTTTTTTTTAGACGGAGTCTCCCAGGCTGGAGTGCAGTGGCCGGATCTCAGCTCACTGCAAGCTCCGCCACCCGGGTTCACGCCATTCTCCTGCCTCAGCCTCCCAAGTAGCTGGGACTACAGGCGCCCGCCACCTCGCCTGGCTAGGTTTTTTTTTTTTTTTTTTTTTTTTTTTTTAGTAGAGACGGGGTTTCACCGTGTTAGCCAGGATGGTCTCGATCTCCTGACCTCGTGATCTGCCCGTCTCGGCCTCCCAAAGTGCTGGAATTACAGGCTTGAGCCACTGTGCCCGGCCTGGTTTGGAGTTTTGAAGAAAAATCAAACCCTGGTGTAGCCTCTTACTAGCCATGTGATCTTGAGCAAACTGATTTACACTCACTCTGAGACTCATGCCTCATCTGTAGAATCAGGTTAATCCTTTATCATAGGGTTATCCTTTTTCATGACTGAATGAAATATAAGAGCATCTCATGCCTTACCATCAGAGATAATCACAACAAAACTTAAAAGGAAATGTTTAAGCTATTTTTCCTAAATACCAATGAGGTGATATTTCTTTAAAACATTAGGTTGGACTCCCACAGCAGAAAGCATATCCTACTCATCTTCTTATCCACAGGAGCTAGCATAAAATCTAACACAAAATACGCTGTGGTTGAATCATGTAAATGATGTCTCTAAGCATATTCATGTCATATCCACTGCTTAGCCCTCTCATCTTTACTTCTAAAATAGTGATTCTCTTGTCTTCATCTCCACCACCAGCACTTGACCCCAGATTTGTCACCTGGATTTCTGCAGCTGTCTCCTAAATGAGAGGGCAGTGTCTACTCTGGCTTTCTTTCAGTCTTTTCTTTTTCCTTTTCCAGTCCCTGGGCTGTATAGCTGCTACTCACCTTGCATATCTCAGCTGTTTTTTTTTTTTTTTTTGAGACAGAGTTTCGCTCTTGTTGCCCAGGCTGGAGTGCAATAATGCGATCTCAGTGCACTGCAACCTCCACCTCCTGGGTTCAAGCGATTCTTCTGCCTCAGCCTCCCGAGTAGCTGGGATTACACGCACGCATCACCATGCCTGGCTAATTTTTTTATTTTTGTAGAGATGGAGTTTCTCCATATTGGTCAGGCGGGTCTTGAACTCCCAACCTCAGGTGATCTGCCCACCTCAGCCTCCCAAAGTGCTGGGATTACAGGAGTGAGTCACTGCACCCGGCCCACACCTCAGCTTTGCTTCTTCCCTGGGGAAGCCTTCCCTGATCCTCCTATAAGCACTTAAAGAACCATGTATCTCTCCTTCACAGAACTTAATTTACATTTCTTTAGGCGATTATTTAATGAATGTCTTTGTATCTTCCCAACTAGAGTATAGGCTCTAAAAGAGGAAGTATTGTTTTTGCTCCCCAGGTGCCTTGAGTACTCAAATTTTGTTGAATGAGTAATTTTCATAAATATTAATATTCTTAAGAAACCATATAAAATCCACCTTTGGTACCCTGAAACGATTTTAGAAACACTGTAACAATAATAAAAAAATAGGTACAGAGTACTTACTGGCATATCAAGTGAAAATAAACAAAAGGGCAATTGGAAGGATATGTAAAATTTATTCTTTTTTCCCAAGTTTGAAAATATATTTTCTTAGACTTAGAACCTCATTTCTTTCAAGTTGTAAGCATATGTTAATTTCATAGCAGGCAACTTTTTCTTCTAGGACCAAAGGCTATGAGGAAGCTTTGCAGAAGAAATTGAAATACAGTGCAATATGGCATGTATCCATGAAATACAATCATCCACACATCTAAAGGGCTTTTAAAAATGATGCCTTAATCAAAGTATTTTTAGTACAAGTTCTGTCCAAATGAATACCACATCGTCTGCAATGAATGCCTCAGTGGCAAAAAGCTGTGCTCGTTTACTTTAAAAAGAAATAAATTCACTTAAGGGAAACAGAACTGGGTTTCATTGCCCCTTAATTAGATGGCAATATGAAGTTGAGTGAGAAGTTAGTGCTACATTTTCTACGTGTAGTTTTAGAATTATATACTAGTTGTGATATACTTACCAATTGCAGAATATTAGGCAAGCAAGAAACTAGAAATTTATGCTAAAAGTTTAAAATGGGACGAAAAAACGTATCAGAGGTAGCAGAGATTTGATAATATCAACAGTAAAAAACATGCAGCTGTAGACATGGGAAACCATGTGGGTATCATAAAGAAGTAAGGTGACTCGGATAAAACAGCTTCACCGGATTCCCCTAGGGCATCTTGCTCAGGCAGCTTCTGCCCAGAGCTTTAGCCCTCCTCTCCTGCGCAGGCGCCCTAGGACCGACTTCTCCCTCCAGTAAATTGACGAAAAACCTCGGGAAACGAAATCTGGGCCAGAGCAAAGAGATGACATTAAACCTTGGAACCCTGATGGAGTCTTTATTCCACTTCCCCGTGGTGACTGCATGGCCGGTTACAGGAGTAGCTCACCTGCGGGGAGACCACAGCGGTGGAGGCTGCGGGCGGCAAGCCGCGGCCCTGCAGGCTCCGCAGAGCGCTTCCCCGCACGCCAGTCACCGCCTGGCCCGGGAGCACCCGCGCGCGAATCTTCTCTCCATTCAGAGTACAGCCTGGTCCTTCCACCATCTCTGTGGCCGGCACCCGTGGCCCACTGGTCACAGGCCCTGGTGAGAACACTGCTATGCAACTCAGCCTCTGCGCGGGCACTGCTTGCTCGCAGAGGAAATTCAAACCTCGCGCGCGCCTGGCCCCGCCCAGGCCCGGCCTAGGCCCCGCCCAAGCAGCGTCCAAGCTGTTAGGGGTCGCTCCCTACGGCGCATGCGCTGTGGCTCACCCCCGCTGTAAGTCTTGCTATGGGTTTATTAAGAAAACGCAAACGCGCGTGAGGCGTGGGGCGTGGGGCGTGGAGGACAACTGGGCTGACCTGCAAAAGCAGAGGAAATTGGAACTTGGAAAGTTCTGAAGGTATTTTCTGTGCGTTAAAGTTTTGCCCTTGTCTTTGAGCTACTTAGTATACACACATTTTCTGATCTGGTCCTCTTAATCTGTACTTGTCTGGGACAGGACAGATATGTCACAGACAATCTTGTTTTTGGCCCTGTTTTTGGTATGCTATATTTGGACGTGGGTGGGATGAGAGAAACGAAGAGGAGGGATTTTGGAACCAACAGCAGAATATATTCTAGTGTCTATATTTAAAAACTCCGTTATTAGTTAAGTGAGCCCCACCCAAGTCCATGCATCCGTTTTGTTAGGCGACGCCCCAAGATGAAAGCTATTTGAAATTGCTTTGTTAAAGATAGAGCTTCATATAAATTTGAGGGTAATGTGTAACTTTTCAAATTTACCCACAACCCTTACCAAAGATGCATACATACATATAAATCTATGAAGTTTATGACTCCAGATTGTTTTATAAATTATAAAGTGTGTTCTTTTTTGAAAACTGAAATACAACACATTAAAACAGAATGCCAATTTCTAAGTGATTTCATAAGCATAGCACCGCACTGCAGTTAAACCAGAAGAGCATATACACAGGTGGTTGCTGACTTAGGATGACTCAGCGTAACAGTGTTTTGACTGTATGATGGTGCAAAAGTGACACACACTCAGTAGAAACTGTACTTTGAGTACTCATACAGCCATTCTGTTGCTAATTTTCAGTACAGTAGTCAATAAACTATTTGACACTTTGTTATAAAATATGCTTTGTGTTAGGTGATTTTTCCCAACTATGGGCTAATGTAAGTGTTCTGAGCACATATAAGGAGGGCCTCGTGAAACTGTGATGTTTGGTAGGTTAGGTGTATTAAAGGCATTTACGACTTACTTACTATATTTTCAGTTTACAACGGGTTTATCAGGACATAACCCCATCATAAGTTGAGGAGCATTTGTATACTAGAGACTTACATTTGAATATACTGAAGACTTGACTTTGAAATTTTGAAAAGTATTAAATCTTTCTCTCTGCAGGGAGAGAGTAGTGGTCAAAAGTTGGCTGGATCAATTTCAGGACTATTTGTACTTTACTCCCTTGTTCAATTCAATGATCTCTGTCCTTTGATGGAGAAAAGTCTTATATATCTTTTCCTCTTTCAGAGTTGTATTAGTTATTTATTGTTACCTCAGAAATTATTCCATTTGTTATTTCAAAATTTCTGTGGGTCAGGAATTTGGCAATAGTCTAACTAGCCAGGGTCATCCTGGCTCAGTATTTCTCAAGAGGTTACAGTTAAAATATTAGCCAGGGCTAAAGTGCCCTAAAGGCTTTTTGTAGCTAAAAGATCCACTTCTGAGATCAGTGGCTTTCATGGCTGTTGGCAGGAGACCTCAGTTTCTCACCTCATATGTCTCTCTACAGTGCTGCTTGGCTCTTCTAACGAAATGGCAGCTGAGTGTGTGATCCAAGAGAGAAGTCAAGGAGAAAGTTGCATGCCCTTTATTACTTAGTCACCCTTTATTACCTAGTTTATTATGGTAACTTACTCCTTATTCCATTCATTAGAAGCCAGTCATTAAATACAGTTCATACACAAGGGGAAGGGAATTTAGCTGTGATTTGAAAGAAGGGATATCAAAGAGTTTGTGGACAAATTTAAAAAATATCAACCTGTTCATTTATCTGATTTGTCTCATTTCTCTTTATGGTGTTGGGTACTGTGCACATTTGGGTCAAATACTATCTTTAATTAGTAAGAGTTGGGGACTGACACTGAAGGTATTAAGAGATTTCACTGGTGTGACTGAAAGGCCGGGTCAGATTTTGTTTTGTTTTGTTTTGTTGGCTGGAGTGCGGTGGCATGACCTTGGCTCACTGCAACTTCCACCTCCCGGGTTCAAGTGATTCTCTTGCCTCAGTCTCCCAAGTAGCTGAGATTACAGGCACCTACCGCCACACCTGGCTAATTTTTGTATTTTTAGTAGAAACAGAGTTTCACCATGTTGGCCAGACTGGTCTTGAACTCCTGCCCTCAAGAGATCCACCCACCTCAGCCTCCCAAAGTGCTGGGATTACAGGCATAAGCCCCTGCACTCGGCCCAGATTTTGTTTAAATGTGACTAGCCTCTGAGTCCTTTGGTATATCTCTTTGCTCTCGCTTCTTACATCCGATCAAAAGCAAACTTGCATACGCTGTGTATCTACAGTGTCTGTAAAAAGACTCCCCACATCATTGCAAGCAAGCCTACCCTGGTGTAGACCCTTGCTACGTTTCAGCTGGACTATGGCATCATCCTGCTAACTGCCATCCTCCTTGCAGTTTCTCTTGTGCACTCTTACCAGAGGAACCTTCACAATTTCTTAAGTCCAAATTATTAATTTTAACAAATTTGCTAAATTTATTAAATTGTGCTCTTTGATAACTATATATATATATATATATGTCATTCATGTTTCCCAAAACTCACTTTCTTCATATGGACAATAAATAATCCTTCTTCTATACACCTGCATATGATTGCTCTAATTTCCACACACAACATAGCTTATGTGAAAGCACTTTGAAAACTACGAAATACTCTACAAAAATAAGATAAATTGTACCTACCATTCCCAGAATATACTTTGTACTTTTTTTTTTTTGGCTCATACTATTATTCTCACTGTTTTTTTATGTTTGTTTGTTTTGTTTTGTTTTTGTTTGCTGAGACAGAGTCTAGCTCTGCCTCCCAGGCTCGAGTGTAGTGGTGTGATCTCAGCTCACTGCGACCCCTGCCTTCCCGGTTCAAGCAATCCTCCCACCTCAGCCTCCCGAGTAACTGGGACTACAGGCACCCACCACCATGTCCAGGTAATTTTTGTATTTTTAGTAGAGATGGGGTTTTGCCATGTTGGCCAGACTGGTCTCAAACTTCTGACCTTAGGTGATCCGCTCACCTCGGCCTCCCAAAGTGCTGGGATTACAGGCATGAGCCGCCGTCCCTGGCCTATTCTCGCCTTTTTAATACCTCCTCTTTTTCCCAGTTTGTTGAAGTTCTCTCAACTTTTTTTTTTTTTTTTTTTTCCTTTGAGGTGGAGTCTCACTCTGTCACCCAGGCTGGAGTGCAGTAGCACGATCTCAGCTCACTGCAAACTCCATCTCCCGGGTTCAAGCTATTCTCCTGCCTCAGCCTCCCAAGTAGCTGGGATTACAGGCGTGCACCAACACAACCAACGAATTTTTGTATTTTTAGTAGAGTCAGAGTTTCACTATATTGGCTAGGATGGTCTCAATCTCTTAATCTCATGATCCTCCTGCTTTAGCCTCCCAAAGTGCTGGGACCACCACACCTAGCTAAGTTTTTCCAACTTTTAAGCCCCAGTTTTATGGGTATCTTCTAAAAAACCTTATTGATACAGTCAGAATTAACCTCATGTCTTCTGAAGTTAGTTCTTCCAAAGAACTTACCAAAGTTATCTTGTGGTAATTTGTGTACATTTTGTACATTTCGGTCTCCTTCTAAACTAGACTCTTATTCCTTAAAGACAGAAGAGATGCTCATCTTTACACTTCCCGTAGCAGCCGGGATGCTTTTTTTGTATATAATAGATGTTCAACAAATATTTGTTTAATTGAATTATTATTATTAACTTAAGGTTGAAAAATTGGACCATCTGTTCCCAGAGGCCTTTATTGTAATTCTTTTGAATATAGATTTGGTGTTTTCAAAGGTCTCTTTTAAACTAAATGTTATGGAAAATTAGTAATACATTAAGTTACTCTGTGACATGCTTTCTTTATTAGAGCAACAGGCCAGTAATCTTGATGTATTCCCGAGGAAATAAGACCAACCGTATGTGCAGTCATTTGTGTACATTACAGTCATTTGTCACTCAGTGATGGGATGCATTCCGAGAAATTTGTCATTAGGCAGTTTTGACATTGTGCGAACATCATGGAATGCACTTTTACAAACACAGAGGGGACAGCCTACTGCACAGCTAGACTACGTGGTATAGTCTATTGCTCCTGGGCTACAAACCTTTACAGTATGTTACTGTGCTGCATACTGTAAGCAATTATAGCACAATGGTATTTGTGTTTCTCAACATATCTAAACATAGAAAAGGTACACTAAAAATACAGTATAAAAGATTTTAAAATGGTACACCTCCATAGGACACTTTTTATGAATGGAGCTTAGAGGACTGGAAGTTGCTCTGGGTGAGTCAGTGAGTGAGCGGTGGGTGAATGGGAAGGCCTAGCGTACTGCTATACACAACTGTAGACTTTATAAACACAGTACACTTAGGTTACATTACATTTATAAAAAGTATTTTTCTTTCTTCAGTAATAAATTAACCTTAGCTTACTGTAACTTTTTTACTTTGTAAACTTTTTGACTCTTTTGTAATAGCACTCAACTTAAAACATAAACACATTGTACAGCTGTACAAAACTATTTTCTTTATATCCTTATTCTATAAGTTTTATTGTATTTAAATTTTTTTTTTTTTTTTTTTTTTACCTGTAAGCTTTTTGAAAAAATGAAGACACAAACACACACATTAGCCTAGGCCTACACGGGATCAGGATCATCAATATCGCTGTCTTCCACCTCCACATCTTGTCCCACTGGAAAGTCTTCAGGGACAATAACACGCATGGAGCTGTCATCTCTTATAGCAATGCCTTCTGGAATACCTCCTGAAGGGCTTGCCTGAGACTGTTTCATGGTTAACCTTTTTTTAAAATAAGTACAAGGGGTAAATTCTAAAATAATAATAAAATGCACAGTATAGTATATATAAAAAGCAGCAACATAGTCAATTATTATCATTATCAAATATTATGTATTGTACATAATTGTTTACATGACAGCAGTGCAGTAGGTTTGTTCACACCAGCATCACCACAAACATGAGTAATGCATTGCACTGTGATGTTAGGATAGCTACGATGACATCACTAGGCAATAGCTGCATTACAGTCTTACGGGACCACTGTAGAATATGTGGCCCATTGTTTATCAAAATATTGTCACACAACACATGACTGTATTTTGTATGTATTTGTCTTCATAATAACCCTGTATAGTTCAGGGAATATTAGCTTTAGTATTTTACAGATGAAGAAACAGTTTCATTTCAGGTTAGTCATTATTAAGATAACATACATGTTTTTGCTCCTGGATCAGTACTTTTTTCACTAACAAGACAGGTAAGTGTTGATGAAATAAAAATTTCCAAAACATTGGGAAAGATAGCTTTCTTCAAGACCTCAAATAAGCAATATACAGCACATAAATACATAATACTAGTGGAAAAAGTGTTGAAAGGGGTAACAATTTGCCAAAAGGAGATGGATGGGAGCTAAAAATAAATGTAAATTTTACTTGCAATGATTTTATTAATAAAAAAAATATTTCATGCGTGCTCAGTCTGGGGCACAGAGCCAGGCCCTGGGGTACAGTATGACATAGAGGAGTCTTTATACACAAAGAAATTACAACATAGAAATACAGGCATTCAAAAATGTAACCAAAGGAAAAGAATTTCATACTATGTGCAAAAAATGATACAGATACTAGGAGAATTCATCGAAGGAACCGATCGCTCAGAAGCAATGTAATCTAACAAATATGATCAGAGAAGAGATGGAAGCTAAGAGGGTTCCCATCAGAAGTGGGGACCCTAGGGAAGTAGAAAAGTCAAGGGAATTCTAAGCAAGTGGAATGTGGAAAAATATGTGATGTAATTTGGGCACAATGATTAAAGCAGAAGTGTCAGGTAGGTAAGTAATGGTAGATGACACTGAAGAAATTTCTAGGAACTATGTTGTCAAGAACACAAATCAAGGAAAGTAGAACTCATTTTCCTGGGATAATACGCAGCCAGTGAAATTTTTCAACAAGTGTAGGGATCCCAAACCCACAAATTCACAAAACTTCTTACTGAATTTGAAACCCAGATTTAGTGTGGAAGTATTTAACACATTTACTAACCAGAATCCGGGGCTGCATTTTAGGCTATTGAAGAGCTGTGGTCTGGGCTCCTTATCTGCTTATTCTTATTAAGGAATAGATGGATCTCACAGTTGCTCAGAGTAAGTGGGTAGAGTTTCCTGCACAATGCTGAGTTCTTAACACTTTGAAGAGTCCTTAGTACAAAATCCTCTGTTTTCTCTGATAATAATCCCAGAGGCTTACTTAGTGCTTTCATGTACCAGGAAAGGTTCGGAGTATTTTGCAAATATTGACTATTTTTAATCTATTTTTATTTTTTTAGAGACAGGATCTCACTTTGCCACTTAGGCTGAAGTGCAGTGATGCAATCATATTTCACTGCAGCCTTGAACTCTTGGTCTCAAGTGATCCTCCTACCTCAGGTTCCTGAGCTGCTGGGACTACAGGCACTCACCACCATGCCTTGCTAACTTGAAAAATACATATTTTTTTAGAGATACGGTCTTGCTATATTGCCCAGGCTGGTCTAGAACTCCTGACCTCAAGTGATCCTCCCGCCTTGGTCTGCCAAAGTCCTGGGATTATAGCCATAAGCCATGGAATGTGGCCCAAATATTGACTCTTAGTCCTTACAGTAACCTTCTGAGGTTGGAACTATTATTGCTATCCTAATTTTACAAATGAAAGATCTGAGGCATGGAGCAGTGGAGCCACTTTCTCAAGGTTACGGAGTTAGGATTCAACCAGGCAAGCTGTAGTCTTAGCCAAATATTTTCAGCAACATCAATTACGTGACACTGGCTCTCAACCAAATATGTTTAGCAACAGCCTAAAAAAATAACGTGGTTTAAAAGAAAAGAAAACATTTTAGTCAGCCTTATATGGGAACTAACGACAAATCTAAAAGTCTTCTTTTAGCATATTATGTTTTGACATATTTCAGACAACAAAACTTTGTTTATACCCTTCTTACAGTGTCTGTGGGCAGATTTTTAGCTGGAGTGATAAAAGTATAGCATAGGGGAAATGTCTTTAATTTTGGTGTTTTACATAAATTACCTGAATATATTTAAAAGGTACAGAGATAGCATCCATCCTCTCTCAGCACCCTCTTAATTTGAGCTTTGAAGTGAGGAAACCTCATTAGCAAGCAGTTTATGCAGGTGTTTTCAGTGGTATTTACTAAAGAGTCTCCAGTTTCTAAACATTTAAGAGAAACTTTAACATTCAACTATCAGAAGAATAATAAAATGCACAGCAAGGGAAACCATTTTGACACTTTTATTGTTTGGAGCATACACCAAATGCTAGGACTTTGCAAATCAGTGTTTTTGTTACATAGTGAAGGCTGGAAGTGCCCAGGTGGCAGTTTTCTGCCTGCAAAGTAAAAATCTAAATTGCAAAATCAACCATGCCCTCCTGATACAGGAAACTGCTCTGACATACCTAGCCTTTTCATAGTGTTGTGAAATCTATGATTGCAGTGTTTAATTCTAGCTTTCTTTTGCCAAATTCTTGGTGGAAGAGATGTTTTTTCCAATTTTTAAAAATTCAAACATATTAAGAAAAATAGCTTCTGAGTTTGGAAAAAATAATAACTAAATAGTGACAAAATATAAAATAATTTCTTTTTGAGGGGTTCTCTCCATGCAAAAGAATGGGAGAATTAATTTCTTTTCTATCTTAAAATAGAAAAGCAAGTTATCACCCGTTCATATTTTGGAGCAACATTCTTCCTCAGTTTCAGCCACCAGAGAGTGTATTCAAGTTGAGGCATGAAATCCACCATTTACTCCATCATTCCAAAAATGATTAGTGTACAACTAATATGTTCCAGGAAGAGGGTTAAACCCTTAAAAACAGATAACGGTCAGAGATCTAAACAACTCACAGCCTAGTGCCAGGAAAGGAGGAAATAAACACTAGCTCTCTAATTGAGGTAACGTGCTCAGAGCGTACATGAGAAAGTAACCTAGATTCTCAGACATCTAAGCTGGCTCCTAAAGAGAAGTAAGTAAAAGTTCATCAGATGAAGAACAGAAGGTCTTTTCTAGGTGGATGGAGGAAAAGATATTTACAGAGCCAGGAGATGTGAGGGAACCTTGTATTCAGGGGAACTGCAAGAACATACGGAGGACAAGAGGATGGAAATAGAGGGCAGCCAGAAAAATCAGCAAGACAGAGAAATAACCAAGAGAAATGAGCAAAGCCCAATTGTGAGTAATCTAATCTGATATATTAAGAAATGTGAATATTGTTTTGAAAATAATAGGCAACAAACAAATAATTCTATGAGGAAGGTGACATGATTGGATTTGCTTTTTTAAAAGATCACTAGAACAGGATAAAGTAAGGAGTCTCAGCCAGGAGCAATATTGCCCCTCAGGTGACCTTTGGTCACAACTAGAGGATGGGGATGTGCTACTGATGTCTAAGGAGTACATGGCAAGGATGCTGCTAAATATCTTACAATGCAGAGGACAAGCCACAATCACAAGGAATTATCCAGGCAAACATGTCAATTGTGCCAAGGTTGAGAACCTCTGGGGTGGTTGACAGAATAGGGGCCTCCAAAAAGTGTTCAAGTGCTAATTTCTGGAACCTGTAAATATGTTTCCTCATGTGACACAAGGACTCTGCATATGTGATTAAATTGCAGATTTAGAGATGGAGGATTATCCTGCATTGTCCTGGTGGGTTCAATGTAATCACAAGGGTCCTTATAAAAGGCAGACAGGAGGGTCAAAGACAGAAAAGCTGATGTGAAAACAGAAGCAGAGTTAGTGAAGGAAGGTGGTGATGCTATGCTGATGCCTTTGAAGAAGGATGAAGAAGTCACCATCCAAGGAACAGCAGTGACCTCAGCCAGCCAGAAAGGGCAAGGAAACCGATTCTCCCTCATTGCCTCCAGGGGGAACCAGCCCTACTGATTATTTGACTCCAGGCCAGTGAGGCTGATGTTGAGCTTTTGACCTCCAGGACAGTAAGAGAAAAAATTTATGGTGTTGTAACCCACTAAATTTGTGATAATTTGTTCCATCAGTGATAGGAAACTAATATATCTGGTTTAGAGAGGAATAGATCAGAAGCAAATCCTGAAACAGGATACACAGTAAGGAGGTTTAACAGTGAGGAGTAACAATATTGCCAGGCACTTATCTTAGCATTGGAGCTACAATAGTGATCAATATAGAAAATAATAGTAACAATAATTCCGGCTTTCTTCAAGTATATAAGCTACTGAATCATATGAGTTTTTGTCGTACTCTAGAAAATAATCTCTTGTATAATGCTAATTTATTTTCCCCCTCTATCATATATCAGCTGTTTTTTTCTACCCTGAACATAAATTTTTACTTTTGATTTATTTTTATCAACATTTTATACTATGATTTGTTCTTTCCCTCCAAATCCAAGGTAGTACCAATGTCATAAAAATGTCCTCATACACACTGTTTTCATAAACTTTATGATTTTATTATGCTAAATTGATGATTGTTTCCCGCATTCACTTACTTCCTTATAGCAGTTTTACTAATGCTATCATTGATGTGTCTTTCTCTAGAGGATAAGACTTCACCACACTGTTGTCAGGCCATTTGACTACCTTAGTCAATTGAATGTGAGTTCTCTTATCTGATCATAAATTTGTGAGTGAGAAATAAGATGTTTATTTTTAGGCCAGGCATGGTTACTCATGCCTGTAATCCCAGCACTTTGGGAAGCCCAGGTGGTGGATCACCAGAGTTCAGGAGTTTGAGACCAGCCTGGCTAACTTGGTTAAACACTGTACTAAAAATACAAAAATTAACTGGGCATGGTGGCGGACGCCTGTAATCCCAGCAACTCAGGAGGCTGAGGCAGGAGAATCACTTGAACTCAGGAGGCATAAGTTGCAGTGAGCCGAGATTGAGCCACCACACTGCAGCCTGGGCAACAGAGTGAGACTTGAGACTCTGACTCAAAAAATAAATACATACATACATACATACATAAAAGAGACTCCACCTCAAAAAAAAAGTTTATTTTTGGAAGCCACTGAGACTTTGGGATGGTCTCTTATGCAGAAAACCTAAAAAACTTTGATTAAAACTTTTCTGTTTACAGTTAGGTCTTTTATGTATGGTGCCATTGTTATACGCAGAATTCACAGTTATATATGTCTGTTTGTTCTTCCTCTTCAGTTTCATTTGTCTGTCTGTTCTTGCTCCAGTTCAATACTATTTTTATAACAGTGGTATTATAATATGTCTTCATATCTTGGAAAATGAGTTCCCACTTTTAGTCTTTCTTTTCAAAATTATATTAGCTTTCTATGACTGTTTAAACTTCCAGGTTATATTTAGAATCAGTTTCATATTCCTCCTGAAATTTTTCTGAGATTTTAATTATAAATACATTAAATTTATGGATAAGTTTAAGAAAAAATTAATAGCTTCACAATGTTAATGTGTCTTTTATTAAGGTCTCATTGGATTAAGTTTATTAATTTTATAAGTTTCTCTGTGAAGGTGGTGTGCTTTATTGGCTTAATTCCTAGTTATTTCATAGATTGATATATTGAGTGCCATATTATTTTCTATTGTATTTTTAATGTTTTAAATTGTGTAAGGCACTTGATTGCAATGTGAAAGGTGTACATGCAATTGGGGAAGAGAAAAACATATTAGCATTGCTATATATTAAAAAATTTTTTTCTTTTTAAAAATATTTTAATTTTAAGGCAAGTAGTTCCTAATGGATTAATAAGTTAGCTCTATACGTATAATAATATATAATATTTATGAGGCACTGACTTTGTACTATGAATATTTAAGTGCTTTTCAAGTATAATTCACTTAATCCTTGCAGCATCCCAAGTGATAAGTATTATTATTGTTCTCATTTTACAGATGAGAAAGCTGAGGCTGAGAATGGATATGTAACTTGCCTAAATTCATACAGATAATGACACAACCAAGATTTGAGTCTGGGCAATCTTGTTCTTATTGCACCCCCAGTGGTTTCTTCTTGCCCACTGCACAGCTAAAGCCAATGTATTGAGCCAGCAGTGTTGCAGCAGAGAAAGAGTTTAATTATTGCAAGGCAGTTGAGCAGAAGGATGGGAGATGTTTCTCATATTTGCCTCACCAACAGCTTGGAGCCTAGGATTTTTAAGGATAATTTGGTAGGCAGGGGGCTAGGGAACGGGTGCTGCTGATTGATTGGGGATGAAACCATCAGAGCATCCAAATTGTCTTCTTGTGCTGAGTCAGTTTCTGGGTATGAATCACAGGTCCAGGTGGCATCAGTTGGTCTGCCCGAATGTAAAGTCTGAAAAATATCTCAAAACCAATCAATAGTAATGTTATCTATAGGAGCAACAAGAGAAGTTACAAACTTAGTGACATCTGGCTACATGACTGCTGAGCAGTAAGGAATTATAGAAAAGCAAGCTAGGGAGCAATGGCTATTTGCTGAATTCCAGCCCCTCCCATAACCCTAACCCTGTAGCCTTTCAGTGTTCTTCCAAAGGCAGTTTCTGTCCCCAGAGGGGGTCAGTTTTGGGAGGGAATATTATCATCCTTGCTTCAAAGTTGAACTGAAAACTAAATTTCTTCCATACTTACCTTGGCCTACACCCAGAAATGAGTGAGAGCAATTAGCTTGTGAGGTTAGAAGCAAGATGGAGTCAGTTAGGTTAGATTTTTCTCACTGTTATAATTTTTGCAAAGGTAGTTTCACTCTTAGCCTCTACATTATATTGCATGTGAAGTAGATAATTATAGCTAATAAATAAATAAATATCAGGGTCGTAATAGGCTCATAAAATGAGTTGGCTTGCTTTTTAATTTATTTATTTTTTTCGAGATAGAGTCTTACTCTGTCGCCCAGGCTGAAGTGCAGTGGTGCCATCTCAGCTCACTGCAACCTCTGCCTCCCAGATTCAAGTGATTCTCCTTCCTGAGCCTTAGAATAGCTGGGATTACAGCCACTCGCCACCATATCCTGCTAATTTTTGTATTTTTGTAGAGACAGAGTTTTACCATGTTGGCTAGGCTGGTTTCAAACTCCTGACCTCAAGTGATCCACCCGACTCAGCTTCCCAAGGTGCTGGGATTACAAGCATGAGCCACAACACCCAACCTGTCTTGCTTTTTAAAAATAAGGAATATATATTTTTCAAAATTTTTATTTTATTTTATTTATTATTATTATTATTTTTGTAGAAACAGGATCTTGTGATGTTGCCCAGGCTGGTCTCAAACTCCTGGCCTCTAGTGATCTTCCTGCCTCAGTCTCACAAAGCACTGGAATTATAGATATGAGCCACCACACCAAGCCTAACAGTTTTATTTATTAATTTTTAGAGGAACTAATATTTTGAGACTAGTGGTGTGGAAAAACACTAATAATTTTTGAAGTTTATCTTGTATCTAGAAATTTTACTTAACTCTTTTATTAGATACACTAATTTGGCTTTTCTCTTGGATTTTCTGTGTAGAGATCATCTTAGCATCTACAAACAATGGCAGTCACATCTTTTCCTTTCCAATTCCTTTTTTTTTGAAACAGGGTCTCACTTTGTCATCCAGGCTGGAGTGCAATGGCGTCATCTCAGCTCACTGCAACCTCCTCCTCCCAAGTTCAAGTGATTCTTCTGCCTCAGCCTCCCTAGTAGCTTGAATTACAGGTGCGCACCACCACGTCCAGCTAATTTTTGTATTTTTAGTAGAGACAGGGTTTCACCATGTTGGCCTGGCTGGTCTTGAACTCCTGACCTCAGGTGTTCCACCTGCTTCAGCCTTCCAGAGTGCTGGGATTACAGGCATGAGCCACAGTGCTCGGCCATCCAATTCTTAAGGTCAGTAATTATTTTCTTTATCTTATTGTGTTGGCCAGGGCCTTCAGTGGTACCTTGAACAGTAGTTGAGATATATGATATTTTTGTCTTGTTGAGTTAAAAATTTCTTCAGTAAGCACAATCTTGTTTTCTTTTTCTTAAAAAGTTAAATACTTTTTGTTTACTATAAGTGGTTCTAAGTGACTTAGGATGGGTCCCCTAGGTAGCCTCGGGATGGGGCTGGTCACCAGAAAGATTAAGGTGAGGATTAGAGGGTTAGAACTTTTGACCTCACCCACTGACCTCTGGAAAGGGGCATGGAAATGAGATTAGGCTCCATGAAAACTCTTGAACAACAGAGATTTGATGAGCTTCTGGATTGGTGAACACATCCAGGCCCTGAGGGAGTGGTGTCAGGAGAGTGTGTGGAGCCTCTCTGCACCCCTCCCCCAGTACCTTACTCTGAGTTGTGCCCTTTATAATAAACCGGTAAATGTGAGTTATCTGCCTTCCTGAGTTCTGTGAGCCTTTCTAGAAAATTATCAAGCATTCGGAGGAAGTCATGGGAATTCTTAATGTATAGCCATCAGAAAGTACAGAAGGCCTGCGACTTGCAACTGGCATCTGGAGTTGGGGCAGTCTTGAGGGACTGAGCCTTTAAACTGTGGGATCTGCTCTAACTCTAGGTGGTTAGTGTCAAAGTTGAATTAAATTGTTGAACTCCCAGTTGGTATCTGGAGAATCACACAATTGGTTGGTGTGAGAAACAAACCCCACACATTTAGTGCCAAAAGTATCCTGTGGATAGAAACAGATCATAAGACAAGTAAAGGACATCTCATTTGCTTCCAGTTTTCCTAGTTTTTCTTTTGTTTTGTATTAAATAAGTGTAAAATTATGTTAAATGCTTTATCTGCGTCTATTGAGATAATAAATTATTCTCCATTAGTCTTCTACGGTAATGTATTACATTGATAGAGCTTTGATCAGTAAACGTTTCTAGCATTCCCAGATTAAGCCTTACCTATTCACACTATATTATTCTTAATACATTTTGAATTTATGTGGCTAATATTTTATTTAGTATTTTTCCATCTGTTCAGAAGTGAATTCTTTTTCTTTTTCTTTTATATTGTCCTTATCCAGTTTTAATATCAGGGTACTAGTGATATAAAGTGACATGTACAATCTCTTTCTTTTCACTTTTTTTTTTGTTTTTTTTTTTGAGACGAAGTTTCACTCTTGTTATCCAGGCTGGAGTGCAATGATGCGGTCTCAGTTCACCGCAACCTCTGCCTTCCAGGTTCAAGTGATTCTCCTGCCTCAGCCTCCTGAGTAGCTGGGATTACAGGCACCTGCCACCACGCCCAGGTAATTTTTGGTATTTTTAGTAGAGAGGAGGTTTCACCATGTTGGACAGGCTGGTCCAAACTCCCGACATCAGGTGATCTGTCCATCTTGGTCTCCCAGAGTGCTGGGATTACAGTCAGGAGCCAGTGCTCCAGGCTTCTTTTCTGTTTCTGGAAGAGCTTTTTTAAGATGTAGATTACCTGCTTTTTAAAATTTCATTTATCAAATGTTAAAAGGCCCTACTTCAACGAAGTATTAGGTATTTAATTAGCAAGGGTGAAAAGGAGGGATACCAAAGCTGTGCTGTGGCATTCACCACTCCTTCAGCATCTGGATGTGTTCACCAATCCAGAAGCTCATCAAATCTCTGTTGTTCAAGAGTTTTTATGGATCCTAATCTCATTTCCATGCCCTTTTCTAGAGGTCAGTGGATGAGGCCAAAGGTTCTAACCCTCTAGTCCTCACTTTTGTCTTTCTGGTGACCAGCCCCATCCCGAGGCTACCTAGGGGACCCATCCTAAGTCACTTAGTACCACTTATAGTAAACAATTATAGTGACTAATTAACTGATTTAGTCAGTTCAATATTTTCTGTAATTCATCATAAGATAGTGAACTTTAAAGCTTCATAGCAGAATTTTGAAATTCATGGTATTTGGCTGTTTTGGAAGGGATTAAGAACATTGGCACTTTTGTATGTTTGACTCATTTGATGTTGTTTTGGTTGCCAACCATTTTGGAAGTCAGTTTCCCCCCAGATTCCTGTCAGATCATTAATGCAAAAAATCAAAGTAACTATGTCAACATAAGCTATGTTTTGATGGGTAAATTGAAAGACAAGAAAGGATGAGGTTCTAGAAAGTGATTACTGTAAAAATTAGATTTCTAATGAGGGCTGCATTTGTTCCAGGGAAAAGAAATATCAAACTTATCATTCTTTTCAAAAAAATTTTAAGAAATTAAAAAAACTGTTTTTATTTTTATTTTGAGATAGGGCCTTACTCTATCACGCAGGCTGGAGTGCAGTGACACAACCGTAGTTCAGTACAGCCTCAAACTCTCAGGCTCACCTCACCTCAATCCTGAGGTGGGAGGATTGCTTGAGCCAGAGAGTTTGAAGCTGTGTTGAACTGCGATCAGCCTCCTGAGTAGCTGATGCTACATGCCACAATGCCTGGCTAATTAAAAAAAAATTGTGGAACGGGTCTCACTATGTTGCTGAGGCTAATCTCAAACTGCTGGGCTCAAGCAATCCTGTCTCAGCCTCTCAAAGTGCTGGGATTATAAGCCACTGTGCCTGGCCTAATTATTCTTTAAAAATCAGAATTTCTACTTGAGGCAAAGGGGCCACTATTATCTTCATTGATAGAGTCTGAATGTGGAGGAAATATTTAGTAAGAAATTCCTCTCAAGAAACAAAACCTGAGAACAGAAATATTACTAGATTTCATCTCAGGCAGAGACTATTATTTTAGACCAAGGACCAAGAGTTTTGAAATACTTTTGCATGTGGATTCATTGTTGCTATTTTTAGTGATTGCCAGTTCACATCATGAATAGCTGGAAAACTCTTAAGAATAAACAAGCTGCATCCCTGTTTTTAGGGGCAGCAAGCCATTTGGAGAAATGGAAGCAAGGGACAGAGAAGGAGGTGGCAGCTGAGAGGTAGAGCAGAAACTAAGATAAGCCCTGACTGCTACAAAGCAGAAGCAAGAACAGAAAAAGTCTCGTGCCTAAGAATGGACCTGGAGTTTTAAAAAACAGAAATGCGTGAATAATGTCTTTATGCCACATTATCTACTCTGTGGACATTCCAAGCCGACTTGATTGTTTTAAGGCATGATTTGAAGCAAGGTAACACTGAAATTGATAGCTGTGCAATGACAGCAACAGATGGACTTTGCTAGCATGAAGCAATCAAAGGTGCGCAAAGTTTAAGCAAAATACTCAATCCTGAGCTTGACAGACCATATAGAAGCAGGTTATATCATTAACTAAAGGTCAGATATAAATATCGTGAGCTCATTTAAGACAGTTGGGCACACTCTAGCCTTCTCAATCATATTTACACACTTGGGAGATAACTTGTCAGCTATATGTATATTTATCCCTACCTATGTAACAGCACAAGTACAACTTTCAGGAGGTGACTGAATCCAGTCTATTGTATAATGTCCTAATGAGAACACAGTAATTATAATGCAGTAAAATGGATTTATATTCCTATGGAACAGAAAGTCAGTTTCAGCAGCCAAATGAAAGATCACTCACTTCTTGCCCAAAGTTTTAGTCAACCATCAAAATCAATAGAAAAACTTAGATGTATAAAATTTGTAGATGTTTTGGAACCCATTTATTTTTTAAAGACAAAAACGATATTTAGAAATTGTTCATCTTATGCAGACGGGGTTCCTAGTTTAACCATTAAGCCTCAACAAAGATTCCTTGGCATTTTTTGATCTAATTACTATTGGCCTGTAATGAATTTGAACTACTGATTAAGCCACAATAGGTTCTATTTTGATTTTTTTATCTAAACCTATGCAGCATTTAAAATTCAAGACTTTTTGCTTACTTGCTAAATACCGACACCTAGTTTTTTTTGTTTTTTTTTTTTTCTGTTCCACTGGTTTCATTCATGAAGCAACTGGAAGATGCTAAAGGAGGTGTGTGTGTGTGTGCGCGCGCACGTGCATGCATGTACACGGACATGTTTTATAGTCTCTCAGGGGTAAGCACTCACCTTTACAAAATATTCTAATTTAGATTAGCAAACCTGAGAAACAGCCCATTCTTTTCATTTATTAACGCTGCACTAGGGCATCCAGAGCCATATCCTAAATGCCGGCTGGAATTACTGTCTGTCTGACATGTGGAAGTTTGCATCAGTAGACATTTATGTGACAGCTTGATTATAAAAGGTTTTGGTTAATTCCTCAGCACATGCATGTTAGAACTTGATTCTGAGCTTGCGTGCTAATGTGAAAGGGATTAGCACTGCAAATTTAAAACTCTCCTTAAGAAAAGGGTTAAGCATAACTTCAGCTCAGACAGAAAAGGCCAAGACAGTTACAGAAAAGTATTTGCAGAGATTCCAGATATGAAAATAATTTTGTAGAAATTTCACCTTGGGAATGTTTTTCAAACTACGTAAGAAGTTGAGTTGTTTTACAAAAGGGCAGGCAACAATGTTCTTCAGGATAGCCTGGACTTAATGTCTCATTTGAGAAAAAGTAGTGGTATTTCAAAGAAAGGGAAACACGACTCAGATGATTTCTGGTTACCAAAACCAGAAATCATGTGCTGCATAATGGGGGAAAGTCCGCACTGAATTCTTTGCAGGATAAAATAGTAAGCTTTGGCCGGGGGTGTGGCTCAGGCCTGTAGTCCCAGCACTTTGGGAGGCCCAGGAGGGTGGATCACAAGGCCAGGAGATCGAGAGCATCCCGGCTAACAGGGTGAAACCCCATCTCTACTGAAAATACAAAAAATTAGTCGGGCATTGTGGCAGGCACCTGTAGTCCCAGCTACTTGGGAGGCTGTGGCAGGAGAATGGCGTAAACCCGGGAGGTGGAGCTTGCAGTGAGCTGAGATGGCGCCACTGCACTCCAGTCTCGGAAAAAAAAAAAAAAAAAGTAACCTTTAAGGTGTATTCTTCAGAGAAACTATTCTAGAAGAGGGGAAAAGGTAAAAATGTAACTCAGGCAGAAGTTTGAATCTGGCTTCTGATAGACTCACGAATTTCCTTTCTTTTTTGGTGTTAGTTAGAGATTATGTTCCACTGACTGTAAAAGAAACACAACTTTGTTGGCTTAACCGTGGAGGGGTTTCCTTTTCTCACATACAAAGTCTGGATACGGGTCAGTGAGATTGGTATAGTGGCTTCATGAGGTCATCAATATCCTGGACTTAATTCATCTTTTGCTCCTTCGTTTTCATGATGACTTCGTGGTTGTAAGGTGTTATTCTCCGTCAGTAACCTCCTTTCTCTGTCCCAGGCAGGAAGAATCAGAAAGTTATGAGGTGGAAGGGCAGGTGCCCATGTCAGGCAGATGAAACGGCAGAGGAATTCCTGGCAGAATTCAGCTAATTTCATTAACCAAACCTTTGCTGAAACAGAGCTGGAGAGATAGGTGTGGGTTTTGTTTTGCTTTTTGTTGCATTGCTAATAAAAATAAAATGAGGGTCCTTTTAATAAAAACAGAAATAGGATTCTTTTAGTAAACACAAAGGAGGGAATGGGTATGGAGTGGCCAATCAGCATGTTCCACCACATATTACAAGATATTTACCAGCAACCATTCTGATTTTTGACAGATGCCTGTGACATCTTGATTGTTAGTTATTTTTTACACAATACCTTCTCTCCTTATCTTGCTTAATTAGAAGTAGATTTTGTACAAAATAGCTTTAGTGCACAGTTTATTTTTGAGGAAATAATGACATCCTGAGAGCGTGTTGATGAAGAGTTTATTCTTTCACAGTGCTTCAGAACAAGAACAAAACCCTAATTATTCATATATGCAGAAAGGCTAAGAAAGTGTGTTAGACTGGCAACACTGGGTAAGAAATTAAAAGTAAGTATGACGTCACTCTTCATATGGCTGCCCTGAGAGTTAAACCTAAAGACGTACTATGTTGATACAAAAATACCTAAAGTAAAAGCTGGTGGAACTAATGACAGATACAGACCATTCCAATGGACATATGAATGCCTTTTATGAAGGCATATTATGCAACTTCCAGGATAAACCATATGTTGGAAAATGAAACATATAAAAGTCTTCATATTATAAACTATGTTAACTGATAACAGAATTAAATTAGAAATCAATAACATAAGGTATTTAGAAAAGCCAAAACATTAGGAAAAAACTGCCTTTTAAATATCAGATGGGTCAAAGAAAACAATTACAGTTAAATAAAAACTTAATTTGAGTGAAATTAAAACAAGAATACAGCCTATGAAAATTTGAGGGATATTGCTAAAGCAGTACTTAAAAGGAAAACTCTAAAATTGAATAAGCAAAATGATTTAAGATCACTCTAAATTTCTACTTTCTTAAGCAGGTAGAAAAAGGCAAGCATTTAAACCCAAATATATAGAAAGACACAAAAACAATAAAGATAAGGGTGGAAATAAGAAATATAAAACAAACAAGGGAGAAAATTGACAGAGCCAAAAGTTGGTTCTCTGAAAAGATGAATAAAATTGATAAAACTATAGCTAGATTGGTAAGTTCAAAAAAGTTAAAAAGAAAATCAAAACTACTACTTTCTGAAAAATAGGAATTTTTGTTCAAATAATACGTATATTAAGAGGATAATAGTGGAATATTAACTTTTTGCCAATATGTGTGACAATTTAAGATAAAATAGACAAATTCCTTGAAAAACACCAATCATTAAAATTGATGCAATAGAAAATCTAAATAGCCCCATAAAAACAGTTGAATTTGTAATTATAGTCTTTCCACAAATAAAACTTGAGTCTTTTTTTTTTTTTTTTGCGATAGTCTTGCTCTGTTGCTCATGCTGAAGTGCAAGAGCATGATCTCAGCTCATGGCGGTTTCAACCTCCTGGGCCAAAGTGATCCTTTCACCCCAACATCCCAAGTAGTTGGGACGACAAGAGCATGCCACCGCATCTGGCTAAATTTTTTAAGAGATGAAATCTCACTGAAATCTCACTCTGTTGCCAGGCTGGTCTTGAACTCCGGGGCTCAAGCAGTCCTCCCTCCTCAGCCTCCCAAAGTGCTGAGATTACGGTGTCAGCCACTGCACGTGGCCAAAGCTTGAGTCTTAAATGGCTTTATCAGTTAATTCTGTCAAACATTTAAGAAAGAAACCTGGATTTCCTAGGCCGAATAAGAATCCCTAAGCCTAGCTGGGAAGGCGACCGCATCCACTTTTAAACACGGGGTTTGCAACTTAGCTCACACCTGACCAATCAGAGAGCTCACTAAAATGCTATTTAGGCAAAAGCAGGAGGTAAAGAAATAGCCAATCATCTGTCTCCTGAGAGCACAGTGGGAGGGACAACGATGGGATTATAAACCCAGGCACAGGATCCGGCAAAGGCTACCCTCTTTGAGTCCCCTCCCTTTGTATGGGAGCTCGATTTTCACTCTATTAAATCTTGCAACTGCAAAAAAATAAAAAAAATAAAAAAAGCAAACATGCTAGCAAATCTTACATATAGTTTCACATAAAATAAAAAAGGAGGTAATAATTTCCAATGTTTCCTATGAGGTCTGTGTCAGGCTTAGGATTTGATCTTACCCTAGTTATAAGCTATTATCTAGCATGTTACGGTTTAATAGAGTCTGGCAGAAGACAATGAGACTCAACCTCATCAACATATTTGTGTCTATTCACCTTGTTCTCCAGTCCCACAGGGGTGACCCAAAGGGCCCAGATGGATGCCAATACATGCAATGTATTGCATGACAGGAGAGCAGTTCTGAGCTTGAAAAATCCACCAACTTGTATCTATCTGGTGATAATGAAACCTGATTGAGAATTAGGAAACATGGTGTTGATTTTAGTTTAGCTATTGATGCATTCTCACCTAAGGACAAGCCATCTGTGTTTTGTGGTCTCAGGTTCATTATTCATGAAAGCAGAAGGTTTGGAAAAAGGGTTTTTCAGGTCTTCTCATCTCCAACTCTAAGAAGAGTTTAATTCATGTCTATACACATGAATTAAAGAGGTTTGATAAATATAGCCTTAAATTATTTTATGTACTAGAACTCCTTTCATCAGCCTTTGGCCTGAAAATATCAATTCTTCCCCACCCTGTGATTCATACATAATCCATGCATCTTAAACTTTCTAACATTTTTATTTAGTATTTCAGATTTGTACTTCTCATTCTATAGCTTTTTTTTTCACGTCCATTTAAAAACTCTCCTGATGATGAGAATAAATCAAATAAATAATCCCAAGTGTTTATATGTGTATGCAAATATCTAGCAAATATCAAGATATTTGTACACATGAATATGTATAAGTATGTGCATATATATGTGTTTATGTGCATGTGTATGCACTGATAAATAATACTAATACAATAACATTACTTTTTTTTTCAATTTAATGTGTAGCTTTGGTCTTTAAGAAGCTGACATTTTCTTCCTAGCTTCTTTTGCTACTATTAGAACAGTGTCACTAGGTTACCGAGGAACTTTGGTCCTAGATATCAAACTGACAATCTGTATTTTTTTCTTCTAAAATTCAGATTTTCTAACCATGAATTTTTCAGAACATTGATAATAAAAAGTGATATTTAGCTAACTAGAATCAAATGGTGTCAAATACATATTTTTTACTTAAACCTTAATGTCTAAAGTTTAAGGAAACAAATGTCTCTTGTCAAATTCAGGATTTTTATTACTAGTTACTTTAATCCAGTTCAGATTTTATTTATTGAATATACTGTAGAGTTAAGTCTACTGGACTCCAGCTTGAAACCAAAAGATATCTTCCCATCGATTTTTAAACCTTTGTCCTCATGCACTTTTCAAATTGTGTTCCAGAGAATATTTGAAAAAATGTAAAAAAAGTATTTTTATGAAGCATTGGGTTAAATTTTTAAAAAATAAAGTGGTTTCCTCTATGTGGATTTCTGAGGATCTTTATCCACTGTCGCTCATTGTGAACTTCTAAGGGGAAAGTATGGAACACTGCTTCCCAAATCTATTTGATCACTGACATTTACTTCAAGAAACACACTCTGCAAATGCTACTTGAGGCTCTTCAGCATTAAGCCTTGTGATAATTGTATAGAGTTCACAGAATGTCTGCCTAAATTTTAAAAGGATCTTAATTTGCCCTTTTCTTTATTGATCAGCAGAGGCATTGTGTTGCCTTGACTGCCCTGTAATTTCTTCTCATTCAGCTAGATAAGATAGACAGACATTAAGGCCATGGATAAGAGAACACTGGGCCTGCTTAACAGGAGTTTGAAGCCACACAGGGACAACCAGGTTTAAGTGGTTAAGTGGTTGAGCAGGCAGATATTCAGAAAGGCCAAGAAACTGGCAGAATCAAGGCTAGTGATTGCCAGCTGTCAATGCAGACTTTTCCAGGAAGAAATTCAAGGCAAGATGAGTAGATAAGGCAGGGTTGCAGCTTAATCAAGTTAGGACTGGAATTGCAGAACTTGAGTCTCAGCACTCCGCCACAGGGAGGAACTGAGTCTTAATTTTGCTCAATACTTGATATAGATGCCTCTATTTTCTAGCTCTGGTGTCTCAGATTATCTTTCCCCTGTTAGGTTCAGGTAGAATGATTTTGACTTTAAAAGACCAAGGGTCTTGAGGGCAATCTGCCTGAGTGGGCAAAGCTGTATGTTTTAAGTAGATTTTGGCCTCAGATTGAGTCACTTGTAGAATGAGGAAGGGTGGATTCCTGGGGTCCTTGAACGTTACTTTGTTGTTTTCCTCCTAGACAGACTCTTTTTACCATAATTTTGACAAAGTAAAAGCTCCCATTAGGGCTGATCCTAAATTAGGTGACGAAGCCTCTTATATTTTAAACTTCAAAACAACTCCACCAATAACGTATACAGGCATACTTCGGAGATATTGCAAGACGGTTTCCGGACCACTGAAATAAGCCAATATGGTAATAAAGCAAGGTACAAGAATTTTTTGGTTTTCCAGGGCATATGAAAGTTATGTTTACACTATACTGTCATCTACTAAATGTGCAATCACATCCTATTTTTTAAAAATTACATACCTTAATTTAAAAATACTTTATTGCTAAAAAAATCAAACAATCATCTGACCCTTAAACAAGTTGTAATCTGTTTGTTGCTCCTGGAGGATCTTGCCTCAGTATTGATACCCACTGATTGATCAGGGTGGAGTTGCTGAAAGTTGGGGTGGTTGTGGCAATTTCTTAAAATAGGACAAAAATAAATTTTGTCACATCAGTGGACTCTCACAGAAGATTTCTGTGTATCATGCAAACTGATGGCATTTCACCTACAGTAGAATTTCTTTAAAAACTGGAGGTCGTCCTGTCAAACCCTACTGCTGCTTTACCAACCGAGTTATTCTAAATAACTTAGAATAAAGTTATGTTCATATTCTAAATCCTGTTATTTGAACAGTGTGTACAGCATCTTCACCAGGGGTTGTTTTTATCTCAAGAAACCACTTTCTGGCCTGGCGCAGTGGCTTATGCCTATAATCCCAGCACTTTGGGAGGCTGAGGCAGGTGGATCACTTGAGGTCAGGAGTTTGAGACCAGCCAGGCCAACATGCTGAAGCACTGTTTCTACTAAAAATACTAAATTAGCCAGGTGTGGTGGCAGACACCTGTAGTCCCAGCTACTTGGGAAGCTGAGACAGGAGAAACAATTACTTGAACCCAGGAGGCGGAGGCTGCAGTGAGCCAAGATCCCACCACTGCACTTCAGCCTGGGTGGCAGAGAGAATCTGTCTTAAAAAAAAACCCAAAAAACAAAAACTTTCTTTGCTAATTCATAAAAAGTAACTTCTCATCTGTTCAAGTTTTATTATGAGATTGCAGCAATTCAGTCACACGTTCAAGCTCCATTTCTAATTCTAGTTCTCTCTTGCTATTTCCACCATATCTGCAGTCAATTTCTACACTGAAGTCTAGAACCCCTCAAAGTCATCCATGGGGGTTGGAATCAACTTCTTCCAAACTGCTGTTATGCTGATATTTTGACCAACTCCCATGAAAAATGAATATTCTTAATGTATCTAAAATGATGAGTCCTTTCTAGAAGGTTTTCTTTTTTTTTTGACACGGAGTCTCACTCTGTAGCCCAGGCTGGAGTGCAGTGGTATGATCTTGGCTCACTGCAAGCTCTGCCTCCTGGGTTCACGCCATTCTCCTGTCTCAGCCTCCCGAGTAGCTGGGACTACAGGCGCCCGCCACCTCGCC
>NW_012118487.1:10343583-10352870 GCF_000951035.1 Colobus angolensis palliatus
GAGGCCAGGCGCACTGGCTCACGCCTGTCATCCCAGCAATTTGGGAGGCTGAGGAGGGTGGATCACCTGAGGTCAGGAGTTCAAGACCAGCCAGGTCAACATCGTGAAAACCTATCTCTACTAAAAACACAAAATATCAGCCAGGCGTAGTGGCACGTGCCTGAAGTCCCAGGTACTCAGGCAGGAGAATCGCTTGAACCCGGGAGGTGGAGGTTGCAGTGAGCGGAGATTGCACCACTGCACTCCAGCCTGGGCAACAGAGCGAGACTCCATCTCAAAAACAAAACAAAACAAAACAAAACTAACAGTTGGCTGAAAATACTGAGTAAACCATGCTGTAAACAGATGTGTTGTCATCTACACTTTCTTGTTCCAAGAGAGTCAGCCTGACATTTGAAATTTTGAAGCCAGGCTTTAACTTCTCTCTAGTTATGAAAGTCCTAGATAGCATCTTTTTCTAATAGAAGGCTGTTTCATTTACATTGAAAATCGGTTATTTAGTGTAGTCACTTTCACTGATTATTTTAGCTAGATTTTCTGGATAACCTGCAGTAGCTTCTCCATCAGCACTTGCTGCTTCACCTTGCACTGTTATGTTACGGAGATGACCTCTCTTCTCAAACCTCATGAACCAACAACCTCCACCAGCTTCCACTTTTCTTCTGCAGTTTCTTTACCCTTCTCAGCCTTCACAAAGTTGACTTAGGGTCTTGCTGAGGCTTAAACTTTGATTTAAGGGAATATTGTGGCTGGTTTGATCTGTTCAGACCACTCAGACTTTCTCCAAATCAGAAATAAAGCTGTTTTGCTTTCTTATCATTTGTGTGTTCACTAGAGTAGTATTTTTAATTTCCTTCAAGAACTTTTCATTTGCATTCACATGTCTAACTATTTGGTGCAAGAGGCCTAGCTTTTGGCCTATTGCTGTTTTCAACATGACTTTCTCACTAAGCTTAATCATTTCTAGCTTTTGATTTAAGATGAGATGCATGTGACTCTTTCACTTGAATACTGAGAGGCCATTGGAGGGTTATTTATTTGCCTAATTTCAATATTGTTTTATCTTAAGGAATTTCAAGGAGAGGGAGAGAGATGGGGGAATGGCCAGTGGGTGGAGCAGTCAGACGCACACAACATTTATTAAATTTGTTATCTTATATTTGCACAATTTGTGGAGCCCTGAAATAATTACAGTGGTGACTTTGAAGATCACTGGTCACAGATCACCATAACAGATATAATAATCACAAAAAGTTTGAAATATTGTTAGAATTACCAAAATGTGACATAAATTGAGCACATGATGTTGGAAAAATGGCCTTGATAGATTTGCTTTAGGCAGGGTTGCTACCATCCTTCAAAGTGTAAAAAATGCAATATTTATCCAGGCATGGTGGTGCATGTCTGTAGTTTCAGCTAGTCCAGAGGCTGAGTCAGGAGGATCACCTTAGCCCAGGAGTTTGAGGCTTCAGTAAGCGATGATTGTGCCACTGCAATCCAGCCTGAGTGACAGAGTCAGACATGGTCTCCAAAAAAAGAAGAAAAATAAGAATAATGCATTATCTTTGAAGTACAATAAAGCAAAACACAAAAATGAAGTAGGTCTTTACTGGACATAATATTATGTTTGGTTTTGAGCTATAAAAATCCTGATAGTGGCTTAAACACAGAAAGCGTGAATTTTTCTCATGTGCACTTCGAGGTAGAGATAGGTAGTCCAGGGCTGCTATTACTGAAGCTCTACAAAATTACCAAGGATTCAAACTCCTTTTATTTCTCTACTCTGCCCTCCTCAGGGTGTTGCTACCTTTGTGCTTGTTACGATTTGAATGTTTGTGTACCCCCCAACATTTTTATGTTTGAATTTAATCTCCAATGTGATAACATTAACAGGTGAGGCCTTTGGGAGATGATTAGCTCATGAGGACTATGCCCTTATAAATGGGCTTGGTGCCATTATAAAAGAGGCCTGAGGGAGGCTGTTTGCCCTTCTGCCATGTGAGAACTCTTAGAAGGTGGCATTGATGAGGAATGGGTCCTCACCACACGTGGAATCTGCTGGTGGTTGATCTCAGGCTTCCCAGCCTCCAGAATTGTGAGCAATACGTTTCTGCGGTTTATAAATTGCTCAGTCTAGTGCATTTTGTTATAGCAGTCCTAATGGACTAAGACAGTGCTCATGTTTGCAAGCTGGCTGCTGCCTCTCCAGGCCTTCTATTCCCATTCCAGGCAGAAAGAAAGGGATAGGTACATAACCCTTTCCTACAAGACTCTGTCTTATCTTGACAAGGATGCTGGCCCTAGGCATGTCTGTCTGTTTCTTATTAGCCAGAACTGGCAACACGGCTTCCTGTAACTGCAAAGGCATTTGTGAAAGTGAATATATTTACATATTACATATTAAACTTAGAACGTTGATAATAACCTCCAACAAAATTGGAGTTATATTATCCAGGAATAAGGGGAGAAGAGATAGTGGCAAGTGACAAGTTTCTGCCATATGCTTACTGTAGAAAAATCACAAAACGCAAAGGAGCACCTCTTGATTCTTTTAATTCCATTTATTTCTTTACTCAGCCTTTTTCCCACTTCTTCTGGTCAGTTCTTTATTTGAAAATAGAGCCTTTCTGGCCTTCCCTCAGATAGTTAAAGCAACTTTCAAACTATGTCCTTAAATAAACTATGTTCTAGCTTTCTGATAAAAATAACTTGCAGAAGACATTTTTTCCTAAAATTATTTAGTATCTCTAAGAAAAAAATGTATCTTTAAGAAAAAAAATGTAAATAAGGTTTCAGGCCAGAAATTGAAAATGGTTTTATGACAGGCTGTCGACATTTTACTCGGGTCACAAAACAGGCCATTTCCTGTCTTCTCAAAGCCCTACACTTCTCTCATCACTGTCCTGTAACCCAGTGAGTGGAAATATACTCAGTAAACGCCACAAAGGCAGCAATGCCCCTCCTAAGTGTATGGCCTTTTGTTAATGGCTCTGGACACTGATTGCCGGACCTGGTCCTGTTCATCATTGTCGTAATCACCATGAATTATTTTTTTGAGTGCCTACAAGGGGCAAGGCACTATACCCTGCATAATGTTTACTGTTCTATTTCTGCTTCCAAATCATTAGATGTTTTGTTCACACTGAGCTTATCTCTGATTGCAAGCAATACTGTCCACTGCTGTCAGCTACCAAAAGTTAAAGCCTTTTATACTGTGAACATCCCCTTAAGGAATCTGATGAAAAAGTGGTACTACCACTTTTTGGCTACGTGTTTTCATCATTAATGTATTTACTCAACACGCCTATTTGCAGGTATATCTTTTCTTTATTATATAGCTCAGCGATGACATTGCTGAGTTCAAGCTTTGCCAGAACCATCAAGATTTGAAGGAAAAAGAGAGAGTCACTATGCATCAGTCCTGGGAATAGTACAGAATTGCTTTATATTTAATTCTTAAGGTATCTGTCTGAAGGAATGATTAGTACAGACACTTTGTAGATGAAGCAGCTGATGCTAAAAGAGATTAGATTATTTGCCCAGGCTGGGCGTGGTCGTTTTATGCTTGTAATTCCAGCACTTTGGGAGGCCCTAGGTGGGAGAATTGCTGGGCAACATAGCCAGACCCTGTCTATACAAAAAAAAAAAGAAGAAAGAAAGAAAAGAAAAGGAGAAGGAAAAGGAAAGAAAAGAAGCTGGGCACAGTCCCATGCATCTGCAGTTCTAGCTACTCAGCAGGCTGAGGTGGGAGAATAGCTTGAACCTGGGAGTTTGCCATTACAGTAAGCTATGACTGCAACACTGCACTGCAGCCTGGGTGACAGCATGAGGCCCACTCTCAAAAAAAAAAGAAAAAAAAAAAAAGTTGTCCAAAGTCACACAGCTGATAAAAGATTAAAACTGAACTTGAACCTGGGTCCTAATCTAATTATCTTTCAACTACAGTATACTATCCTTTAATAAGTGTTCTAGTATTTCACGAAAAGATTGTAAAACCCAACCCTCATTCGTGAATCTGGCTAAACATAAACTATTCTGAAGAACTCGTACCTTTTATTGCCATCAGTTGTTACTGTGCATGAAAAAGAATAGGTCCTTTCACAAGGTAAATGAAGGTACTTAAAAAGTCTAGCAGAATTCACCAATAAGGTATTTTATTTTCTTCAAAGTATATTATGTACTATGTTCTTTTAATATAGCGGAACTAAAATTACACTATATTCTTGTTCAACATGGTTTATTTGCCCTGAACATGTTTACAAGTTTGTTCTGCTTACTTACTTTATAAGTTAGTTCTCCATCATAATGATAGTTTTTCTAATACTTTATTCTTGCTCTTAGCTCTTTGTTTTAGTGGCAATTTCTAGTGTGATGCTTCATTTGACACATGCTTTCTTACTTTTGTTCAAGGGCTTTCATAATTTTCATACTCATTCACATCAGCCTTATTCTCCTCTTGCATTATTTCTGAGTGCTACTAACTGCACATTTCCTGAGTTTGTTTTGGAATCCTCAATCTTCCTTCTGTATTTTACAATTGCAGATGGCTTTTTTTTTTTTGTAACGTGCTTATTTTCTCAGTCTCTGCTTCTTAAAGCTTGCTGTTCCCACTCACTTAAATAACAATTCACTAAGAACCTGAAAATTTGCAAATTGTGATTGCTATTGAATATAATTGTGACTTCTATTTCACAGGTGCCAGTTTTCCTTATTTCTAATAATTACATCCATAATGATTTTCAACTTTATTACAATTTTGCAAGGGAATCTAGCATATCATTTGTGTGTGTTCTTTTTCTTTATAGAATCTATTGTACAGAAGCTGATCTTTCTTTTGACTAGTCTCAGTCATTGAAAGTATTTATGTTTTATGTTAACAACTGAAGCTCAAATATGTTGCATTAATCTCTTCTCCTTCTTATCCCATACTCTCTGGCCTGGCCTTTAATACACATTTCCTACTGGGTAACATGAAATCCACCTCACATTGGTAAGTTTTCCAAGCTTTTCTCATTGGCCTCATACTATCTTGACATTCTGGCATTGACTTAGATAATAACAAATATTTAGTAATGTAATATTTTGGCACATGTACTTCCCTACAATTATATGGCTAGTAGGAAAAAAAAGGTCAGCTGTGTAATTTAATCTGATGGTGACTAAAATTAAGTAGAAAAACATCTAAAAGTGCTTTTGAAATAAATAGATCAAGTGAAGGAAAGAAGACTCACTTTAAAAGACAAGAAAAGGAAACACAAAATGAAATATGTGAAGAAATAGTCAAACAGCAATAACTGTCTATAAAATTCATGGACATTGAACATCAGGTTCTTTGTTTTTTTTTTTTTTTTTTTTGATGAGACAGTGTCTCGCTCTGTCGCCCAGGCTGGAGTGCAGTAGAGCAATATCAGCTCACTGCAAACTCTGCCTCCCGGGTTCACGCCATTCTCCTGACTCAGCCTCGCTAGTGGCGCCCGCCACTGTGCCCAGCTAATTTTTGTTTTTGTATTTTTCAGAAGAGACAGAGTTTCACTGTGTTAGCCAGGATGGTCTTGATCTCCTGACCTCATGATCCACCCGCCTCGGCCTCCCAAAGTGCTGGGATTACAGGTGTGAGCCACCACACCTGGCTCTTTTGTATATTTTTAAATCACAGAATCGTGATATGGTTTTTACTTATCTGAAAGAAAACCAGTAAGCATTAGAATTATCATCAGTAAAGAGCTGAGTAGATACTGAAGAAGGTAGCCTCACTCATTCAGCCTGTCTATATCAGAATAATAGGTAGGACAAGGAGCTGGACATGCAAGCTTAGTTTGGGCACAGAAAGAGCCAGTACAGTGGGCCAGCCTGGGTGAGGAAAACTGTGGCATCAAAAAAGGACAAAGAAAAATGAGGGGCTTAGGTTGAGTATAATTATATAAATATGAGCATGTGCTGGGCGTGGTGGCTCACGCCTGTACTCCCAGCACTTTGGGAGGCTGAGGCAGGTGGATCACGAAGTCAAGAGATCAAGACCATCCTGACCAACATAGTGAAACCCCGTCTCTACTAAAAATACAACAATTAGCTGGACATGGTGGCATGTACCTGTAGTCCCAGATGCTCGGGAGGCTGAGGCAGGAGAATTGTTTGTACCCAGGAGGCAGAGGTTGCAGTGAGCCCAGATCGGCCATTGCACTCCAGCCTGGCAACGGAGCAACACTCCATCTCAAAAAAGAAAAAATAAAAAGAAAAGAAAAGAAAATAATATGAGCATGTGTGTTTAAGGTATTCTGGGATAAAGCAAGCTCATCCCTTTTACCACTGATTTTGGTCATAGGACTGTAAGTAATAAAGCATACAGTTGAAAACTACATCATATCACAAGCTCTTATTATTAGTTAACATGTATGTAGCTTGTACATAATGGGGGGCTTGCTGAGAAGATAGTTTATATGTAGAAATAAGTAAATAAACACAGTTGATCTACTTGGCCAAAACTTTGGAAATCCTTGCCCTCATGTTAGGAAGTGACTGGAAGGGAGAAAGATGCTCAGAAGCTATCCTGAGTGGGACCACTTCAGAAGTCATTCTGAGAGAAGTCACCTCCATACCCTGCATGCTCCTGGGGACACCATTACTGCCTTTGAATGGCTTGCGTTGGCCATAGAAGTTGGAATGTGTGTCGTTGATCCTTTTCGTAATCTTTGCCTTAAACGTTGCCTCCATTCAAGGACTCCCCTCGTCAAACCTCAGGAGCCAGCAGCCTGTGGTCCAGTTGCTCACCAATAGTTGTTTCTTAAGTTGAAAAGAATATGGCCAATATCCATGGGTTCGCTCTGCCATCTGGAAACTTCCTTTAGTTAATAGATCCATCAGGATCAGCCAGGACTCTCACTTTTGGGGATCCAAACCCCTGCCTACACTGAATGGTGCAAACTTGAGGACAGATAAGTACTGAAATGATATTTGTGACAAAGTCAGGAAAAGAGGAGGGAAAATATTGATTCCAATGAAAGGCTTAGGGAGAGAGGACAATTCACAATGAGTAGGTAACGTGAAAACATTGGGGATCGGTAGAGGGGGCGTGGGGCAGGGGATGGGAGGAGATGAGTCAGCAAGAGGTGAAGGGGTTCGTATTAGTCTGTTTTCATGCTGCTATGAAGGCATACCCAAGACTGGGTAATTTATAAAGAAAAGAGGTTTAATTGACTCAGTTCCGTATTGTTGCTACAGAGGCCTCAGGAAACTAACAATCATAGTGGGAGGTGATATAGGCACATCTTACATGGCGGCAGGTGAGAGAAGTGAGGAGTGAAGTGGGAAAAAGCCCCTTGTAAAATATTCGGATCTCGTGAGAACTCACTCACCATCACAAGAACAGCATGGGGGAGACGTCCCCATAATCTAATCACCTCCCACAAGGTCTCTTCCCCAACACGTGGGGATTACAATTCAGATTACAATTCAAGATGACATTGGGGGAGACACTGGGCCAGGCCATATTAGGGTTTTAGAAACAAATGGGAAGTTCATAAAAACAATTTTTTCATATCCTTCAATTTTTGCCAAAATATTCTGGAGACAAGTGGAGTGACATTGGAAATTACTGTCAAGGTAGAGATGTTTAGCAGATAACTTTGGAAGACAAGTGACATTCAATGAACATTTGTTGGAATTAAAATAGAGGTTGGCAACCATTTTATTATAAAGGGTCAGATCTATTAGAAAGGGTCAAACTGTAGGCAATTTTGTAGGCAAAATTGAGGATATTATATAGGTATTTATATAAGAAGAGAGAAAACAAATGTCTACAAATTTTTTATTGTTGAAATTCAAAATCTAATAATGACAAGTTCATTAAAAGAAAATACAGGCTGGGTACAGTGACTCACACCTGTAAATCCAGCACTTTGGGAGGCCAAGGCAGAAGTATCACTTGAGGCCAGGAGTTCAAGACTGGCTGGACAAAATAGCAAGACCTTGTCATTTAAAAAAAGCAGAAAAAAAAAAAAAAATTAGCCCAGCATAGTGGTACATGCCTATAGTCCTAGATATTTGGGAGGCTGAGGCAGGAGGACTGCTTAAGCCTGGGAGATCTAGGCTGCAGTTAGCTATGACTGTGCAGCTGCACTCAGCCTGAGTGATAGGGTGAGACCCTGTTTCAGTAAATACATAAACAAACAAACAAACAAATGCTTAAACAATTTAAACATACAAGTCTATTAATGATAAGAACAGATTTCTCTTTTAGGGGGATAATATTTTGCTTAACTAGGGTTCACAATTAGTTTTTGCTGTCATCAAAATCAATTGTAAACTCATCTGTTAATGTTGATTCGTAATGAAATTTCATGTATTTTATCTCTGAAAACATCTCACACAGATAGGTTTTGCCAAATACTGATATCAATATGTTAGCTTGTGATTTTAATTGGGCACATTCACTAGTTCGAAGGCAAAGAGAATTCTATTAGATTTTCCCCTTGATATTTGACTTTGGTGGTCCATTCTATTGCATACTAGCAACTTCCACAGGAAAGCTAAGTGGAAGCTCTTCAACTGCACAATTAAGTGAATTTTGAAATTTGGAGGATTTTTGCTTTGTTCTGTTTTTCCTTTAACTAAGATCTGAAAAATGCAACTGGAACTATAGTTTGAACTTGAAAAACATATTCATTGCAAATTTATGTGGGAATGGAGATCTTGTGTTTTGTTTTGTCTTTTAAGAGTATGCGACATGTAGAGCTTGGGTACAGTGGCCCACACCTGTAATTCCAGGACTTTGGGAAGCTGAGATGTGCAGATCACTTGAGGTCAGGAATTGAAGACCAGCCTGGTCAGCAAAGTGAAACCTTTTCTTTACTAAAAATACAAAAATTAGCTGGGCACAGTGGTGTGTGCCTGTAATCCCAGCTACTCCAGAGGCTGAGGCATGAGAATCACTTGAACCTGGGAGATGGAGGTTGCAGTAAGCCAAGATCGCAGCACTGCACTCCAGCCTGGGCAACAGAGCGAGACTTGGTAAAAACAAAAAAAAAAACAAAACAAGAAAACCAGAAAACAAAAAACAACAGTATGTAATGTGTATAAAGGAGCTTTACCTTACTGGGTTTGAAATAGTGTTAGTTGTCACAGAAATGGTTTTGTTGCAATGGAAGTTTTGCATAGATGCACTCTTTCATCTTATTAAAAAAGCAAATTTTAGGTATTCAGTGCTTAGTAAGAGTGGTGGAAGCTGGGGGCGGTGGCTCACACCTGTAATCTCAGCAGTTTGGGAGGCCGAGGTGGGTAGATCACCTGAG
>NW_012118487.1:10353195-10354822 GCF_000951035.1 Colobus angolensis palliatus
AAAAAAAAAAAGAGACCAGCCTGACCAACATGCAGAAACCCTGTCTCCACTAAAAATACGAAATTAGCCGGGCATGGTAGTGCATGCCTGTAATCCCAGCTACTCAGGAGGCTGAAGCAGGGGACTTGCTTAAATCTGGGAGGCAGAAGTTGCAGTGAGCTGAGATCGCACCATTGCAGTTTAGCCTGGGCAACAAGAGCAAAACTCTGTCTCAAAAAAAAAAAAAAAAAAGAGAGAAAGGAAAAATTAGTGGCATGGAAATAAGTAGTGGGCAAGATTTGACTATGGGCCTTGGTTTGCCAAACCCTGAATTAGACTGATACGGCCTTTGGAGTCAGACTCCTTAGTTCCTTAGTTTGAATTCTGGCCACACTCACTCTTGAATTATGTAATTTGAGGCAGATTACTCAACCTCTCTAAACCCTCTAAGACAGGACAAGAGTTCTCCCCTCATAGAATAAAGTTTAAATAAGGAGTATGCATTGAAATAATACAAACAATTAGTAAATAGTATTTTTAAATTCCACTATAATGCTATAAATGGATCCAACAATTTAGCCATGTAAAAAGGGGTTGGTGTTCTTATTGTAAAGCTGATTAGTTGAGCTTGGGTAAGCCTGCTATGGAGGATGTGTGCCAGCCACTGATGCCCTCTATCTGAATTCTTGTTTTTGGGATATCTCCATGTATTAGAGTTACTATAAGTATTTTATTAATGTTGCCATTGTGATGCTTCTGAGATGGGATATTTCCTTTGACCCCTTCACAGGACTCATGAAAGGGTGGCTCATTTACTCAGCCCACAGCTCTGAACTCCTCATAGGAGGGAGAGCACAGAGGTGAGTGGATGCAGGAGCTGCAGTGAATGAGTTGGAACTGACTGATCACTCCTCTCTGGCATTAGCAGACTCTGTGTGGGCCCTGCAGCAGTGTCCAGGCGTGTTACAATGCTCTTTTAGCTCTGCTGTTTGAGAGGGGCTGTCTGCGAACCCCAGAACCCCAGAGAGCATGTGTTACAATCACTGCTCTTTCAGCATTTGCTGTCCACAGACAGCTAAGTGTTAACCAGCTCATTGAAGGGTCAGAGTAACAGCCTTTAATAAGCTGCCCTCTTAGTACCTGATTTCTTGTCTCGTGTCCAGGAAGAATCAGGTCACATGAACAAATTGAAGGGTGGTGTATATGGAGGATTTTAATTGATCAGTGGAAGTGGCTGTCAGTGGGAAGGGGAGCTGGAAGGGGAATGGATTGGGAAGACAATCTTCCCCTGGAGGTCGGCCGTCCCCAGTTGAACTCTTCTCCAAAGTCCCTCCATCAAGCCATTCCTCTGAAGTAAAGCTGCTTTTCTCCAACATCCAGTTGCTTCTTCTCTTCTCTCCTTTGTTGCTGCTCTGCTCTGCTCCTCTGCCAGTGGAGCTTGGGGTTTTTATGGTACAGGATGGGGGTCATGATGGGCCAGAGTGGTTTTGGAAAAGGCAACATTTAGGCGGGAAAATAGGAATGCATGTTCTCATTTAGGGCCATAGGTCCAGGTTTGAGAGTGGACCTCTTCTACCTAGTATTTCCCTGACTAATGTCTGTATTTATTTATTTTGAGATAGAGCCCCACTCTGTCACCCAGGTTGGA
>NW_012118487.1:10355422-10356392 GCF_000951035.1 Colobus angolensis palliatus
CATTCATCTTCACCTACTGCCCATGCTAAACTAATCCAGTTTCACCAGCTGTATGCAGGGGCTGCCCAGTTATTCCCATCTCTTCCTTTCTCCATGGTGTAAACTGGTAGCATGTAGAGCATGATTCATGGGTTTTGCTATTCCTCTGACTTTCTAATGGTTTCTAAAGGCAATGAAGTCCGTATTATCCTTTTTTATATTGTCTGATTTTGTGCTTACCTCTTTCCACATTGGGTGATCCTAAAAAAACAGCAATGTGCCTTATTTATTTTGGTATGTACAGAGATTAATACTAGTAGTTATTCAAAATAAAAGTATTGAATCAAGTAACAAATGAAAGATGATTATAACAGAAACAAAAAAGTATTTTTATTAATCTTCATTACTAATTTCAAAGCTTTTCAGTAGGCTATTGCATTGCAGTCATGTTTTTCATATTCTTTTTTATGTTATGTTATTTATAAACCAAAATAAATCATTTATAGAAAAAAATGACTTGAATTAACATGTGATCATGTTCAGACCCCTAGTTTGCCATTAAACAGCTATGTGTGGCCAGGCATAGTGGCTCATGCCTGTAATCTCAGCACTTTGGGAAGCTGAGGCAGGAGAATCACTTGAGGTCAGGAGTTCAAAATCTGCCTTGACAGCATAGTGGGACCCGTCTCTACAAAATATTTTAAAATTATTCAGGCATAGTGGTGTGCACCTGTAGTCCCAGCTTTTCAGGAATCTGAGGTGAGAGAATTGATTGAGCCCAGGAGGTTGAGGCTGCAGTGAACCACCATGATCAGACCATTTGCACTCTAGCCTGGATGACAGAAAGAGACTGTCTCAAAAAAAAAAAAAAAAAAAAGAAAAGAAAACTAAAAAGCTATGTGTATTTATACAAAAATTTTACTTTTTCCTTCTTTTATTTCCCTTTTTTTCTTTCTTTCTTTTTTTTTTTTTTTTTTTGAGATTGAGTCTC
>NW_012118487.1:10357419-10359636 GCF_000951035.1 Colobus angolensis palliatus
CTTCTTCTTCTTCTTTTTTTTTTTGAGATGGAGTCTTGCTCTGTCTCCAGGCTGGAGTGCAGTGGTGTGATTTGGCTCACGCGATCTCCTCCCGGATTCAAGCAATTCTCCTGCCTCAGCCTCCCAAGAAGTTGGGACTACAGGCATGTGCCACCACACCTGGATAATTTGTGTATTTTTAGTAGAGGATTTCACCATGTTGGCCAGGCTGGTCTCGAGCTCCTGACCTCATGATCCACCCGCCTCAGTCTCCCAAAGTGCTGGGGTTATCGGCATGAGCCACCACGCCCAGCCCATTACATCGATTTTCTTATCATGGTAACCAGCATGTGTAGATTACAGTTTCCCAGGCACTTCTATTTTCTTAAGACTGGACTATGGCTGTCTTCCTATTGTGTATCCTAGCAGCTAGTCTTGTTACAGAACCAAACTGGGGTCCTCTTGTCCAGCACAGTAAGACCAGATAGCCACACCACAGTTTGCATCAGTAGAAAGGAAGGTGTTTATTTGTAGGGCAGCAAGCAATGAGGACTAGACAGTTCACGCTTAAGTCTCAGCCTCGTTGATGGACTGCAGGTAAGAGTTTTTAAAGGCAGGGGTGAATTTCAGGAAAGAGAAGTTATAGGCAACATGGTATGTCAATACATTTGCATTGGTTTTGGCCTTAAAAAGATGGATAACTTTAAGGGAGAGAGGGCTTACGTATCATAAATAGATTCAAAGATTTTCTAATTTGCAATTAGATAAGTAAGAAAAACCTTGTTTAAAAATTTGGGGTCAGCAGATTCCAATGTTAGCTCTGGCTCCTGGATGACTCCCTCCTGGCCCCTCAGAATGAAATGTAAAACAAAGAACAGTGGTCAGAGTTCAGACTTCAGTTCCTTCTTATCTGAGGTCTACATGCCAGTAGGTTCATTTGGTGGGGGTCTGGGGGGAAAACAACTCAGAGACATATGCTGTTATCTTTAGTTTCTGTAGGAGAACCAAACATCCCATGATTGAAGCTTTCTTGGCTGTTGTTTTAGGCTACTATTACTTTCTTGCTTTTCAAGTTGATTATTTATTTCTCAGGGCTAGCTAGGCACCTGAATTTCCCTTGAAGGAGCTCAAGATTTCCCTTTATTTCCATGCTTGTGTGTGGAGAGGTGCAGGCCCCTAAGAGGGAGTCTCTGCTCCTTTTCAGTTTAGAGCCTGACACATACACCTAATGCCTGATTCAACAAATATTCACTTCATGACAAAATGAATGAAAACATTATCATATTTGATGCTCACATTATTCCTATTAGACAGATGAGGAAAGAAAGATTAATTAAAGGATTATTGCACAAGGTCACAGAGATGATAAGCAACAGCACCAAGATTTAAACCAGATCTTCTGACTGGAGAGCCCTAATCTTTTCAGTGACTCCAGCCTGCTGCTTCTATGAAAGTTGTACATGTTTTTAGAGCTGATCTATCAAATCGTGTTTGTTCAGAAAGATTTTATGATAAACACTTCATACTTTAGCACTTTTATGATATTTAGAACCATAATACAGACTTAAACTTCCTCAGCACAAAAACACCAGAAAGATCCATTGAGAAACCTGCTGCAAATTTTAATGTGCATCTGCAGAGGATTAGGGTCCCCATAAACATTCCGGGGCATTCCCCAGGGAGTTTCATGGAATCCTATTCCCAAAGCTGTTCAGAAGTTCCTCGCAGTCAGGAACATTTTTGTGCTGCTTAGGCAAGTATGTTATCTGCAGACTGTAATTTCTCAAGTCCAAGGAAGGGAAATGTTGGTGACAGAAACTCACTCTGGGGACTTCATCTGCGGAAAGAAAGCTCACTTATCACAAACAAACCATTTCTAAGAGAGCAACAATTTTGTTGACTACATTTAAAGACAGAAACACGCAGTCCCCAAGTGCAATTTCAGTTTTCCAAAGGACAGTTTGATTCTTTTTCAGAAATGCCTTGGTGATTATTTTTTGTTGTTTTGTTTCGTTTTGCTTAGAAGGACTGCTTAGCGTGCCTCTTTAGTCAACATGAAAAAGAAGAAAAGAACAAGCAACTGAAGGATCCTCTGATGGCCTCAAGGCAGTGGATTGAGAATATCTCTTAAGTACAAGGAGGTATTCTAGGTAAAACTGGTAAAGACTTTTTAAATCGGGCTCAAATACTCCTCAAACACTGGCACGGTCAGATGGATTCAGATTAAATGCTTTTTTT
>NW_012118487.1:10360635-10365828 GCF_000951035.1 Colobus angolensis palliatus
TACTTTGTATCCTTCATATATATTCCTTGTAGGTAGGACATACATGCCTTAAATATGTATAATTTTTTAGAAACTTGTGATTTTCTCAGCTTAATGACTTTGTAACTAACTTTGTACTATTTTAAAAATATTTATCTGTGAAATTATACAGCACACTTGCAGAAAAAACTGTTTAGGATATTTACTGTGTAAAAATGAAAGGTAGGCTTATATTTTGACTTTTCTTGAGTAGGGAGGGAGGAGATGCCACTACATTATGAGCTTTTTCAGGGAATACACTCTATGTTGCTCAGATCTGTATCCCCAGCACTTAGTTTGGCGACTGACCATATTAGACACTCCATAAATTTTTGTTAACTAACTGCATGAAAGGCAACGATTATATCATGTGTCTGTCTAGGTGCTGGCACAGTAGGGTCAAATCTGGTCCATGACCAGTTTTTATATGCCAGGAAAGCTAAGAGTGTTTTGCACATTTTTTTAACGTGCTGTAAAAATAGCAAAGAAGAATATGTAACACAGATTACATAGCCTGCAAAGCCTAAAATATTTGCTATCTGGCCCTTTACAGAACAATGTTTTCAGACCTATCTTTATTCTTAAATATACTCTTGTTTTTACATACACTTCAGTCAAGGCTCAGACCAGTCTTGGAGTGAGGCTATCCATGGAGGTGGACTCTACTAACTGGCTATTCAAATTCACGCCCTTTCTCTCTTGTTAACAGAATCCCTATTGCATTTGGTTGACAATAGAACTGCTATGGATGAAACATGGCAGCTCAAAGCCAGTTTTGGCAATTTCATTTGTCTTTCCTAGTGATTTGTCTAGAGTTGGCATGTGACTCAGCTCTGGAAGATGAAACTTAAGGGGAAATGACCAGAGAGATTTCTGAGAAGGATTTCACTCCTCTTTTAAAGGCAAACATGTATAAAGGAATATATGCGTTTGCTTCCACTCCATTCTGTTAAATGAAGTTTAGTCTAAAGTTGCCTCTTTACATATTTTAAATTGAGCCTAAAGCTTTCTCTGTACATAGTGAACTATAACCTAAATAGAGGTGTAAATGGACTTAAATCTACTCTTGTGCCAGTCACTGGGTTCTGGCTAATCATACGGGGGCAACTGTTTAAACCATTTTTAAATAAGGCAAATGCTAAGCTGTAACCCACCTGGCTGTTTCTGTACCTCACTTCCATTTTCTGTAGGTCACTTTCCTTCTGTCCATAAGTCTTATGTCACCACATACTTGTGCTGGAGTCTCTGAGTCTACTCTGGCTCAGGAGGATGCCCAATTCATGACTTGTTCTTTGCTCAATTCAACTCTGTTAAATTTTATTTGTCTAAGGTTTTTCTTTCAACAATTCTTTCTTGGGATTTAGTTATGTGAGGTTGTGTTTTGCCTCTTTGGCAGTCCTCTTTTGACCAAGAAAGAAAGCCAAAATGATTCAAAGTGATGTTGAGCTAACAGTCTGTCACTGTTGTGGTGTTGAATTGACCCTACAACTGAGATGAGATTGTTTCCTTGACCTTGACCCTCTTCATGGGTGGGAACTGGATGACTCATTTCACTCAGTCCGCTGCTGGCCACTCCTTGCAAGAGGGAGCATTCAAGCAACCGAGTGTGGGACCAAAGCAAATGAATGCTGGAACCGGCCAGTTGGTCCTCTCTGGCAGCAGCAGCCTCTGTGCAGGCCCCACAGCAGTGTCGCAGCCCCTGCCCTCTCAGCACCCAGGTTGTTGTCCAGTGTCCAGGAAGAATCAGGTTACATGAATGGATTGAAGGGTAGTGTATGCAGAGGATTTTACTGGGTGATGGAAGTGGCTCTCAGCAGAATGGAAAGTTGGAAAGGGGATGGTGTGGGAAGAAGGTCATCTTTCCCTGAAGCTGCACCATCTGATGTTAGCTGCATTTATCTGTAGTCTCTGAAACTCACTTGCTTCTCTGCTTGCTTCTCAGCTTGACACTCAGCCACTTGTTTCCCTCATCCTCAGCTGCTTGTGTTGCTCTGCCAGCTGAAGTCTTTTTATGGGCACAGGTTAGGGGTAGGGGAGACCAAAAAGAAAACCAACAACATTTTGGTGGAAAAATGGAGTTGGCTATTTTCACTTAGGGCTGCAGTTCCAGGCTTAAGGGTGGGGTTTAGCTGGGAGCCCAGCCCTTCTATATCATAACCACCTATCTCTAGCCTGCTTATGAAACCACCATTGCAAAATTGTAACTAAGACAGTGAAAGAGATTTGACCTAACCAACTGCATCTGGCTTCTGATCTTCAAGCTATCCTTGTTCTTTCCTGGGCATAGGCTGAACTAACTTCTGGAGGAACTTAGTTTATAGTTTAAAACAAAAATGATAACAGGCCTTTGCCAAGGGAAATCCCCTTCTTGCCTGGGGACTTGACTGCCACTGTAGGTTGAACATATTAGCCACAAGATTAGAAATTACGGTTTAAGTGTCATGCAGCTAGAGGCTACAAGATTCTGACCCTTCTTAACCTGCTTGTAAGATCAGTGCTTGAGATATTTTGCAGACCCTGCAACTGATGGATCAGCTGGCACCACCAAGATCGATGAACTGGCTCATCTGATCTTGTGGCCCCCACCTAGGAACTAAGCACAAGAAACATCTCTGACTTGACCAATCAGCACGCCTGTCTCATTGGCTTCCCCCCACCCACCAAGTTGTCCTTAAAAACCCTGATCCCCCGAACCCATGGGGAGACTGATTTGAGTGATAATAAGACTCCAGTTTCCTGCACAGCTGGCTCTGCATGAATTATTCTTTCTGTATTGCAATTCCCCTGTCTTGATAAATTGGCTCTGTCTAGGCAGTGGGCAAGGTGAACCCACTGGGCCATTACACTTGTGATAAGATTAAAAAAATCATGTCTTTGTGCTTCAGGCTATTGTTAATTCTGTATGCTGATACTTTCTGCTAAAATATACTGATTCATTCAGTTTTTAGATCTATTATAGTGAGTTCAATGAAATTATTGAAGTTTTGTTTTTAAATGAGAAACTCAAATTACCTGGAGTCCTAATTGGTTATAGTATTATCCAGACAGGGATTAGTGTAACCTGGCACTACACAATCTTGGACATCGCCATTTTGGTTCGAATTTATATGAGAAAGGTAACCACTTGGAGAGCAGAGTGAATTCAACCATGAAAAATCAATTTAATTTTCTTACCTGATTAAGAAGTGTGTGTGGGTGTGCTTATGCATTTGTGTGTTCAGTATTGACAACCGTAAATAATGAGATTCAGAAAATATTATTAATTGTAGAGGTTATTCAAGCACTAAGCTTGAGGATGGCCATCTGGGAAGCAAGGATTCCAAAAAATGGAAATCAGCTTTCCAAAATGTGGAATTTTGGGGGTCATCTATATAGATAACACTTAGGGAAGCTTAACAGAATTTCAACATCTTTGACTATAAGGCTTAATGCATGGTTACAATGATCTGATTAGTTGAGGTGCTCTTTTTCTTTCAGGAAAGGTATATTTGATTTCCACACTGAACATGTGACAGTCATGGGGTCTTTTGCATGATCTGGTCTGAATTAGGTGCAGACAGTAAAGGAGGCAGTTAATCTGTAACAAAAGTCAGTGATTAGAAGAGGAAGAGGTGTGGTCTCTGGTCTCTCCTAGTCATTTACAACACAAGAGCAACGAGAAAGAGAGTTATTCTACAATCTAAGAAGCAGAAGCTGTAGCTACATTCTACGTGATTCAGATCACAGTCACATTTCCATCAAGGCTTAAGAGTTTTGAGGGTTCCAACAGCTTTTAAATTGCATGTGTTTTCACAGTATAAACATAGAATGCATGTGCTCCACTTAGTTAGATATTGGTTAGAATATACTAGACTAGGAATTAGGGAAAATAACGCTTGTGATCTGTCAATAGTGATTTTACAAATCCGTGCTGTAAAGTTCATACTCTTAAACCCTCACATTCCTCCCTCAGTGCTTATTTCAGAATGGATAGAAATACAATGCTAGTGTAATGTTATTTTACCTTATTTCTGCATTTTGACATCCCAGAATGGTATATTGCATTTTCACTGCCATATAGGAAACTTCCCAGGGCTTTTAAGTACAGAATTAATACTCTTTAGACTTCCATTGACTCTAGATTAGCTGTGTTAACTATTAAAACTCTGCCGCAAACTAACATTCATTTAATTTGATGAAATATTTTCTGAAATCTTTTAAATAACTACGATTGAGATGATTTTTTTTTAGTTGTGTCTACGTCTCACAAATAGCACTTTCTATGGGCATTTCATACACTCATCCATTTCTGACTTACATTACTTTTTACTGTAGGTTAGTTTATGAAATCTCATGTGTTATTCTGTCTGTCCATTATTGTGAACTTTGAACTGTCCGGCAGAGGGCTATAACTTACTGCATTTGTAAAGAGACAACAGACAACTCCTTGCCTCCCACAAAGCTGCTTCCATGTAACAAATTAATAGAAAACTTACTTATTTAAAAGAAAAAAAGGGAATATGTTTTCTTTAATAAATTTCTAACATGTACATAGTGCTTTACAGTAGAAAGTGCACTCATATTTCTTATTTTATCCTCATAAAAACTTCATGAAGTCAACAAGATACTGCTTTTTGTATCTATTTCGTATTTTAAAAACAGGGGCTCAGAAAGTTTAGGAGGCTCGCTCAGTTCACTCTCCTTTGAATAGGCAGATTCTGGCTCTAAACCCAAGTCTCCTGACTCTCAGTCCTTCCCAGAGGTAGGACATTTGCACTGTTTTGGGGGTAATGCTACCATCTTTTTGAATGATTTTTGGAAATAAACGTTTTTGAAATATAATTTTTGTTAGAGGTGGCCAACTAAACTAGCTAACCTTTGATTTCTTCATTGAAATCAGTAAGCCTGTGCAAAAAGCTTTACATCGTTTCTCTTTTAAAAAATACAGAAAAATATTTGCCATATTTTAGGCCTCCATAGAAATATTTTGGAGATGTCTAAACACTGTGAATAAAATCAGTGTAGTATACAACTATATACCATCGACATAATGTATCTGATGTCAAGGTTGATTGAAGATTATTATAAAAAGTCTAAACATATGCCCAGTTAATTTATGATGCTGGCTTTCTTTGCCTGTATTCTCAGCAGATGACAGGATTCTACACACCTGACCGTCAAGCTTTATTGGTGGTT
>NW_012118487.1:10367608-10373378 GCF_000951035.1 Colobus angolensis palliatus
ACAACACTAGAGTCTTTAAATTCAGATCTAATAGGACTCTAGTAGTCTGCCTAACTATTTCCGTCCAAGAGACACCATGGTTAATTAGTAACTACCAAAGATTCCTATGGGAAAAATTATTCTGATGATCTTTCTGTCTCTGCTGCCTATTTCTGTAATCGTGAGCATCTTGTTTCTAGCAGTTAAGCGCTGCCATTTAGTCTTCTCCACTCTGGGACCCAGTTGTCTTCACTGAAGTCAGTAAGCCTATGTCAGGGGCAGCCTTTTCCGCCTTCCTTGCTGACCTACTCAGGATACCCAGTACAGTACCTTTCAAGGTGTTGTATGTATATTTTTATTAACATGTATTTTTAAATTTATTTGAAAATAATTTCAAACTTATAGCAAAGTTGCAAAAATAGGCATATACAAAGAACAATGGTACAGCCTTTACCCAGATTCACTTCTTAACATGTTGCTCCATTTGCTTTATCATAGAGACTCTGTCTCTGCCTCAGCATCTGAGAATAAGTTGCATACCTCCTGGTCCTTTCCCACTAAGTACTTATTTCTTAAGAAAAAAACGTATCCTTGTGTAACAACTGTGTGGTTATCACCTTCAGTAAATGTAATACTAACTCATATGTTAATCTATCATCTACATTCTATTTTACCAAGCAACCCGGTAACGTCCTTCATTGAATTTGTCTTCCAGTATAAAATGTAGTCTAGGGGTAGGTACTGCACTTAATTATGTCTTTTTAGATTCATTTAATTTGAAAGATGTCTAAAACCTTTCTTTGCCTCCTTTATATGCAGAATACAGTCCTCTCCCACATTTGCAAAAAACAAAACAGCATGTTCTTCATTTTGACTTTGATGTTTACTCATGTTTAGATTTCGGTTATGTCTGCCCAACTGGGATACCACATAAGGGATATTGTGACTTGATGGCCTTCTCAGCATATCAAATTGAGAGTCACACAATATCCGTTTGCATCCTTATCATCTGGTCAAGGCATTTGATTTGTATACTATATAGTTACTATTGTTTACATTGCAATTAATAATCTATAGAAAAACAATTTAAGATCACACAAATATTTTGCCTCTTTAAAAAATGTATCCCCCTAGTTTTAGCATCAGTTGATGATTTCTGCCTATCTCAATCTTTACGTAATGATGACAAAAATGATGACCTTTTTCCAACTCCAGCAATCCCTCTGGGTTTATCAGTCAGCAGTTGGCGTTCTTATAAAACAAGAGCCCTTATCTTCTTATTTCTTTATTTATTTGTGTATTTTTGTATTCATAAGTATATACATATTTTACATATGAGTATACATAGAGATACATATTTTGGTATAAACTCACAGTTTTTCATTTTTTTCCCTAGTGGCTTATAGCATATTTCTTTATTTTATTTTATTTTTTTTCTTTTTTTGATACAAGTTGTCTCTGTCACCCAGGCTGCAGTGCAGTGGTGCAATCTCAGCTTACTGCATCCTCAAAAACCTAGGTCAAGCGATCCTTCCAGCTCAACCTCCCAAATAGCTAGGACTACAAATGCAAACCCCTACGCACAGCTAATATTTTATTTTTTGTAGAGACAGAGTCTCACTGTGTTGCCTAGGCTGGCCTTGAACTCCTTGTCTCAAATGATCCTCCTGCTTGGCCTCTTCAATTGTTGAGATTACAGGCATGAGCCACTATGCCTGGCCCATATTTCTGTCTTTAATTATTTTTGTTTACCAATTTATTTTTAAATTGCCTAGGTAAATGGAGGGTCCTCTGAGGGGCCCCAGGATAAATTTCTATAGATTGAGTAATTTAGTACATAAAATAAACTCATGCCATTCTTATCATTCTAAGTCTTAAAATTCCTTTTTCTGTATTATACTAAATAAGGGTAGGCATGTCACCTTCATTTAGTGCAGAACACCATTTAGTCCACTAACCAAGTCAACATTTTATACCACAGTGAGAAGATTCAGGTGGCACATTGAGTCTGTAATCTCTGGTAGGCATACCTATATTGATACAGTTTGTCTTACCTATGTTTCTTTTTCCTTTGTCTATCCTTATTAGAACCCATTCTCACACATATCCTTCAGCTTCCAGCTAATATATATATATGTATATTAGCAAAATCATGGATCTATTTGATATGGAAACATAACTCTTTCCATGTCAGATTTTGTTTGTTTCCCTAGGACAAGCTGGAATCTAACTCTTGTCACAGGTGTAGTGTCTGTGAGGTGCAGTTGTGGCCAGGGTCTCCGAACAAACCAGGGCTTGTTCCATCACAGAGGGGAGAAAGAACCATTTCTGTGGGTGGTCTTTAGGGATGCAGAGTGGTCAGGTTCAACAGAATCCATCAAAATGTTCCCCATCGGGATTCCACTTTCTGTTGCAAAATACTCCAGCTTTGATGTAAGAGGCGTGGAAAGGCTTTGTATTCAGTTTTTGTTGTGATATAGCAAATTATGGACATCAAACTCCATGTCTGATTTCTGGCTATGTTGGTTATGTGACGGCCAGAGATCACGACAGATGTTTCCCAACCTTCTAACCATGTGTTGGACTAAGAATTGGAAACCCAGAGCTTGTCTTTTTTTTTTTTTTTAATTTAAAAATTGTCCAATATAATGAGAAACAGCCAGAGTTCTGTATTTTTTTTTACTCTCCAGATGCTCTATCACAATGGTCATTTCATTTCAAAACCTTCCCTTCAGTAGGCACTTTATTTCAAGTGACTGAAGGGGATCCTATGAGTGGCTCTGTGTCATGGGCTACACATTTTCCATTTTTGAATGACATTGGGATCATAGATCATCCTTGTTTCACAAAACTGGTCTTACAGTCACTCCCAAATTCCCATCTCTCAAGTACAACTACTTCTAGTCCTACTGTATCAGTCAGAACTCAATGTAAAAGCAGGGTCTACTGTCAAACCCAAAATCTGATAGAGACACAAAAAAAGAAAAGAAAAGAAAACTTCAGGCCAATACCCTTGATGAATATTGATACAAAAATCCTCAACAAAATACTGGCAAAATGAATTTAGCAACACATCAAAAAGCTTATCCACCACAATCAAGTAGGCTTCATCCCTGGGATGCAAGGTTGGTTCAACATACAAATCAATCAACAAACAAACAAATCAATAGATGTGATTCATTACATAAACAGAACTAAAGACAAAAACAACAAGATTATGAAGAAAAGGCCTGTGATAAAATTTAACATCCCTTCATGTTAAAAACTCTCAATAAACTAGGCATTGAAGGAACATACCTCAAAATAGTAAGAGTCATATATGACAAACCCACAGCCAATATATACTGAATGGGCAAAAACTGGAAGCATTCCCCTTGAAATCTGGCATAGGACAAGGGTGCCCTCTGTCACCACTTGATTCAACCTAGTAATGGACGTTGTGGCCAGGACAATCAGGCAATTGAAAGAAATAAAGGACATTCAAATAGGAAGAGAGGAAGTCAAACTTTCCCTGTTTGTAGATGACATGATCCTATATCTAGAAAACCCCATTGTCTCAGACCAAAAGCTTCCTAAGCTGATAAGCAACTTCAGCAAAGTCTCAGGATATAAAGTCATTGTGTAAAAATTGCTAGCACTCCTACACACCAACAACAGTCAAGCCAAGAACCAACTCAGGAAGCAACTCATTCACAATTGCCATGAAAAGAATAAAATACCTAGGAATACAGCTAACTAGGGAGATGAAAGATCTCTAAAAGGGGAAGTACAAATGACTGCTCAAAGTAATCAGAGATGATACAAACAAATGGAGAAACATTCCATGCTCATAGACAGGAAAAATCAATATCATTAAAGTGTCCATACTACCCAAAGCAATTTATAGATTCAACGCTATTCACATTAAATTGCCATTGACATTCTTCACAGAACTAGAAAAAACTACTTCAAAATTCATATGGAATCAAAAAAGAGCCGAAATAGCCAAGGCAATCTTGAGCAAAAAGAACAAAGCTGGAGGCATTTTGCTATTTAACTTCAAACTATACTACAGGGCCACAGTAATCAAAACAGCATGGTACTGGTACAAGAACAGACACACAGACCAGTAAAACAGAATAGAGAACCCAGAAATAAGGCCACACACCTACAGCTATCTGTTCTTTGATAAACCTGACAAAAACAAGCAAAGGGGAATGGATTCCCTATTCATAAATGGTGGTTCGATAACTGGCTAGCCATATGTAGAAGATTGAAACTGGACCCCTTCCTTACACCATAAACAAAAATTAACTAATGATGGATTAAAGAAGTAAGTGTAAAACCCCAAAGTATAAAAACCCTAAAAGACAACCTAGGCAATATCATTCAGGAGAGAGGCCTGGGCAAAGATTTCATGACAAAGACGCCAAAATCAATTGCAATAAAAGCAAAAATTGACCAATGGTATCCAATTAAACTAAAGAGCTTCTGCACAGCAAAAGAAACTGTCAACAGAATAGACAGACAACCTACAGAATGGGAGAAAATTTTGCCAGCTATGCATCCAACAAAGATCTGATATTCAGCTCTATAAGGATCTTAAAGGAACTTACAAGAAAAAAAAAATCCCATTAAAAAGTGGGCAAAGGACATGAAAAGACACTTCTCAAAAGAAGACATACATGTGTCCAACAATCCTACGAGAAAAAGCTTAGCATCACTGATCATTAGAGAAACGCAAATCAAAACTGCAATGAGATATTATCTCACACCAGTTAGAATGGCTGTTATTAAAAAGTCAAAAAGTAACAGATGCTGGCAAGGTTGTGGAGAAAAAGGAATGTTTATACACCGTTGGTGGGTGTGTAAATTAGTTCAACCATTGTGGAAGACAGTGTGGTGATTCCTCAAAGACTAAAGACAGAAATACCATTTGACCCAGCAATCCCATTACTGGGTAGATATCCAAAGGAATATAAATCGTTCTGTTACCAAGACACATGCATGGATATGTTCACTGCAGCACTATTCATAATAGCAAAGAAAGAATAAACCTAAATGTCCATCAGTGGTAGACTGGATAAATGTGGTACATATACACCATGGAATACTATGCAGCCATAAAAAGAACAAGGTCATGTCCTTTGCAGGGACATGGATGGAGCTGGAGGCCATTAATCTTAGCAAACTAACGCAGGAACAGAAAACCAAACACTGCATGTTCTCCCTTGTAAGTGGGAACTAATTTATGAGAACACGTGGACACTTAGAGGGGAACAACACAAACTGGGGCCTTTCAGAAGGTGGAGGGTGGGAAGAGGGAGAGGATCAGGAAGAATAACTAATGAGTATTACACTTAATACCTGAGTGATGTTCGTGACCAGCCTGGCCAACATGGTGAAACCCTGTCTCTACTAAAAATACAAAAATTAGCTGGGCACGGTGGTGGGTGGCTGTAATCCCAGTTACTCCTGAGGCTGAGACAGGAGAATTACTTGAACCCGGGAGGTGGAGGTTGCAGTGAGCCCAGATCACGCCACTGCACTCCAGCCTGGGTGACAGAGTAAAACTCCATCTATAAATAAATAAATAAAATAAACCTGGGTAATGAAATAATCTGTTCAAAAAACCCCCAGGACACACATTTACCTGTGTAACAAACCTGTACATGTACCCCTGAACTTAAAATAGAAGTATAAAAAGGCATGGTGCAGTGGCTCATTTCTGTAATTTCAGCACTTTGGGAGGCTGAGGCGGGTGGATCATCTGAGGTCAGGAGTTTGAGACTGGCCTGGCCAACATGGTGAA
>NW_012118487.1:10373428-10391064 GCF_000951035.1 Colobus angolensis palliatus
AAACATACAAGACAAAAAAACACAGAAAATTGTAGGCTTCCATTAAGGAATACTGGAAGGATAGATTGTAGTTGCGCCACCAGAAATGACTTCTTGATTTGTGTTCTTTGTATACAATTCTTCCCTCGATATCGGAGTGTAAGAACATCACAAGAAAAAAAAAAAAAAGAAATTACAAAAAAAAGATATTTAAAAAAGAGAAAACATACAAGACAAAAAAACACAGAAAATTGTAGGCTTCCATTAAGGAATACTGGAAGGATAGATTGTAGTTGCGCCACCAGAAATGACTTCTTCAATCAAGATCCACAGGAGACCTGCTCTACTAAGACAGCTGCTGGGCTTGAGAGCGCCTATGACGCAGGATGAGGAATTCAAGGCTGATGCCACTGCTGCCTCTGATAGAATTTCCTGTAAAAACAAAAGAAGCAAAAAAAAAAGACATTCAGTGACTGAAGCAGAAAATCTTCAAATTTCCATGTTCTTTGTAGAAAAACATCAAAAAAAGACAAGAAAATGGTTTTGGCTTCACTTTCACTTTCCACACCTCACTCAAATGCATTTAATCTGAGGAATCTGATTTGTATCAAGGACCTTAGTGCAATAGATAAACGTTGTTTAGTTTCCCCAGATCTCAGTTAGAGATAGGGTGGAATCTAGGTTGAACAAACTAGTCAACAATATTTAACAGAGCCCAACGGTAAGAACTGCCACATTTAGATCAGGAACAAGCAAACCCAGGGACAGATCTGTTGTTAATGAGAGTTATAAGCAGTAAATATTTGGCTTAATTCTCATAGTGTGTATTTATAAATCATACCTCATAAAACTCATAAAGTAGATGATTCTGATTCCCCCAGAATGAAGTTTTTGATACTTATTGTCCCCTTTTTTAATATTCTTAAATCATGAAAATAAATGGCAGCCGGTTCATGTCCAAAGTGATTTTGATATTGAGTTGTACACATTATGGTAATGCATTTTTCTGTTCTAATAAAGCCTTATTATATTATCAATTAATCAATAATTTATATGACACATTAATATATTTGTATTTTAGACATAGCAAGACCTAGCTGATTTTTTTAACAGTATGGTGTGGAAGACCCAGTTCACCCCGAGTAAGAAAGCATCATTTCTTCTCTTTGAGAAAACTGGGCCAAACGGAGGATGCTGGTCACGTGATCTACTGATGCCTGCTAAGCAACAGCATGGCTGATTTGACAGATCTGTTAATATAGGTTCTGGTGGAAGCATATCTCCTTCCCTTTTTTGTATTTTGTTGTTTTTATCAGTAACTGTATTTTTACTGAAGTAGAAGTTCATAAGGAAAAAAATGAAAAATATCACTGTAAGCTAATTGGCTTTGAAGCTTTGGGGGATTCATTTTATTATGGAAGATCAACTGGAAGATAAATGCACATACACAGCATGAAAAATATCGACCCCACAGAAACCACAGGAGAAAGCTCAATTGGCTGGCAATGCTATCTGATTCAAAGGTATATATACATAAACTAACTTTCATTGTGTTTGTTTTATTTATGCTTGTTTATCTCTTCCAAGCAAGGACTTACTCATTACTTGAAAAAGAAGTCAATAAAAGGGGAAAAGGCTTAGGATAAGAGAAGAAGCTGTTTTTAAAAAATACCTTTCTGATATCTTATTTAGAGGTTTTCATTGTGTGGTAAATTATTTTGTTAAATTTTACATTTTAACTTATGATTGCAAGTTTTTTATTATTTAATACATTAGCTCCTTTAATTCTTGCCTAAAAATATTTATTCCTCAAGTATTAATGAGAGAAGAATCTCTTCCATCTAGGTAATAAGGAAAATAAAGTGGCTACATATTAGAGTCAAGTTTTCAACTATTGTCTGGCCTTTTGTGTAAGAATTAGTTGGCACTTAAAAACACCTTTTCAAGGTGAAGCCCTCTAACTGCTTTTGTAAGCATGTGTGGGGTCATGAATATCAGTGACTTCACAGGGAAAATACATCTTCACATCTGATGAGTATCTAGAAGATTTGCTCCATTCCCAAATCTCTCTGAACAATATACATTAATCTTCAGAAGTGATATGATAACCTTAATAGAATATGGGGCAATGTTTTAAATGTTATTTCACATATTGTCTGATTTATTGAAAATGGGTACTTCCAATGATACCACAGAACTAACAACCATCTGACCCCAGCTACATATACAGAATATGACAGATAAAAAATATTGTTACAATGAACCAGAAGAGGTATCTGGTTTTTGTTGCAGTAGAATTTAGATCTAAGGAGTACATAACTATAATTTGCATTTCTGAGACAAAAGAGCTTGAGAACCAAAAGAGCTAAACATTATATTTTGCTTTTGAAATTAGCAATGGAGAAAAATGCTTCAGCAAAGTTAGTGCAATGATTTGATAAGACTCACAAATATCCCAAAGATCTACTCATAAGCTTCTAATACGTGTAAAGAGTATAGAAGAGCAGGAGAAAGAAATCACTGGCAATAACCGATCATAGAGAGGTTCCAATATTTCCAGCGACAGCCCTGTAATGTTCTTCCTCATTCAGATAGGATGTAGTTCATCTTTGGTTATCAATCACTAAGATTGGTCTGAGGTATCTCAGTGTTGGCAGAGCCCAAGCACAAGTTTACAGGGGGACTTATATACCCCAGACCACATAGGGAAAGCCAGGGTGTATGACAAGTTCAAGCAGGCATAAGCTATCAATCTGTGCTCTTTTCCAAACCCTATATAAACACCAAGCCTTCATCTCTGTTGCTTCTATATTCTTACTTCTCTTGTTTTGATTCCTAATGTTGGTGCTTCTGGATTCTGGATTCCTTATCTGACTTCTATTCTCAAACTCATTTACACCTTTGACTCTTTTTTCTCAACCACCCTGGCTATTATAACGATTTGGTACAGAAAATAAGAAAATGAAAGACATAAAACTTTATCTACATCTTTTCTGTCTGTGTTTTAGTCCATTTGTGCTGCTCTAACAAAATACCTGAGATTGGGTAATTTGGTTCCTGATTCTGGAGACTGGAAGTCCAAGATTGAGGGACTGGCTTCTGGCAAGGACCTTCTTGCTGTGTCACGTCATGGCAGATGGCAGAAAGGCAAGAGAGGGCAAGAAAGCAAGAGGGGGCCATATTCTTTCTTTTATAAAGGCACCGATTCCACCTGTGAGAGTGGATGCCTCATGGCCTAATCACTTCTTGAAGGTCGTGCCTCTTAAAACTCTTGGAATAGCAATTGAATTTTAACATGAGTTTTGGAGGGGACAAACATTGAAACCATAGCATCCTGCAAGATGTTTATGTTATATTTGGTGGCTCGTTTGGAAGTTAAAGTTCATAGGATGGAGATTTGGGAGTCAGGAATTTAAATGAGTTCCTTGGGAAGGGGACAAGAGATTAATTGCTTTAAATGTCATATAGATGTGGAGTATTCACTTTAAATTCATTAATTATATATGGAAACCAAGTTAAGGGTTAGTGACATTCACTATAAAGGTTCTATTTGCATTTATATTTTCATATTCACAACTTTTGGAGAAAGCATGAAAGATCTTAGGGTAATATTAGATCTCTTAGACTTAAATGTAGACAGCCTGTGCAGACATTTGCCACATAATATGTACAAATACATTTTACTAGAATGTCATTGTGTTGTCTGGATTAGAACAGGATTTTCCTCTTACTATGGTGGCCCTCACACTCTGCTGTAGTGTGGGTGACTGATTCCCCCCCGCTTGCCTTCCTTACAAGGACTGATTTGACTGAATCTCTTGTCCTAGGCTTCCTTTTTGAAGTTGCCAGAATGAACCTCATTGGCTTTTTCAGCATGTTTTATGTCCTGATGAAGTTCAATATCTCTCAAGGATATTCTATAGAAATCAACTTCTGTAATAAAGATTTTGTCAGTGTAATCAGGACACATATAACAAATGTTGGCCAGGGACTGTGGCTTACACCTGAAATCCCAGAACTTTGGGACGCCAAGACACGAGGATCACTTGAGGCCAGGAGCTTAAGCATGGATAGCAGAGTGAGACCTTGTCTCTGCAAAAAATTTAAAAACTAGCTGGATACGGCAGCATGCACCCGTAGTCCCAGATACTCAGGAGGCTGAGGTGGGAGGATTGCTTGAGCTCAGCGTTTAAGGCTGCAATGAGCTACAATTGCACCACTGCACTCCAGCCCAGGCTACAGAGCAAGAGATCCTGTCTCCAATAAATAAACAAATAAATAATAAACAAATAATAATAATAAAATTAACATTTATTAGGTACCTGTGCCAAGTTCTATATGAAACAATGTACATGTATTGACTCATATAATCCTGAATAATTTTATGAGGCAAAAGCTGTTATAATTCCCATTTTATAGATGTGGAAACTGAAACACAGGAAGGTTTAGTGATTTGCACACAGTAGGAAAAAGCGGAACTGGTATTTCAATAGATATGTTAGTGAGAAAAGTCCCAGAGTTAACATAAAGTGAATCACAACAAAGCGAGAAAAGCTGTAATAATAATTATCAAAAAGCTTCTTTTTTAAACCATTGTTTTTCATACTTGTCCACAGACTGTGCATTTTGAGTAACACTGATTACTATAGTGTACACTTTGGGAAATGCTTCATTAATTTAGTTAGATTCTCTATGACTGTACTTCCAGACCTCAGTTCTGAAGTTCCAGAGTCCTTTAGGAGCCTTGAGTAAACAGGTCTGAAATTTTCCAGGGAGGAGTTTCAAGATATTCCATCACATTTACTTTAGAAATCCACAAAGTGATGGGAATAGGCTACAGGTTTCTCAATTAATTCCCGCTGTTACTGAGGGCATGTTCTGCAAAGGTAGGAATTTTTGTTGGTTTCATTCTCTTTTATATCTGTGACAGTTAGAATCATGCCTAGAACACAGTGGGTGCTCAAAAGATATTAGATAAATAAGTGCATTAAATAGCCATCATAGATCATAACCTGATTATAGACCAGATTTGCTCCGAACCCTGAAGTTTAGAAGAGAATGGCAAGGGAGAATGGAAATGGATTTCAAAGGTCTGTCCTCTGCATTCCCCATCCCACCTGTTCTCACTGCTGTTTACTCCACAACTCTCAAGAAAATTAAGATTCTTGTCCCAGTGGATTGGAAATGTTTGGTATCTAGTTTCCTATAAGGACAAGGAAAATATTTTCATTCGTGAATTCAGTTAACGATACTTTTCGAAGGCTACTATGTGGTAGCCATTGGACATTTGGTAATGAACAAAATACCATATAAGTAAGCACTTGCGTAATAATTACTATGGACCTTTTATAAGTGATGCGTGTATATTTATTTATATTCTCATATACATATTATATATACACAGTATGTGAAAACATGTGTGATAGGCACCAGGATGTGCTTCACAGTATCATTGATAAAAGTTACTAAAGGTATTTTTTCCAAAGCTATACACTATGTGTATATATGTCATCTATAAAAATGTATATATATAAACAATATGTATATATACTCATTGAACCATCATCACACTTTACATATGAGAAAAATAGGGCCACAAAGTTAGCAGAGGGCCATTATGAGCCTAATTAGCCATTGTTTACAAGCCAAGTTTTCACAATAAGCTATGGTCCCGACTTCAACTTTAGTGGAAGTGAGAGACATCTACTCACACCATTGCCTACCAAACCCCACAAATGTGACAGGTGCTGTGACAGAGCAGCAGAGGGTGTTATGAAGGACAGCAGCGGAGGGGAAGTCAGAATGGGACTCTGATGAAATGACATTTAAGCTGAGACCTGAAAGGAGGGGAGTGGTTGGCCAGGAGAGGGCGGGGAAGGCATTCTAGATAAAGGGAACTGTGCAAGGGCTGAGGCAGAGCAGGTGCGGCCTTATACTTTGGAGGGAACTGGAAGAAGTGCATCGCAGTGTGAGCTTAGGCGTTGGGCGCAGGGCAGGGAAAAGGAACGCAGGACACAGCAAGAAGACGCTGGAGAGTGAGGTGGGGGGGCGTACATCACATTCATAATGTAAACCGTGCAAAACTGTACACACTGTTTTAATTTCAGTGGGAAGTCACTGTAAGATTTTAGCAAGGATGTGGCATTACCCTATTTATGTTTTGGAAATGTTAGTCTGCTTTTTGCACTTCCATAGCAATAGATAGTCATGATAATACATAGCTCACTTATGAAAGAAAATTTATTCCTTTTAAAAGGTTGTCTTGATTAATTCAGCTAACTCATTTGTACCACAGATACCATGTGGACAACAGAAACCATATTTACATTTAAAAGTATTTAAAATTAAAATATGGTTTACTGTAAATAAATATGATATGTAAAAGGAGCAAATTTAGACACTATGTGTTCCTAGGAGGAAAAGGCAAAGACATGTGACAGGGATGCTACTAAGTGCTGCAGAGTGTCGTTGATGGAAGTTACCAAAAGGAACCTTTCTAGAGCTACACAATGCTCATTGGCTATGTAAATGTTAAAAAACATATATTTAGATATTTAGGACAATATTTACTATGAGGACTACTAATGCAGTGAAATGCAGAGGTAAACTGTTGTTAATACATAATTCTATGATAGAATTAATAAACTGGTTACTATTTCATCTATATTTAAAATATTATGAATTAAAAGGCAAAAAAAAGCACCAGTGTTTTAATAAAATTTAGTCAAAAAGGAGGCTTACATCGTCGTGTATAATGAAGAGCTAAGACTAATAGGTTTGCATTGATAATGCATGTGCTTTGCAAAACTACCACCTAGAAAAAAGAACTTAGCTACTTTTAGGGTGCCCAACGTTTGTATCTCACATAAACAAGCTGTCGTTTGGAATCAGAAGTCAAATCCATGGCCTATAGCACCGGCTAAAAGCAGACACTGTTGCTCTAACAGAGTGCGTATTTCTCTTCCTGGGCTGGCTGGAGATTGGCAGGAACTCGGCTGGAAACATCCAGAGCGGGCTCACGGTCCAGCAGCGCTCCCAGGAGGGCGATAGCAGAATAGCAGCCTGTTAGGCTGCGGGAGGAGGACGAGGCACCGGTTACTGATAGCGTATGTGTGAGAGGGGATCTGAAGGCGAGCAAAGACTGAAGAAAGCATAGAGGTGACAGGTTAGACAGCAAGAGAAACGGCATAATGCAGAGCCGGTTAATGATTCTGGCAGCTTTCCACGGCTGAGAATGTTACAATTGGCAAGGGAGGATGGCACATGTGAATTATCTCCTGGTAAGAGGCAAATCCTTGACTTGAAAGATCTGAATGTTCTTGCTTATCAGGACACACTGAAATAGATTCTGGGATAATAACGCACTAATGCTCGTTTTCTAAACGTTATGTTATTGAATCTGTTGCCTGTTAAATTTGAGGACACAAATGAAAACAATCTATTCGATAGCTCTAAAGACTAATATTTTATGAAACACATACCTCTATGCCAGGCATGAGGTGCTATGTCAGTAAAATAGACATGGTCTTTCCCCTTCATAGAGCCTAGAGGATAATTTATTAATGATTAATCTTAGAGGATAACGTATTAATCAAAATAACCATTGCTTTGGTTAATTTGTAGCTTGTGTTAGAATACAAAGAAAAAAGAACAGTTTAGAATGTTTATCAAGGATTGGCTTTGGGTAGAGAGTTCAATACCTGCACTTCAGGCCAGGCAACTGCAGAATGGGGAGACCTTGCTGGTAACTACAATGGAGTCACAGTAGGTAAGGATGGAGAGGATATGGGTGAAAATCATATGCCAGGCACTGAGCATGAACACATGCATGATTAATTTCCATGCAGTCTGATGAAGTAGATATTCTTCCTATCTACACTCAATACTCAGGGAATTTGAGGTTGAGGCACAAATAAACAAATTGCCCAAAGTCCCACAACTAGTCAATGCATATTTTAATATTTCTCATTGCATACAAAATTAGACAATGGAAGAGTTTTAGAAAGAAAGGATTAAAACTACTAGGGCTTTAATACACAAAAATAGATATTAGTAAAAATGCAGAGATGCCCAAGACAGGCATTATAATGAGACTCAACAATGGTGACTCCCTCACTCTTCTCTGTATACATTTATTGCTATCACAAACCTCTCCAATATTTTCCTGCTCATGTTCCTTCTAGAAAGAAGTCTTGGCCGGGCTCAGTGGCTCATGCCTGTTATCCCAGTACTTTGGGAGGCTGAGGCAGGTGGATCACCTGAGGTCCGGCGTTAGAGACCAGGCTGGCCAACATGGTGAGACGTCATCTCTATTAAAAATACAAAAAAATTAGCCAGGCATGGTGGTGCACACCTGTAATCCCAGCTACTTGGGAGGCTGAGGCAGGAGGATTGCTTGAACTTGGGAGGTGGAGGTTACAGAGAGCCAAGATTGTGCCACTGCACTCTAGCCTGGGAAACAGAGTAAGACTTCGTCTCAAAAAGAAAAAAAAGAAAGAAAGGAGTCTTCAGAATATAATAATGATTAGACATGAATCTGCAAGATTAAAGTATCTATCAATAACAATTTCCTGTTTGTTTTGTTTTGCTTTTGTTTTTTTTTTTTCTTCCCTCTTTTGGCCAGGTACAGTGGCTCACATCTGTAATCCCAGCACTTTGGGTGAACCACCTGAGGTCAGGAGTTCGAGACCAGGCTGACCAATGTGGTAAAACCCCATCTCTACTAAAAGTACAAAATTTAGCTGGGCATGGTGGTGGGCACCTGTAGACCCAGCTACTCAGGAGGCTGAGGTGAGAGAATCGCTTGAACCGGGAGGCAGAGTTTGCAGTGAGCCGAGATCGCACCACCGCTCTCCAGCCTGGGCGACAGAGCAAGACTCCATTTCAAAAAAAAAAAAAAAAAAATCTTAGCAGGAAGCAAATGAAAGGTCAAAGCAGACTATTGCAGTCAGTGGGCACTCAACTAAGGAAAGCTTATAAAATGAAAACACACAAAAAAATCCAAAAAGGCTTCGCCTCTTTCCTTTCATAATAAAATGCTGACACAACCTTAATTATAGTGTTGTAAACAGTGCTGTTGGACCACCGCTTCACCATATGGGACTGAGAACTATAAATATGTTAGATATTGGTTCTTAGGAAAGGAAAATATAGAATATATCCTTTGTGCAAGTCATTTTTTTATGAGGCTGCTGAAGAGTAGCTGAGTGTTGAATCAAATCACGAATTCTCAAGGCCATCATAATCAGAGTAGGCAAAGTATATATTTGCTCAGGGAAACATCTGTTAAGAAATTTCTCCTGAGTCTCATCAGTAGTTGGCAAGCTTTACTGCTTTAGCTATGTTCTCATCATTGGCCTGTCTGCAGAATAGTTTACACTGCTTGTCCTTCTATCATTAATTCACCAGTAAAGAAATAACCTTTTTAATGGCCCGCCTTTGTTGATAATGCTCACAACAAAATTTGAATTTTAAACAGTCACTCAGTGATTTGTATTTTATTCAATTGTGCTCTTGAATTTTATGTACATGCACAGAGCTCTGAAAAAGGATAAAAAAAGTAAGTTATGAACTGAGTGTGAATCAACCATGGTGTTTACAGTTCAGTTGCTTTTGGAGTATTGCAGAAGTTGTGTCTTTACCTAATAATGCTTGGTTCATAGGAGTCACACCATTACTTCTAATACTTCTCAGTGAAATTATTGAAATCAGCTACATAAAATATACATGGACTTTTATTTTAGTTCAAGTAGAGGTACCTTCCAGCAAAATATGCTTTCATCAAACTATCAAATTCATAATAGGAAACAAAGCATTTTCTGGAAAAAGAAAAAGACAACCAGAAAATCATCTTTTTTGATACAGTTATCTCATAGGCATATGTTACCAGTGGCATGAATAAAATATTTCATAAACTTTTTGGACATAATTAACATTAAAGCATACTGGCCAGCATCATATTATTTTCTCTCTAGATTTCCATTTAGTGCTTTCCATGTGTCAGAGAGTCAGTGTAAAGCTATCTTGATAAACCCATTAACGAATTGTTGCATAATGTTTTATAGTTGCTTTGCAAGTGAATTATTTTTGCTGTGGTACTGCTAATACAGCAATCTCTATGCCTTCTATGATTACTAATATGGAATAATAAAAAACTAACTTTATCCAGCATTTTCTCTGGTCAAAATATTAATATAACTTGGCTAAAAAGAAGCATGGAGAAAACACAAGCACTATTTTGTGGTGTGTGAGATAGACCTGCAGTTGTTAACGCTGTTATTAAGTTTCAGTAATTGTTTAGGTCATCAATCTCTGACAAGAACCTTTCAGAGTGCTTGATGATATCGCAAGTATCAAGCTGTGCTGCATTAAAAAATGATGAATCTCTGTTCAGGTAAAGCTTTGCCCTTTGGCTATCATAATGTATCACCACTTTGTTTACAAGTGAGTATTCACTACGCTAAATGGCAACAGGGTGCATGCGATTTTATAAATATGAAATGTTGGCACTAGCTAATATCTGAACTCGTTGAAAGTGCAGCTGGAAGTCTAGGGAAAATAATCATAGTTACTTACAAGATAAATAATTTTGTAAGTTAAAATCATTGTGTTTCAACTATTTAAATGATTACAAGTTTTTTTTTAAATAACATGTTTTAATAGAATAAATAACTCAATTTTAACCCTCAATTTTCTCTAAAAAAAGTCTTACAATTTTTACCTAAACATAAATTTAGAAGCATCATACATAAATTTGATAATTTATCAATTTCAAAGGAATCTCTAATCATTGCTATTAGATTCATTAAGCCATCAGCCACATTTTGTCCAGGTTATTATTGTTTTAGACAAGTCTTATTTTTGGTAGGAAAATTATTTTCTGAACGCAACAAAATGGAAATGACTTTATCTCTTATTTTACTGATTGGTTTAAATGCAGCTAAGTGTTACTCCTATGTATCCTTGCTTATTAATCAAAGGTGGCATTTTACAGACATGTAGGAGGAAAACCATCTAGTGTTTACTGTAGCAACTCCTTTTTTTTTTTTTTTTGAGAGTGTTCACTCTGTCACCCTGCTGAAATGCAGTGATATGATCACCGCTCACTGCAGCCTTGATGTCCCAGGCTCAAGTGATCCTTCCACTTCAGCCTCCCAAGTAGCTGGGACTACAGGTGCACACCACCATGCCAGGCTAATGTTTTGTATTTTTTGTAGAGATGGGGTTTCACTATATTTCCCGGGCTGGTCTCAAATTTCTGGGCTCAAAGGGAGCCACCTGCCTCAGCCTCCCAAAGTGCTGGTATTACAGGTATGAGCCACTGTGCCTAGCCTAAAGTTATAAAATATTACAGAAAGAATTGTAGTACCTTGGCTACTCTTCCCTGGTTACCTCCCTTCCCTCCATTCATATCCTGATACATTTATATCATTAGAGTGTTTATTAATTTCACATATGCATTTATACCGTTACTGCATCATTGATCCAAAAATATAATGTAACATTTTTGTCTATTTTCAGTGTTTATAAAAATAAGATGAAAGTATGCATATTATTTAATTTACGTTTATTTGTTCAGTATTCTATGTTTGAGTTTTCACCATGTTAATGCGTAGATCTCTGATTCATTCCTTTTAAGTGCTGTATACTATGCTATTGATGGAATACACCACAGTTCATTTTCCATTCTTTTTTTTTTTTTGATGAGCTGTTAGACCTGTGTCCAATGTTTCACTGTTACAAACACGATATGTTAATATCCCCCCATCAGTCTGCTTACTGAGCTGTTAGGCCTGTGTCCAATGTTTCACTATTACAAACACGATATGCTAATATCCCCCCATCTGTCTGCTTACGCATGTGTGCTCCGTTTCTCTAGAAGAGTATGCACCTGGAAGTTTAAATGTTGTGCGTATCTACAGCTTCACTGGGACATTGCCCTGTTGCCCTCCAGGGTATTTTAAATAAATTTATCTTTTCATCAATGTGTATAAGTTTTCTATTTTTCCACAACCTTGTCAATGATATTATAAAATATTTTTAAGTTTTGTTAATCTGATGGATATGTTTTTCACTATTGCTTTCTTTTTCATTTCCCTACTTAGAAATGAAATTGACTTTCTTTTCATACACTTATTGAACATTTGATTTCATCACTGAATTATTTATATCCTTTTAAAATTTCTTTTTCTGCCTATTTTCTTATTAATTAGTAGGAATTCTTTATGTATTATTGTATCTAATTCATTTGTTAGTTACATGAATTGCCAATAATTTCTCCAATTGGTGGTTAGTCTTTTTACTTGTGAATAGTATCAACTTGAAGAGTTAAAAATTTCATGTATTTAAATTCATCAACCTTCTCTTCAATGTTTTGAGCTTTTTGGATCCTCTTTAAGAACTCTTTCTCAACCTTGCAGTCATAAAGATATTCCACTATATTTTCTTTTCAAGGCTTTATAGATTAGGTGTTGAATTCATTTAGAATGGATTGTAGATCCACTCTATTTGTAGTTTCTATTTATATTTTATCATGTACAAAATCTTAATTTTATTTTCATTACATACTTTTACTATATTCTCCTGATAACATTTATTGGAAAACCTAGTCTTCACTTATTTTTCATGCCTCCTCTGTCATAGATCAAGTTTCCTCCTGCATTCCATTTCATTGGTCTAATTTATCTTTGTCTACTAAGGCGTGATATCTGTTAGGACAAAACCCATAGAATGATGGCAAACTCATGTGGTACCATCGTTCCAAATGAGAAAAAGATTTTCTTTCCTCAAGATGGCCTCCCATTGTGGTCTTTCTTATGTTTTTTTAACCTTATTTTTGCTTCATTGCTCTCCCATGTAAATTTTAGGATAAGATTGTCAAGTTCTATGAAAACCTTCATTAGAATTTTGCTTGAAATCGGATTGAAATTATGAATTAATTTGGAAAGAATTATATTTTTGTAATATTATAACTTTTCATCCATGAGCAAGATTTATTTCTATCTATTCATGTCCTTAATTACCTCATAACTCAGCAAGTTATGATGACAATTCCTGTTAAATTTATTTCTAGTTATTGGAATTGCTTGGATATTTTGTTTGGCTTTGATATTTGGCCAAGCCAGGTATTCAGTGTGGCTTCAACCTTGATTTTTAGAAGACAAAATACCTTAAAGCCACCTTTGATATAATTTCTTCCATACTTGAACTTGAGTATGATCAATAATTCTGTGATCTCAAAGGTTTCTTCCATATATAAATAAAGTTACACATCAGTAGTACAAAGAAGGCATGTTACGTATTTATTGTGAATATCTGAATATTCATTTTCAAGTATATGTAAACATTCTAGATGTTACTCAGAGTAAAAATTCTCATGTTCTTTTTGTGTAAAATGCTGTGTTATTTTGAAGTAAAATGTTTTTTAAATTATTGCAAGAGTACAATGCTATAGCAATTAATAATGACTGTAAAATGTTAGTGTCGTGAATAAGCTATTATAAACTTTCAAATAGTTAGATACGTAGAAAAATATATTTGAAAATTAAATTAGAATTTGAAAATAAAGTTAGAATATTAACAGAAAGCATGTTAGCTATTAAATAATTAATATCAATACTTTTGAACCAACAAATGTTCACACAATTTAAATACTATAAGACAGAATGCTAGAGATTAAATAATAATTGTAATCTTTGTGCAATTGTTTAGTGCACAGTATTTAAAAAATTGAAGGAATGAACCTAGGAACTCTAATTTTTAGATACTTAACCACCTTTAGGACCTGAATGTTTCCCCTTAAACTACAATTGTACAAGCAACCTAACATAGCAGCTGAAAGTGTGAAGACATAATTTTTCTTGCAGTATGAAATAAAAAATAAATTTGACAACAAATATTTTAAAAATTATTTTTACAGTTTTTTCATCCCTGTTATTACCTGGATAAAAACATTTTAAATAATAAAGTTATAATGAAATTTATATTTTTTGTGAGATTTTGGATTTATTCAGATTGCATTCTAGAAGTTCATCATGGTAATCATATTTGGCTTTATCTCAACTGTGGTCATGCATTGATTTTAACACTTGGGCACTTGGCCTTTCGCCAAAATATGCATTTGGTGCTCCTCTATTAGATACTCTGATGTATTGACTGTTATGGTTAATATAATCTTATTTTTCAAATTATGTTTCTATTAGTTTGTTATTAGGATGTTACTGAGTCATATGTTAATCTTTTATCTTATTGTCAAATTTGATTGTGTAGAGCCTATTAGTAATCATGGATTTTTTAAAAATAAAAATGTACTGTATTGAATTTAATTTACTAATATTTTATTTAGAATTTCTCCATTTATGGTCACAAAGCAGTTTTGTCTAAAATATTTGCTGTTTTTGTGTTGTCTTTGTGTAATTTGCATATCAAGTTAATATTGGCCAAATAGTATTTGTGAAGGATCTTTCATCTTTTTTGATTCCCTAAAACAGTTGGTATAGATTATAAATTATTTATGATTTTAGGGGGGAACAAGGCAAAAATTTTGATTATTTTCAGTGTTGTTAATAACTATTGTACATTCACCTTTTCAATTTCATACAGAAAAAAAAAACCCAGTCATTTATATATTTTCTGGAAAATTATAACTGTTTTTAGGTTTTCAAATGTATTTTCATAAAGGTGTTCCTAGCATTCACTTACATTTAAAAAATCTTACTGTATCTGTAGTTATATTTCCTTTTATTGATAATAATAACTTGGTCTATTTCTCCTTATTAAGTATTGCTGGAAAAAAAATTTTACTTTTCAAAAATTCCAATACTGTATCGATTTTTGTCAGTAAATATGTTTTCTTTGACATTGATTCTTTGAAATTTGTTGAGGCTTTTTTGATGAGGTCAAACATTACATGTACACTTACATATCCCACTCTAGGTAAAGTAGGCATGCAATGAATACTTCAAAATAATTTTACAAATCCATTCTCAGGGTTCGTTGGAGAAGTGGCTGATCTGGGACTGTGGCAGGGGAAATAAAAGATGAGCCTAGAGCACCGTGGCATTGGGGGAACAACTGACATCCTTTATAATTTGAATCCTCTTGTCCACGATCATGGTTGTGGTAGGTTGATGACATTAATGGCACCAACTCCTTGCTTCTCCCTGCAGTCACACTCTTTGCCATGTACCTTTGCAGCTCCTTTCAAGAGTTAAAGTGGTAAATTGCTTCATTTACTGGGACATTAGCAAACTTGCTGCAGAAGATTGAAAAGCACTTCTGCATTTCTGTTTTCCGTGTTGTTCCTTTCGCTTTATGATTAGAACATACTCAAGCTAGTTCAGTGAAGAGATACAAGAAACTCCTAGAGCAGAACCAAGTCATCCCAACAGGCAGCCTCCTGACCGCCAAGTATGTGAATCCCTACCCTAGTTTACAGCCAGCCAACCTCCAGTGACTTCCATCTGGCCCAGAAGATCTCATCTGACTAAATAACCAGTGTGGGAACTTAGCTAAATGAATGCATGCCCTTTGAAGCCACAAAGCTTTTGGCGGTTTCTGATGCAACATTACTGTGGCAATAGAAATGACACAATGCCATGCTCTTCCTTTTATTTAGGTCCTCTTTGATTTCTCTCAGTAGTAATGCATTATAGATTTTCTCATGCAGTCTTTATACATTCATTAGATTTATTTCCACACACTTGACTTTTTAATACCACTTTAAAGGCTATTTTTACAAATTCCATTTTCTAATTGTTCCTGTTTCATGGAACTATAACTGATTATTGAGTGTGAACATTGTTCACACTGAACTTTGAGTCTGAGGACTCCTGTTTTTTTCTTTAGATTCTGTAACATCCTGAGTTATTACCTCTTGAAAAGTTAGGTCTTAACCATTCTCTTTACTCTCTTCTTCAGCATACGTAATTAGATACATGCCATTTCTTTATAATCCATCTTTTGTGCGGTTTAACTCTTCTCACATGATCATAATCTCTTTTTCTCTCTGTGAATCAATCTGTGTGAATTTCTTATTACTTTCTTTCAACATAAAAAATCTCTATCATAGTTTGTCTAGGCTATTCAGATTTAAACGTTTCATTGATTATATTTTTTATTTTCGGGATTTTCACCTATTCTTATTTCAATTATGCCAGTTTTCAATTTTCTTTAATTTTCCACTTTTCATTTCTATCGAGTTTATTTTGGTTCTACCAGTTTTTGTTTTTTGGGCTGTTTTTTGCCATACAAATTTAGCAGCAGGGAGTTGTACACCAAGATGCTGCCAGTTTTTGATGAACGACTATTGCTTTTACTTTTTTTTAATTTGAGATGGAGTCTCACTCTGTCGCCCAGGCTGGAGTGCAGTGGTGTGATCTCAGCTCACTGCAAGCTTCGCCTCCCGGGTTCATGCCATTCTCCTGCCTCAGCCTCCCAAGTAGCTGGAACTACAGGCGCGCACCACCACACCCAGCTAATTTTTCGTATTTTTAGTAGAGACTGGATTTCACCGTGTTAGCCACAATGGTCTCGATCTCCTGACCTTGTAATCCACCTGCCTCTGCCTCCCAAAGTGCTGGGATTACAGGCGTGAGCCACCGCACCCGGCCTGCTTTTACTTTTGAAACAATGCTTTTTGTTTATTTATTTACACATCCTAAACAAACAGGGCTAATTTTGCATTTTCACCCTGTCCTGTGATGCTGTCTCCTGTTGTCCCCCCAGGTCCCTTTTCTCCCCTTCACCCTGTCTGTGCCCATGACTGAAATTGGTGTATTTATTTCCCTGACTTGTCCCTGGGGCATCCCTGTGGGTTGAAGGAGATACCACTACCAAAATATGTGGCTCTTTTTAGGCAATGCTTTCTGCAAAATATGAACACAGGGACTTGTCAAGCGACCTTGCTGAAGGCCTGGTCAATGCTCTGTGGAGTGGGTAGTGAAGAAACGATTCAAGACACATGTGAGCTGGACTTTCTGCCTGGGAGTCCTGCTTCTCTCCCTTCTCCTGTGATGACCCTATGCATTTCAGGTCTAGCTTAAATTCCAGGTCATTTATTAATTACTCTCCTCTCCTCATGGAGTTGCGAAATATTTTTTTCTCAAATCAATGAATCTAAGCCCTTTATTTGACAAATGGGGGAAAAGAGACTAAGAGAGTTGAATCAAGATTATGAAATTAATTAATGTGACATTCCATATTCTGTTCTGACTTTTAAAAATTTAATTTCAACATACTTGTATAATATTACTGTATTAAATATTGCTTATAATAACTGTCTGTCTATGAAGGTTTAGAATTCCTTTTTTGTATTGGGATTGTTTTTTATAGTGTGCAACTTTCAGATCTGAAAGGAAACGCAGTGCTGAAATGCACCATGTATTGATGTTGGTTGTAATGTTAATCCTCAATTTAGAAGATTAAAATAGTAGAGTGAATGGACATTATTCTCAAAATAAGGTTTTTTTGTTTGTTTGTTGTTTTCAGTTTTTTTTTTTTTTTTTTTGACAGAGTCTCACTCTGTTGTCAGGCTGGAGTGCAGTGGTGTGATCATGGCTCACTGCAGCCTTGATGTCCCAGGCTCAAGTGATCCTTCCACTTCAGCCTCCCAAGTAGCTGGGACTACAGGTGCACACCACCATGCCAGGCTAATGTTT
>NW_012118487.1:10391119-10391789 GCF_000951035.1 Colobus angolensis palliatus
TAGCCAGGATGGTCTCGATCTCCTGACCTTGTGATCCACCCGCCTTGGCCTCCCAAAGTGCTGGGATTACAGGCGTGAGCCACCGTGCCCAGCCAATATGTTTTTTATAAATACAAGGTACTAATAGATGTTATATACCTGTATTTGCATTGTTTTAGTTTCATATAATAATCTAGCATATATCCCTTAACATCCAATTTAAGAAGAAAAACTTAGGTAAAATTCATCCCAACTCTAAAGACTTAGTTTACATTATTCATTACTAGTCCCACTAAAATAATAAATAATACAGCCTAGTCTTTATGAAGACTAGAAAGATTTAAGTGACTGAAAAATTAGCAGTTTTTTGCATTAGGATGTATAAAGGTTTATGTATAAGCATCTTGAAATGCTGACAAAGAAACTTTTTTTGGCAAGAAAAAGTGCTGTATGGTAATTTTTACATTTTTAAAGAATGAGTAACAAGTAAGGGTTTTAAAAATTTAAATTTCATCAGACTAGCATAGAAATTTAGAGCTCAAAGAGACCTTAGAAATAATCAAATCCAATCTTTTCACAAGTAATGAAACTGAATTCTAAGAAAGTTAACGAACTTCTCTTAGAAAGCACAGCAAATTAGCCAGAATCAGAACTACAACTGAGACCTGCTGTTTCCTGTCAAGTCTCCCCC
>NW_012118487.1:10393659-10423491 GCF_000951035.1 Colobus angolensis palliatus
CTCTGTTTTGGTACCAGTACCATGCTGTTTTGGTTACTGTGTCTCTAGACATCTTGTATGCTGAGAATGGATTTTCAAATATACGAGATGGTTACTTTTACTACAAGATTCATTCTACATGAAAGTTTATGGATCCTTCACTCAATTTGTAGGATGGAACGGAGCGTTTGGCATCTCTACTTCATCATTCGTAAAGGCTGAATGAACTCTTTGCTGCCACTTATTGAAGATAAAAGGAGGCAGAATTACCCTTAAGTAAATACTTTGGCCTCAGCATTTCCTCCACTTTCTACATTAATAAAAACCCCTTTCTCTCATCCTGCCATTTGACTGTCATTGTCAGTCTATGTAGAATGTTTCTTCATGAGAGGGCTTATTCGTTCAACAAGGTTTTCTTAACCATCTGCAACTGACCAGAAACTGTGGTAGTCACGGGAGTGCCAAGTAAGATAAGTGGCCATGGAGTGCCATGGCATTCTTGTAGCACATATATTGTAGTAAAAGTAATCTTCACATATTATTTAAAATACATTTATTGCAAAAGTAATGTGAAGGGACACAGGGTAATCAATAGAGTAAAAAGACACAAAAGTCTTAAAATGAGAACAGAAAAGTACTGATCGGTTGGGCAAAATGAAAGCCATTGATGACTTTAGTGATTTGAAGACTGAGGTGAAAATCTGGAGTAACTTCTGAGAAAGTGACAATGTCAGCATTGAGTACCCAGCTGAAGGTGGACTGAAGCTGGATGGCATTTGATCATTTTGCAAAAAGTGAAGTGGCCTGAGGATTGGAGGTCTCGCTGAAGATGAAGAGCAGCTAGAATGGCAGTAAGAAAGTGAATGAGGCCGGGCGCGGTGGCTCACGCCTGTAATCCCAAAACTTTGGGAGGCTGAGGCGGGTGGATCACGAGGTCAGAAGACTGAGACCATCTTGGCTAACACGGTGAAACCCCATCTCTACTAAAAATACAAAAAATCAGCTGGGCGTGGTGGCACACACCTGTAATCTCAGTTTCTTGGGAGGTTGAGTCAGGAGACCTGCTTGAACCCAGGAGGTGAAGGTTGCAGTGAGTTGAGATGGCACCACTGCACTCCAACCTGGGCTACAGAGCAAGACTCTCGTCTCAAAGAAAAAAAAAAGTGAATGACTTTGAAGCACTGATTTGGTCAGAGGATGCTATTATGGAGTTTGGATTTCAGAGAGGATAAAGTGTGCGAGATGTAGGGGTCCGGGTTCTCCAGAGAAACAAAAACCATAGCATATTGGTGTATCTGTCTACCTACCTATTCATCCAGAGAGGCAGGGAGAGAGACCGTGTGCTATGGACTAGACTGTGCCCACTTCCCTCGATTCGGATATTGATGCCCTAACCTCTATGTGGTGGTATTTGTAGATGGGTCCTTTGTAGGTTATTAGGTTGAGATGAGGTCATGAAGGTGGAGCCCTCTTGATGGGATTAAGTGCTCTTCCAAGACGGAACACCAGAGGGGCTGCTCTGTCTCCTCCTTGTGATGAGACAGTGAGAAGGTGCCATGTGCAAGCCAGGAAGAGAACCCTCACCAAGAATTGACCTCTTCCAGAGCTTTGATATTGGACTTCCCAGTCTCCAAAGTTATGTGAAAATAAATTTCGATTATTTAAACCACCCAATCTGTGGTATTTTTATTGGCAGCCTGATGAGATTAACACACACATCACACACACACACACACACACACACACACACACACACATGCCTTAAGGACCTGGCTTCTGTGATTGTGGAGTATTACAAGTTTGAAATCTGTATGGTGGACCAGCAGGCTGGAAACTGAGTTGAGAACCGATACTGCAGTCTTGAGTTTGAAGTCCACAGGGCAGGGAGGTGGGCTAGAAACTCAGGAGAGATTTGATGCAGCAGCTTGGAGGCAGAATCCTGGGATGGGTTGTAGAAATTAAGACAAAATATCTGTCCCTGGAGTTGAGGATGACCACATGTCTATTGGTTGATTCATGTGCAGAAGTCACCTGTTTGGTGCTGACAGTAGGTATCCGAAGTAATTAATACATACTCTTCTCATTCTTAGGACACACATTCAGAATTCTTTTTGCATTCTATCTCTTCAATGGCCCAAATGTAACAAGGAGATTTCATAACTGGCCAGGTATGGTGGCCCAAACCTGTAATTCCAGTACTTTGGGAGGCCAAGGAGGGAGTTTTGCTTGATGCCAGAAGTTTGAGACTAGTCAAGGCAACGTAGCAAGACTCTGTCTCTACAAAAAAATCACACACACACACAAATTAGTCAGGGGCAGTGGCTTGTGCCTTTAATCCCAGCTACTTAGGAGGCTGAGGTAGGATTGCTTGAGCCCATGAGGTTAAGGAGTATGTTGTTTACAAAAAAAAAAAAAAAAAGAAAAAAAAGATTGCTTAGTTGGTGATATTCTCAATGTGTCCTCAGTTTAGGAACTTTGCTATAATTTTCACTTGCAATTATAATATTTTATATTTTTATAACTTTTAAATTGTGGCCTAATAGATTGTTTCATAAAAACACATTTATTACTGCTATTACTATTATTTCAAAGTTATGAGTAGTTAGGAAATAATACCATTGCATTACATGTGGTTAGCCTCATGTCCCAATTATCTTCTCCTGATTTTAAAGAGGATTAGGCTTTATTATCTATATCAAAAATTCCAAGAGACAAAAGCAGTGCACAGATGGCTGTGCAGAGGGAGCCCCTGCTTTGTATTTGCAAATTCATAGATACAGCATATGCATTCTTTTGCAGCTCAAACATAATTAAGCTAGGTGGAAGGCATTCATTTGTATCCCAGTAATACTGTTCTAGATTTAAACACAGAAAGACTGCTGGATCTGATCCCAGGTTTACAATAGCCTTAATTGAGAAAAATATAAGAGTTAATCCAGCAGCCATAATGATATAAAAATTGACTGTAAACATCTTACCTGTAACAAAAATATAAAGTTGAATTGTTTCTAGAGCGATTGAAAGAATGTAGTGTTACTATTAAATGGTGATTCTTTTGCAGTATAGGTTTTAATATAATATAACAATTCAGTCAATAAACAGTACCTTCCAATCAGCTCTATACTTGAGACAATTCAGTTAGCTTTCATGCAACAGTCGCATTTTCACTTCACGTATTACCTTATAAATACCGGTTTAAAAGTTTGTGAAGTCAGAGGATTTTTTTCAAACATACCAACTGAATTACTGGCTAACATCATGGGCTAGCACTTTTACTCAATAAAAGAAAAAAAAGAAAGAAAGAAAGAAAGAAAAAAGGGTTTTTATATATTATGAAACTCTCATTCTGTGAAGAAAAAAAAAATAACTGTTCAGAGACTTTTGGTTGTAAATGAACGTAAAAGGGACTCAACAGGGATTTCCTCACCACAGTACTTCACTCCAAGCCTGTATAAGCTCCACCTTCTGTGAACTCGAATGAAGGGAGAGAAATGAAGATGCAGGCCACACAAGGGTACATTTTGAATATTTCCCATTCATTCTCCGATTTTATAGCTTTCAGATTACATTAATAACATAGTTTGTACCTATAAACAGTACTTAAAAAATTTCACTCCTTTCTCTATAGTCCTATTAATGAATTAGGCTTCTAATACTTAAAATGTATTTTAAAAGTTATACGTTATATTTGCTGTGTGTATATATATGTATATATTTTTTATTTTTATTTTATTTTTATTTTTTGAGGCAGGGCCTTGCTCTTTTACCCAGGCTAGACTGCAGTGGCACCATCACAGCTCACTGCAGCCTTGACCTCCAGGTACAAATAATCCTTGCACCTTAGCCTGTGAGTAGCTAGGACTACAGGTTCATAACCACAATGCCTGGCTACCTTAAACATTGTTTTAAAAAAATTTTAGTAGAGATGAGGTCTTGCTATGTTGCTCAGGTTGGTCTCAAACTCCTGAGCTCAAGCGATCCTCCTGCCTTGGCCTCCCAAAGTGCTGGGATTACAGGCATGAGCCACTGCACCTGGCTATTGCAAACCTTCTGGTACATTGACAAAGTATATGTGAGTGCCTTTATAACCTTCCTTTGAAATTCTCTCACATTCATCAAGGAAATGATAAAATTAGCAGATCAATATATTTCATAAGTTACTGACTCGGTGCTCATAATCACCAGAGTAAAATATTAAGGAATGACTAAGTGAGGCCTTAAGGCTCCTTGTCATCTGATACTGTTACTTTCTAAATTCTGATTAATCTCAATCAATTGCTTTTTGACAGCATATTTTTTCTTTTATATTTATAAACTGTATTTCTGATAGATAAGCCAATGTAGATCAAGATGCATAAACACTAGAAATCTGGCTTCATTTTCTTTTCATGTACAGCGTAGCATTTTGAAAGCATCTGCCACATTTACCTCTGTCTCTTGTCAACATTTGGAGGTAGCCGGTGAGCACTGCCATTTCTTTGATTTAGTAAGTGTAACTTGTGAGTATTTCAACATCTTCTCATCAAGCAAGTGTAAATGTTAAGAGTATTTCTGCTGCTTCAGGTCACTGCTGAGTGGCTGCGAGTTGCAGGATTTATCTGGGTGAAAATACCAAAGAGTGTGTAGATGTTGTTGATAATTCTGCTAATGTTTTCTTTAAGAAAACATTCAAAGTTGGAAATACAAGTTTCAACATTTGATTTACTTGTGCTTCCAAGTTATTTGTTGAGCAACAGTCATCACATTTTATTTGTCCTTCACTTTACCACATGGGCTTCTTTTTATGAACAAAAAGTGCCACCTGCCTGCTCAGAGTTTAAAAAATCATTTCTCATTTCATAGTATTGAGCTGAGGGTGTTTTAAAAGATTTGGTGATATTTATTTAAGTTATATATAGAGATTAGTGGATTGATTATGAATTGATCAAATCAACTACTATCTTCTAAAAGGGACTCATGCTACAGTAGTTATCCTTCATTTCTTTCTCATCACGTTCTTATTTTTTTGTGCACGTGGCCATCAGAGATTGTTTTTTTTTTGTAGTAGTGGTAATGCTGCTTTAGCTTGTGTAACAATAATATTACTTAAAGGGATATCTAATTAGGTGACCTGGAAAGGGAACCATAATTTAGTTCAGATTATGAGTGAAGAAACTGAAGAGTTTCTCTAAAATATTGCCAGAGGTAACATGGTGAAGTGGTCCTCATGCAAAACCATTCATTATAGGTGTACAGGCATTAACTCAGTTTAGTTCACATATCAGTAAGGACTACTAAAATGGTAAGTGACAAAATTCAACTCAAATCAGCTTAATCAGAAATGGAAAAGGAATGTTTTACATGCCTGGAAAATCCAGATGTAAAGGTTTCAGGGATGACTGGATACAGATTTAGCAAGGTCAGCTGACCTTGTTCTATTTCCATGTCCATTTCTAGGCGCTGCTTTTCACGTGGTGGCTTCGTTCTCAGGCTCTGCATCAGGTCTTTCAGAACACCAGGCTCACATCACTCTCACCGACAGCAGTTGTTTCATCAGAAAATAGCACATCTCCTTCCTATAGTACCCTTACAAAATTCTCAGTTTGACTTTCATTGGCATGAATCGGCTGACAAATTTATTCCTGAACTAATCTCTGTGGGTGGCGGCTGTGATACATTTACACCAAGGCCACCCACCCTTGTCTGGTTCTAGGGGTTGGATAAGCCTTACCCAACCACCTGCACTGGGTGTGGATGAAAGGGGGTGTGGTGGAAGGCCCAGATTAAGATTCAGTGTTATGTGTTGCCTTGACGTGTGTTGCCGGGTGGGCCTTGAAGAGCCTAACTGCAAATTTCCTTTCTGACTCTGCTCTGCAGATAAGGTCTTAGCCAAGCAACCCTTCTTATCAAGGGGCCCAGACACAGCTCCTGCTTATCCTTGAGTAGTGGGTTTCAGTTCTTTGCCAGCCTGCAAAATTATTCAAACAAGCCAATTGCATTCTCCTGTGGGAACCAAGGGGCACCTCATCTTCTTGATACTGCAAAATCTGCCTCCGCCAGTCCCTTGCTCTTCCCTCTGCTCTCAAGCTCCGCCCCCATGTGGTCTTGTGTGGAAGGGAGTGCCCTCCTTCACAGGCTGTGAGCTCAGAGGACCCATGCACAATTGTTGAGTTTGTCCAACTCGTGTTGGCTGTTGTGTGTTTGGCCCTCCCCATAACCATAGCACAGGAACCCCTCCCTCCCCGATGGGGCGCATAAGAGGTAATTAAAACAGAAGGACGCTTCCAAAAATCAGGATTCAGTCCCACATAGGATGAATGAATGCTCTGTAGGTCCATAAATAGCTGAAGTTAATTTTAGTTTAAATCCATAACTCAATTCCAACAAGTATTCTCTGTACCTAGAATTCCTGGTAAGACCTAAGAACGTAACTCTCAGATCGTTTCAGAATATTTGGGTGTACTTGGCAGCAACATCATTTCAACTTGGAGCCCTTTACCTGATGCAGAAGGCAGGGTTATAGAGTCAAGAGAACTAGGACTGACTGTCGTAGCTGATGAAGCACTGCATGTTATATCTTTTCTTTTCTTGGAAATTCACTATACTCATTAACATTTTAAGACTCTAATAAGTCCTACAGTAAAAAACAAAATCAATATTTTATATCAAGATTTTCCCAGGCACATTTGACATAGAATGCATTTTTGCATACCATCTATTAATATTTAGAAAATAATTTAATAGAATATAACATCTTTGGGTAATATATTCTGCTGCTATAGAAAGTTATATTTTAAAAAAGTTGTTTTAAATATTATGAGAATATCTTGTGAGTATTTCAACATCTTCTAGTCAAGCAAGTGTAAATGTTAAGAGTAGCTCTGCTGCTTCAAGTCACTGCTGAGTGGCTGTGAGTTGCAGGATTTGTCTGGGTGAAAATACCCAAGAGTGTGTAGATGTTGTTGATAATTCTGCTAATGTTTTACTTAAGAAAACATTCAAAGTTGGAAATACAAGTTCTAACATTTGATTTACTTGTGTTTCCAAGTTAGTTGTTGAGCAACAGTCATCACATTTTATTTGTCCTTCACTTTACCACATGGGCTTCTTTTTATGAACAAAAAGTGCCACCTGCCTGCTCAGAGTTTACAAAATCATTTCTCATTTCATAGTATTGAGCTGAGGGTGTTTTAAAAGATTTTATGATATTTATTTAAGTTATGTATAGAGATTGGTGGATTGACTATGAATTGATCAAATCAACTACTGGCTTCTAAATAAGAGGTAATTAAAACAGAAAGATGCTTTCAAAAATCAGGAGTCAGTCCCACATAGGGTGAATGAATGGTCTGTAGGTTCATAAATAACTGAAGTTAATTTCAGTTTAAATCCATAACTCAATTCCAACAAGTATTCTCTGTACCTAGAATTCCTGGTAAGATGTAAGAACGTAACTCTCAGATCGTTTTAGAAAATTTGGGTGAATATTCTAGTGAATATAATCATTAAACATAGATACTGTGTAACATTTAAGAATTACTGATTTGGTCTTTTCCTTAAGAGATCTACACCAGAATTAAGATTAGACTTAGATATCTCAAATTCAACCAACTATTTAAGTTGAACTTCAGTTCTTTGATTTATTTCTCTAGATTAAATCCTTTAAAGGCTGTTTCTTCCTAGATATTATTTGGGAATATAAATCCAATCTTACAAGACCAGAAAAAATATCAAGTAGTTATTTCTCCTTTAATCACAAAACCCTTGCAGGGCATAAAAGATTAGCCTCAGACTTTCTGACTCACAATGTTAACACATTTTAAAAGATCATCATTTCAATTGCTCATAGTTTCTTTTTTGAGCAAACTGTGAAAAACAAAAAACAAAAAACAACCCCTTCTAGTATCTGTCTTCTGTGGTCTTCACTACATATCTCCTGAATGAGTGTATTAAAAAGTAATGTGTGATGCAATTTCTGAGGAATAGTCCATGTGTGTTTCCTGCACATTTCTTGTTATACAACAAGTAATTAATTATGCCAATGAAAGCAACAAGAACTAGCAACACATGATAAAATAGTGCAGAATGGTTGGGATTGTGAGAGGTATGCTACAGTTTTTTTTTTTTTTTTTAATTATACTTTAAGTTCTAGGGTACATGTGCACAACGTGCAGGTTTGTTACATATGTATACATGTGCCATGTTGGTGTGCTGCACCCATTAACTCGTCAATATGCTACAGTTTTTATTTGAGAATGCCAACAAATGACTGTCAGTACTCTGCGTTAATGATCTATGTTATATTTAACACACACTGTGCAGTTCTGCAGGGTTGTGGGTAGTCTTTCCCTGGAAGAAATGCGACTTGTTGTCAGCAAGGGGGATGGTTTTATCTCTCACAACAAAAGCAGTCACGATATTTTAGATATAATGAAGAAATACTTACCTATGTAACTATTACTGTTTTTGAAACAATGTTACCTTAAAATATATAAAGGAGTTTATGTTTAATTCTTCTATGAGGAATAACCACAAATATTTTAATTAATTAAAAATAAAATGTCTTAGATGGAAAGGAGATTAATTGGGCTCATTAGCATAATATTCGGACATTGAGCAATATATGGAGACTTGGGGGATGTCTCATAATAGATATTGAAATATCCCAAATTGATAAACTCCCCTAAGATTCTGCTAGGCTCAAACGTTTATTTTTATAATCTCCATGAATTTCTTTTCTTTATTATTTATTTATTTATTTATTTTTTGAGTCAGATTCTCCCTCTTTCTCTCAGGCTGGAGTACAGTGGTGTGATCTTGGCTCATTGCAACCTCCACCTCCTGGGTTCAAGCAATTCTTGTGCCTCAGCCTCCCAGGTAGTTCGGACTACAGGCACATGCCACCATGCCAGGCCAAATTTTTTGTATTTTTAGTAGGAGCAGGGTTTCACTGTGTTGGCCAGGCAGGTCTCGAACTCCTGGCCTCATGTGATCTGCCCATCTCGGCCTCTCAAAGTGCTGATAATACAGGCATGAGCCACCGCGCCCAGCAGTAGTTTCTTTTAGAAACATGATTGAAGACTCTCTAGTTCTGCCTTGGCAATGTGAACGTAAGTGAAATATATTTGCAAGTAAAGTAGCATATTCAAAAATTCCTGTGCTCTTACTTCTCTTCAAACAATTATTTACTGAATGTGTATAAATGATACAAAATCAACCTCATGACCAGCTCTGCATCTATAACTTTGGACTAGTGGGAAAAATGTGTGTACGCGCAAATGTAATTCCTAATTCTCTTGACAAGGAAAGCATGGTGGATGTTCAATATTCACATTGGTCACTATGGTTTTTCTTAGCACCTACCATGTGTATGTGATGATACATGTACTGTTGTTATCTGTCTCTTTCTCTAGACCTTATTATTTTTTTGAGACAGGGTCTCACTCTGTCACTCAAACTAGAGTGCAGTGACACAACCATGGCTAACTGCAGGCTTGACATCCTGGGTTCAAGTGATCCTCCCACCTCAGCCTCATGAGTAGCTGGGACTAAAGGTACACACCACTACACCTGGTTAACTTTTTATTTTTTGTAGAGATGGAGTCTCACACTCTATTGCCTAGGTTGGTCTTGAACTCCTTGGCTCAAGCGATCCTTCTGCCTCTGCTTCCTAAACTACTGGGATTACAGGTATGAGCCACTGTGCCTGGTGCCTCTAGATTCTTAAACAATGTAAAGGCAATGGTAATGGAGTACTAGCAAATATGTACTATATACATATATACAAATACACATGCATTGACATATACATGTATGTATGTGCTTCCTGTTTCTGCTGTAACAAATTACTACAAACTTACCAGCTTAAAACAACACAACTTTATCATCTTACATTCTATAGGTCAGAAGTCTCACTGGGCCAAAATGAAGGTATAAGCAAGGTTGTGTTCTTTCTGGAGGTTATCAGGGAAAATCTATTCCCTTGTGTTTTGAAGTTTATAGAAGCCACTTGCCTTCCTTTGCTCCCGGCCCCTTCCTCCACCTTTAAAGCTAGCAGTGTAGAATCCTCAGATCTCTCCCCAGCCCTGACATTCTTGCCTCTTGCTCATAGGACCACTTGTGATTATACTGGGCCCACCTAACCTACACATCTCATGATCCTTACCATAACCATATCTGCAAAACAATCCTCACTACAATCATATCTGCAGGTCCCTTTTGCCATATAAAGCACCAGAGACCAGGATGTGAACCCCCATCTTTGGGGGTTATGATTCTACCACCACTATATCTATACCTATATGTAGATCTGTTTCCATATCCATATTGGTATGTGTTTATGTATATCTCTGGGGAATATAATTCTCATTGTACAGATTTATGATTAATATAATTTTATTTATATTTTATAATTCAGTTTAAATGCTCTTTTGGTAACTCATTTTATAAGGGACTCAAAAACAATTTCAGTCTAGTCAGGGTTATATCCACACAATGTCAAAGCTGGGGTGAGTCCATGAAGGCCCTGTCCATCATTCCACACAGCACTGCCGCTGGGATGGTCCTCATTCCTGTTAGAGGGTGCATATTTCTTGGCAGCAAGAGGTCACCTAATTCCTATTTTACATGTACTCACTCATGCATTCATTCAATAAATATTTATTGTGTATGGAATGTAAAACATAAGATATCATCCCTTATCTCAAGGAAACTCCTTTCCAAGAAGACAGACCCATAAACAGATAACTATAGTAGATTCTGGCAAGTGCAATGACAGAAATGTACATACTGTAGGATGTGCGTATGGAGGAGAGAGATTGAATTCAGCTTGGGAGTATTGAGCAGTTTGATGAGCAAAGGCTCCTGGGGTTGCTGACAGGAGAGCTGAGACTTACACAATGAGAAAGAATTTTCTAGGAGTAACAGAGGTACTGCTACAGCCAAGTCTCAAAGTTCCTTGAGGACTGCAGATATATCTGAAATTCAACTCAACAAAACAATTATTGAGCTGTGATGTATGCTAAGGAGAAATACAGTGACCTCTGAGAGTGCTTAATACCTATACTTCCCCTTATCAAGGGGATTAGGGAAAGCATCTCTGAGGAAGTTACAGACATTAAGCAAGTAATTACAAGTGTGATGAGCTCTACGAAGCGATGCCATGGTAATGCAGGGAGAAATAATTTAACCTAGTCAAGAGGGCCAGGGACTGTCACACAAAGAAATGGGTGTTTAAATTGAGACCTGATGGATAAGTAGGATTTAATAAAGAAAAGAAGAAAGAGAAGCAATGGAATATCCATGTATTCCAGGATAGCAGGAATGTGGAGAGGGAGAAAGAGAGACCGAGAGTAAGCCTGAAGGAAGGTACATGTAAAGACTTATGAATCAGGTTAGGATTTTATAATTTGTCATAGATTCATTGGGGACCTTTGCAAAATTTTAGGTTTGGAAATAACATGAGCAGAATTTTAATTTTAAAAGATCCCTCTGGCCTAGGAGCACTCCAACCTGTACATTTGTGTATTACTGGGGAGATGTTTGGCTGTTTCAAAATGAATTAGGGAAGATAAGGTGCTAGCTAGAATCAGAGGAGGCCATTGAAGTAAAATATAATGGAGCGTGAGCCAGTCAAGTGGTAGGAGATACAGAAAAGCAGAAACACTTGTAAGAAATAGTAGGGAGGTCAAATTAGAAGTGATGCTTGAATGAGATAGAGCAGAAAAAAATAAGAGTCAAATATGACTTCCCAGTTTCTGATATCAAAGCATGAAAACGATAAATGTGAGTCTAGGGCGAACAACATTCAGGTGACAGGCATGGGATGAACATGCCAGAGCTACTTATTGGTGACCGACACATAATTCCATCCTAGAACACCCTGCCAGTGAAAACTCAAGTATAATCCTGCTTTAATTTTTACCTGATTTTTCCCATGATTAATCCAGGTTTTAATTTGTATGTAAGTCATTCATGATGATTGGTTCATTGCCATTTTTCCTGATGCTTTAATGACAGAAATGTACGTACTGTAGGATGTGAGTATGGAGGAGAGAGATTGAATTCAGCTTGGGAGTGATGAGCAGTGTGATGAGCAAAGGCTCCTGGGGTTGCTGACAGGAGAACTGAGACTTACACAACGAGAAAGAATTTTCTAGGAGTAACAGTGGTACTGCTACAGGAGTACCTGTAGCAGTAGAATTTTCTAGGAGTAATAGAGGTGTGTTGGGGGAGAGATCCCAAATAAAACATTTTCTTAGGAGATAATTTGTTATTAGTCTATGGCTTTTTTTTGTTTGTTTTTCCTGTTAGTGTACTTTCTTTCCTGTGTAAATTGTTCATGTTTATGAGCATTGGACCAACAGCTACCTAATAGTTGTTTATTTTTGTATGATGAATAGCTTTCAAACTGTTTATTGTATTGATCGGATTACAATGAAAACTGCACAAGAACGCTTCCCACGGTGCTATTTTTCTCACATGGCCACCAACAAGCAAAATTACATTCTGGGTAACAAGGAAGAAATACATGAAACATACACTCCCGAGACCAACCATAAATAATTGCAAAATAATTTCCAAATCCTAGACTCAGTTCCATGAAATACAACTCACGTCCCTTGGGGTTTCCAGCATTTTACCAGTCCTTGCTGAATGCATTTTTTGTCACACATCTTGTGATCTTTCATACTTCAGGGTCATGGTGTGTGAATTTATTTTTGAAAAGAGATGCGTTTAATTTCATAGTAATGTAGGTATTGTCAATATTCCCATCAAAAAAGAACTGCACACAGAACATACAATAATGTGTTTATTTAATAATAATAACGATTAATAAATATCCTTAAGAGAAGTGTTTGCTGTTACCAGAAGCTATCTGATGTGATTTGATGCTTAGGTTCTATGAAGTAGAGACAACTTTGCAGAAATACAATTGAACAAAAAGAGTTCAATCTTTTTTTTTTTTTTTTTTTTGAGATGGAGTCTTGCTCTCTTGCCCAGGCTGGAGTGCTCACTGCAACCTCTGCCTTTCAGGTTCAAGCAATTCTCCTGCCTCAGCCTCCTGAGTAGCTGGGACTAGAGGTGCGTGCCACTACACCCACCTTTTTGTATTTTTTTTTTTTTTGTAGCGGTGGGGTTTCACCATGTTGGCCAGGCTAGTCTCAAACTCCTGACCTCAGGTGATCCTCCTGCCTCAGACTCCAAAAGTGCTGGGATTGCAGGCATGAATCACTGTGTCCAGCCAAAAAGGGTCTAATCTTATAGCAGTGGAATGAGGGGGAAACCCAGCAAGGCCCATCGGTTTGGATTCTTCCTGGACTTTTGGGGCTTGACTCTTCTGGAATGGGGTTTTATGACTCATAATCGACTAAGCAGGTCAAATAATTTTCTTTCTTTCCTTCCTGTCCCTCCCTCCCTCCCTCTTTCCCTTCCTCCCTCCCTTCCTCCCTTCCTTCCTTCCTTCTTTCTTTCTTTCTTCCTTCCTTTCTTTCTTCTTTTTTTTCTTTTTGAGAAAGCATCTCGCTCTGTCACCCAGGCTGGAGTATAGAGGCGCAATCTCGGCTCACTGCAACCTCCGCCTCCCAGGTTCAAATGACTCTCTTGCCTCAGCCTTCCAAGTACCTGGGATTACAGATGTGCACCACCACAGCCAGCTAATTTTTGTATTTTTAATAGAGATGAGGTTTCACCATGTTGGCCAGGTTGGTCTTGAACTCCTGACCTCAGGTGATCTGTCCACCTTGGTCTCCCAAAGTGCTGGGATTATAGGCTTCTTTTTTGATTTTTAGAGAAAGGGTCTTGCTCTGTCACCTAGACAAGAGAGCAATGGAATAATCATGGCTCACTGCAGCCTTGAACTCCTGGGCTTAAGCCATCCTCCTGCCTCTGCCTGGTGAGTAGCCAGGACTACAGGCACGTGCCACCACACCTGCCTAATTTATTTTTATTTTCTATTTTTTGTTGAGGTGGGTTCTTGATATGTTCCCCAGGCTGAGAATTTCATTATGGCCAGAAGTGACATGGAAAGGTGAGGAAAATTGGAGTAATAATTTTCACTTTATGGCTGCCTTTGGGGAAAAAGGGTTCTGTTTTGTATGATCTACCCCGGAGAAGAGAAATTCTATTTTCTGTGCCTTGCCTCAGGGCAGAATGAGAGTGAGCCAGGAGGGCAGAAGAGAGTCAAAGAGAAATTTTGCTTCTGAGGCCTTCACTTTGGGGTTCATTTTCTGACCCCACGACTACCAACTTTCTGTGGTTAAAATCTGCATGCAGCTCACAGGTCTGAGTTGGGGCCAGAGTGGATGTGCCATAGACTCAGATAGCTTCTCATAATAGCCACATCCAGGTTCAGGGACCACCACTGTTACCTGACTCTTTGATTCTCACAGGGATTTTGTCTTAGGAATTTGTTGCCCTTCACTTTCTTTATTGCTTCTTCGCCACTGGGTCCTGGTTGGGCCTTCTCTGTCCGTCTCAATTTGCATAAAAACTTTTGGGAGATGTTGAGTTGTGATCTTTTCCCTTCCAGAAGACCTTGGGATCTTATTTAAATCTGAAATCCCTTTTCCAGGAAACTTCAAGCTTACTTATTAATGTTTTCTTTGAAAAAATAAAGACGTCTGTTATCAAGTATACTGCTACAATTTTGTAGGTACCAAGTTGTTGAAAATCTCTCCACCGAAATCTGTATCTGCACCGTATCTGTGTCCCTAACCCATCCCTACCTCTATTTAATCTCTACGTCCAGCATTTAAAATCTCGGTCACTCCCCCTACCTCTCTTTTTCTCTGCAAATAACGTAGTCTTTACTTTTTTTCTTATTTTGCTCTGACTGCTTACTTTTTACTGGCATTCCTACATGAATAGGTAAATAAATCAGTGTGCCAGGAACTCAGTGGTGATTTGGTTTTGAATTCACACAGTGGCTGGAGAAGAAGAAATATGGTGAAGAGATAAAGATATGATGAGGAAAGACACAGGGCTTGATGGGCAGTGCTTTGAGATGTTGGGGAAAGGCAGAAATCAAAGATGACTCAATGTTTAACCACCTGGTTGATTTGAAGAGTAGTAGTGGAATCAACATTATTGGGGGAGTCAAAAGACATGAGTTATTTTGTAGGGAAAAGCATACATCTAGTTATAGATTGATTTAGTGTTTGTGTGTATGCGTGTGTGTTTTGAGATGGAGTCTCACTCTATTGCCCAGGCTGGAGAACAGTGATGCGATCTCGGCTTACGACAACCTCCACCTCCTGGGTTCAAGCAATTCTCCTGCCTCAGCCTCCCAAGTAGCTGGGACCACACATGTGCACCACCACGCTCGGCTAATATTTTTGTATTTTTAGTAGAGATGGGGTTTCACTATGTTGGCTAGGCTGGTCTTGAACTCCTGATATCAAGTAATCTACCCGCCTCAGCCTCCCAAAGTGCTAGGATTACAGGTGTGAGTCGCCACGCCCGGCCTACATTGATTGAATTTGAACGTACATTTAGATATCAAAGTGGGAATGGCCATCACTCCAACAGACTTTTCAGAACCAAAATGACTACAGTGAACCTTGATGTGGTTGCCATCTGGCAAGATCTGTGTCAGTGTTCACATATGGTATAGTCAGTCCGAATTCTCACTTAAAAGTAAAAGAATTATGATCAGTAGAAGTAAAGTTCTGCCCTCTATTAAAGCTAATGGGCATCAAAAAGTTTCTTACTTAATTTACATGAAGAAACATAAAGAATGTTTTCACTGAGCCTTAGTGGTCTTCTGTGGCTCCATTTTTCAGGAGAGAATAGGAGGAAAAAGAAATTTGCTGAGGCTGTTACAAGCAGGAAATCAACTATGCTGTCTATTAATCTCCATTCTCCTTTGAATGACTTTTCTTTCTTTATTTAAAGATTTATTTCTAGTCATATGCCCGTGTTTTCATAGCCATTAGGATAGGGAATTATAGGAAGAAATAGAGACAGATAAGATAGAAGAGCAAGGAGTTTTATGTGTGGATGAGTTTAATAAATATTAAGAGCAAAACAGATTTTTAGAAGGCATCCCTTACAAATGTGCGTAACCTTTTGTGATTCAATTATAAATAAAATACTTCCTCTATCCTCTTTTTCTTGAGAGCCTCATGATAAAACTTCAACACCCGTGTGTTTAGTACTCAAGAGAGACTTTTAGAAAAAGGTCTTTTTATATATACAACATAGTACAAAACAGAATCATTAGAGAAAAGTAAAGCAGTCAGTATGACCTACAGCTTCCAATTTTCAACTTAATATTGAAAGCTGCTTTTCTTTCAGCAATTATTGATGTGGATGAACTAACTGACGCCATTTTAAGTCACTTGTAGAATTCTTTTTCTAACCACTTAAGAAAAAACAAAAGCAAAGCTGTAGTTCATAACTTATAAAACTTTAAAAGAACTCATCCCCATCAACACTAAAATATTGATGTCTATTTTCTGCAAATACAAAATTTAAATTTAGAACTTTTTTGGTGACTAAATTGTGCATTAGAATTTACTTACACACTCTCATTTTGCAGACACAGACCAAAGTCCAAAGATGTTAAATGCCTTGCCTGTAGCATTCAACTAATTAGCATTGAATCAGAGATTCTTGAGTCCTAGGTATACAGATCTTTAGAACAGATCAAATCAAAGCTGAAGAAAATATATTCTTGTCAAATAAGCAGACCCTCAGTTTTTCATATATCACATTTTTTTATGAAAGAGAAATGAAACATGAATGAGTTGTGTTTTTCCATGGACTTAAAAATATTTTCTTATTTAAAATCTACTTACAGTTAGATCACCAAACTGAGATGAACTTGCAATGTTTTTGAGGTTCACACAAGTTCATCATTTTGACCAGAAATCATGTGACTGCTATTTCGAGCTTTGGCAGAAACTACTAGAAAAAAGTCCCTCAATGGTCAGAAATGACCCTTCTCTATTCCTTCTACCAGAGCTTGAAATAGTGGGATGATTAGGGAATTAACACTTGGCTTAGCATTCTTATGACTTCTCCAGTCTGGCCCTCACTGCTAGGTACTGCATATTTTAGAAGTCAGCCCTCTCAAGATTTTCTAGTCCAGTGGGTTAGGAATGTTCAGAGGGCTTGTGGCTAAGTACTCGTGTTAATTTCTTCTTTCTCCCACATTTTATAGACTGGAAAACCCCTCTGATTTTTCATTTTATGAATTTAGAAAAAAGTCAGATGTTTAGATTTAAAAAGATATTATTATTCAACAGATTAATGACATGTTTTGCAAATTTACCTATGAAGAAGACTAATGTTGATAATAGCAGTAGAACAAGACATAATTATTTTATATTAAATATTGCATTTATTAAAACTTTTGTGTGCTGTTTCTGTAGAGATCAGGACCAGACATTTATTTCCTTCAAATTTCTCATTAATGAATATGCTTATATGTTAAAACACAACACTACAATTGCAATTATAGGCTGCATTTTTGGAAACCTTCACATGCTCTTTTTGAAATTCCAGGGACTGGAAAATTGGGGCCATTTTAAAGTTTTTATATACATAAAACAAAGCCCCAAATAACAAAATTACAAAAGGCAAACTACAATCAGCTGAACGGCCACTAAATTGGCTAGGACTTATTCCTCTGCTTGTATTGATTGGTCGAGCATGGCACCCTCTAATATTAGACTGAGCTTAACTTGTGGAGAGGGCCTCTTGCTCAGTTGGATGAAGTTGCTGTCACAGCACACCTGTGACATTAGAGTTGTCTGATCAATTTAGCCAAAAGGGTTAGAGAGTGGTAACTGAACTCAAGGTTGTGATCATTTTCTGCTTTTCAGAGAGAAAAAAACTGTTTTACAATCACTAACAGGAGCTCTTTCTCTAGTCATGGATGCCTACTGCTTTTCATTAGTAGCAATAGAAAGTGGTAAAATGCAAACCTAGCATATCTGCCACAGAATAAACTTAAAGCTCAGAGATCAAAGGTATATCATGTAGCCTAGTGGTCAAGTGCATTGGCTTGGAGCTTCATCAGCTTGAGTTAAAATCACAGCTCAGCCTCTTATTATCTGTGTAACCTTGGGGAAGCTATTTGACTGTGTGAAGAGGCCAAAAAATATATTTAACTCATCAGCTTGTTGGGAGATTTTATGTGCCTCGCAAGTAAGATTCAATAAACATTAGCTACCTTTATTAATTATTTCATCGTTATATACACGTGGATGGTTTTGTGTCTACTGTTCCAGTAAAATGGTCAACGTTTGTTCTTCTGTTAAGATCATTCTTGAAGCACTTCAGCTGTCGACCCATACATACAATTTGTATTATTCAGTGTTTTGCTAAATCACTTTTTGAAGTGCTTTTCATTTATCTGTTCTCTCCACAGTACTTAATAGAATAGATTTTCATCACTGTAAATCCCCTTCATATAGATTAGCTATCAATGCTAAACAAGTGATGAGCATCATTAAAACAAAAACAAAACAAAACAAAAACAAATCCCTTTTTATTTGGAAATAATTTTAGACATACAGAAGAAGTGCAAATTGTGGAGAGTTCTCATATTTCCCGAATGTGAGCAACTGACATAGCCATTGTGCAATGATGAAAAACCAAGACATTAAGACTGATACCCTATTTTTGAACAATAGATCTTAGTAGGATTTTACCAGTATCTCCCCTAATGTCCTTTTTCTTCTGAATTTAGTCCAGGTTCCTCCATTGCACTTAGTTGTGATACCGCCTTAGTTTCCTCTAATCTGTGACAGTTTGTCATTGTATCTTCGTCTTGTGACCTTGACCCTTTTAGTGAGAGACAGTGAGTTTGAGTTATTTTGTAAAGTGTCTCTCATGTTTATCTGATGTTTTCTCATGACTAGATTTTTGTTATATTTTTACCAAAAATAACAAGGAAGTGACACTGGGTCCTTCTTAACAGAGATAACTGTTAAGAACAGTGAAAACTGGGAGATAACTGTTAAGGTTTCGTGTGGTGTGAAATAGTTTCATGGTTCCTCTCCATTATATTACAAACTTTTGTGATTCATCAATACAGCAGAGGTTTTTAAAAATAAAAAAGGTAACCACATGACAACATCGCAAAACGTGAGGTTTAGCTGGGCGTGGCGGCTCACCCTGTAATCTCAGCACTGTGGGAGGCCGAGGTGTGCGGATATGAGGTCACGAGGTCCAGACCAGCCTGGCCAACGTGGCAAAACCCCGTCTCTACCAAAAGTACAAAAATTAGCCAGGTGTGGTAGTGGGAGCCTGTAATCCCAGCTACTCGGGAGGCTGAGGCAGGAGAATTGATTGAACCTGGGAGGCAGAGGCTGCGGTGAGCCAATATTGTGCCACTGCACTCCAGCCTGGGGGACAGAGCGCAGCTCTGTCTCAAGAAAAAAAAAAAAGCTAACCACATTATGACATCTTGAAAATGTGAGGTTTAAAATAGTTTACCGTAATTATTTTCTTTTAAAAATGTGAGGTTTAAAATAGGTTACCATAATTATTTTCTTTTGAATTGGGTAATGAATAAATTTTACCTGTAGTGCTTTTTCTGTGTGCTTACTTTGGAATCCTGTTAAAATTCCGGGTAAAATGTCACCACATTATTGATTACACTTACATAGTTTTCCTCCTAAAACATTTTACTAAAGAAGTAATTACCATTGAGCTGTATCTTTTCTTATAGTTTTCTTTATGATTCACAAAAACTATTTCTTTATGCATTTCAAGGTTAATATAAAATACACATTAGTAAAGAATATTATAAACATTAACATTTGAGTCAATTTCCATGCTATGAAAAATACTGTAAAATTTGTTCCTGCAAAAGTCCTTACATACTTTCCATATGCCTTCCAATAATGTTGAAATGCATTTAAGTTTACTGCTGCATTATATCTGTGAAATATTCCACCTATTTTACCACTGCATTATATCTGTGAAATATTCCACCTGTTTTACATGTGCCCTCAAACCTGAAAATTATGTAAGAAGATGGAGAGTGACCAGAACAGTGAAAACTAGATCTCAGTGCCAGTGCTAACTGATGAAACAGTGGCAGCTGGAATTTCTTTGCTAAGGACACATGCAGGATTAGTAGAATGGTGCTCTGTAGGCATGGTTTAATGTCATGATGTTTAATTAGAAGTTATGTCAGTGACTAGTATTTTAATAAATAACAGTAGCTGAAACGTGAATTTTGCGGGGTCTGTGGTGAGAATAACTAAGGATAATGACTCAGTTTTATCATAAACCATTTGACCATGTTCTGGTTGTAATCTAGTCCCTATTTTTCTTTTTCTTTTCTTTTCTTTTTTTTTTTTTTTGAGACGGAGTCTCGCTCTGTCGCCCAGGCTTTAGTGCAGTGACGCGATCTCGTCTCACTGAAAGCTCCACCTCCCAGGTTCACACCATTCTCCTGCCTCAGCCTCCTGAGTAGTTGGGACTACAGGCACCTGCCACCATGCCGGGCAATTTTTTTTTTTTTTTATTTTTAGTAGAGACTGGGTTTCAACATGTTAGCCAGGATGGTCTTGATCTCCTGACCTCGTGATACGCCTGCCTTGGCCTTCCAAAGTGCTGGGATTACAGGCGTAAGCCATCGTGCCCAGCCTATTTTTCACTTTATTGTTCGTATCAACAACAGAATGACTCTTGCAGCATCTACAGCTCTGTTTATTTTTTGGGTGTAAGAAATAATGGTGGAAATAGTCACCATGTGTCAGGAGCAAGTTTGGGGAACAGCCTACTCTCCAAATTTACCACACAGCTGTGTGACATGACAAAATATTAAACCCCAAATCCTTTGTTGTCTCATTATTTTTCCTTCTTGGTATATCCCAGAGGTGTTGAAGTTCAAATGGGCTGACTTTCACAACAGACCCATGAGAAACATGTCTGACAAATATATGCTCCTTTTTACTCGTTCATTCAACAGGTATTAAAGGGAGCATAGTCTGTGTCAGCTACTATCTGGCAGTATGTACCATAATAGTGAGCAAAATCAGTGTGATCTCATGGAACTAATCATCAAAGGAAACGTAAGACAAACGATCACTAGAAAAGCATACATCAAAGAAATGAAAATTATCATATGTGTTATAAAGAAAACATAAAGAAGCATAAAATGCCACATGAATGATCACCGTTTTAACACTTGTGCCCTATATTTCATGAATATATTGCTTGTTCTTTGTCAAATGAGTGACAAAGTTCTCTCTTAAAGTTGTTAATGCTATCCAACTTACATAACTGTAGGAAAGAGGTTCCCGAACAGTGTTCTAGTGAATTTCTGACAAACATGATCTGGAAAAAAACATAAATTTTAACTTTGAAATCCCATTTACGATTGTATTGCAAGATCTGCATTGTTGTTGATTTTTATCTTTACCCTCTTTATATGGCTAGGACACTAATTCTCAAGAGGTATTACCTGTTGTCACGTTATGTTTTGCTTAAATGACATAAAAATGTATATAAATTTTTAAATGCATATATAATGCATATGGAGTAATGAAAATACTGAGAAGTAAATCCATAGGGCTAATGTTTCTCTTGGGGTAGAATTTATCATCACTAAATTGTACCTTGACAGTTCTTTACCTGCTGGGAATAATGAAGTGCAATTAGTTTTCATTTGTTAATTTTTAACAATTAAAGATTTTAGAAAAACTTGATTCATTGTAGTCAATGAAGTCTCCTACTGATGCCATGTTTGAGTGGGAAATTTACGTCATCTACCTTAGTTGAAATAAAGAATAAAAGAAGTCATTATACTTTTGTATACACGGTGTTTCTTCCACCTTTTACTTATTTTTGTGTTTTACCTATGATAGAATACCTTGGAAATGATAGAATACCTTGGAAATGATAGAATAACTGGAGATACTAAGTATAGTGGAAAATAAAGTTGTCAAACTTCAAAAGGACATAGATTACTACAGATAGAAGAATATAGATTGCTATAGACAATGCGATTATAACTGGGAAACATAAATTAGACCTTCTCAACAGGCTCTTTAGATCAATAAACCATTTTAAAAGCTTTCAAAGCTTTAACTCTTGGAAGCTTTTAAAATGCTGTGAATCTGAAAATATGTATTTTACAATAACCTGAGAGCATCAGTGCAGATTTAGAAGAATGATTCTTAAAGATAGATGATGTCTTAAAATTGTGTGACAATGCTACATAAGCACATTTTCATACATTTTTAAAGCCATTGATATAAAATGCTGGGTTTTCTTGGTAGGTTGTTTTAAATAACGAAACACAACAGACAAGAGAAATTTTGCACTGAACCTAAGAATTTTTTGGATTCTGAGATGGGTTAGAATAACTAATTTGTTAGCAGAAATTCAGTAAAAAATTAAGACCTTGATATCCTTTTAGCAAGGACAAAAGAGAAGCTACAAAATGATTTTTAATGGCATTTACAGTCAGACAGCTGAATATATGAAATCTTATTTGAGAGTGTGAGACTTTACATTCCCAGTGTGATTGGTTGCACTGGAGGTTGAACAAACTGAGGCTTTTAGTGTACCCCAAATTTCAAGAATATTTAAACAGAAGTAGTCCAAATGTCACATATTTTCAACAAATTTGAACAAAAATTCCTGGTAGATATTAAATCATGCTTTCACGAGTGATTTGAGGCATTGGGACTGTGCATGATATGAAGCGGCCTTAAATTTTACACAGTGTGATTGAGACTGATGGAAGCTACAAATTCGCCTTTTCTTCCATTTGCTTAAAACCTCATTGCCTAATAGTTTTGTCCCAAAGCTCCAGACTTGGTCCTGTCATTGAGGATTTCCTGATGCAGTTTCCGTCTCAGCTTCCGCTGGCTCTCAGGTTGTTTACTTGGATTTTGTGCACCTATATAACACGTTTTTGGGGACTGGTAAAAGTTTATGATATTTTCCCTGTATTACCTCCCTTATTTACTCCTGTGAGCTGGAATTATTTTCTCTCTTCATGCGTGGCTCTTTGAGAACCTTGGGCTGATCTCTATCTTCTAGCAACTCCCCTCACATCCCCCTTGCTTTGTAATTCACCTGGAGAGTCCTCTTCTGTTCTAACCATTTACCTGCACCTTCAGATGGAATTTAAAGATTACTTTATCATCTTATCTGCCCTCTTGTGTTTTAAATCAAGTATTGATCTTGGAATTTTCTCATGTTATTAACGACTTTATAAATTTCTGACAGTTGGGCTGTAGGCAAATGATGGATTCTGAAACTTCCATTGTTGTTGCTTCACAGTTACATTACCAGATGTTTTTTCTACACTTACTCTGTTTCTATTCACCTACATGATGGAAAAGTTTGAAGGCAAGGCTGAAAGGCAAGGCTGAGCTAATAATTGTTGAAAGACAACCAGCCAGTTTTTTCCCAAATGGTAAGCATGATTTGGTGAATTCACCAACATCCCTTTTTTCTGACCCTCAGTCACATGGGTTGTTAGCACATAAGGTTGAATCTAGTTTTCAAAAACAGATTCACATCAACAAAACTCCTGACAATGATGTCAGAAAGCCAGAAGTCAAACGTATTAACTTGAGGAGCAGAGTCATTCTGGTGAATGGGAATTTTCATGTTGGCATGACTGACTTATTCTTTTTCAATGGACTGAAACCAAATCATGATTTAAAATTTTCTTGGGGAGAACCAAGAGATAGAATTGTGTGATGAAGTTTTAAATGGGTGAGGCTAAGACAGCTTCATTCACCTATCCCCAGAGAGACTCCTTTGACTATGTAGGTTGACTATGATGTTTGTGTCAGTCACTGTTCTCATGTAAGCAGAAAAATAACTAATTGAAAGACTGTTAGCTGACTCATGGAATCATGAGAAGTTTGGGGAGCCAGGAGCAGAAAGTGAGGAGGAATAACATGAGGCTGTGCCAGAGCTGTGCTGGGGAACATGGTGAACAGAATATTGCTTCCTGTAGTGAGAGTTGACCTGGGTCTCTAGAGCTACCAGTGCACTGCCCACAGTGTGGTAACTAAAAACTAAACGGGATGTAGCAGCTCTGTAGCCTCTGCTTCTCAGCATCCTTAACTCTGAATTCCAGGTCTGATGAGTAACAAATTGGCTTGGCCTTCTACCAAGACACATATTATGTAGCCATCCAGTCATGGGAAAAGATAAATATTGAGTAGCCAAAAAAAAAAAAAAAAAATGTGTCAAATGGATTGTGCTGCTACTATTGATGGCACAGGTAAGCGAGTTCAGATCTTGCTGCCACCACTCTGATGAAGTGCTTTTCCCAGCATTCTCCATCAGACTGTTGTGGCAAGAAGACTGGAAACACCTCAGTTCCTAGATCTGATAAACAACTTCAGCAAAGTCTCAGGATACTAAATCAATGTATAAAAATTAGTAGTATTTCTATATACCAACCACATCCAAATTGAGACTCAATCCAGAATGCAATCTCATTTACTACAGCCACAAAAAGAATAAAATACTGAGGAATATAGCTAACCAGGAATGTGAATGGTGTCTACAAGGAGAATTACAGAACACTTCTGAAAGAAATCAGAGATGACACAAACAAATGGAAGAACCTTCCATACTCATGGATAGGAAGAATCAATATTGTTAAAATAGCCATACTACCCAAAGCAATGTACAGATTTAATGCTTTTCTTATCAAACTAATTAGAAAATGTATCACAGAATTAGAAAAAACTATTTTAAATAGTTTTTTTAAAAGAGAGCCTGAATAGCCAAAGCAATCCTAAGCAAAAAGAACAAAGCCAAAGGCATCACAGTACTGATTTCAAACTACACCACAAGGTTACAGTAACCAAAACAGCATGGTATTTGTACCAAAACAGACACATAGACCAGTGGAACAGAATAGAGAGCCCATAAATAAAGCCACACACCTACAATCATCTATTGTGACAAAGTTGACAATAACAAGCAATGGGGAAAGGATTCATTCAATAAATCAAGCTGGGGTAATTGGCTAGCCTTCTGTAGAAGATTGAAACTGGTTTTCTTCCTTTCACCATATACAAAAAGCAATTCAAGATAGATTAAAGACTTAAATGAAATACCTGAAACTATAAAAACTCTAGGAGAAAACCTAAGAAATGCCATTTTGGACATAAGTTCTGACAAATATTTCATAATGAAGGACCAAAAAGCAATTGTAACCAAAAAAAAATTGACAAATGGGACCTAATTAAAGAATTTCTGCACAGCAAAAGAAACTATCAACACAGTAAACATAAACAGATAACCTACAGAATGGGAAAATTTTTTTGAAAGTGATGCATCTGACAAAGATCTAATATCCAGAATCTATAAGGAACTTAGACAAATCAACAAGCAAAAAGCAAACAACCGTATTAAAAATGGGCAAAAGACATGAACAGACACTTCTGAAAAGAAGACATACACACTGCCAATAAATATCTAAAAAGTGATCAACATTACTAATCATTAGAGATATGCAAATAAAAATCACAGTGAGATATCATCTCACACCAATCAGAATGACCATTATTAAAAAGTCAAAAAATAACAGACGCTGGAAAGGTTGTAGAGAAAAGGGAATGCTTACACACTGCTGGGGGAAATGTAAACTCCTTCAGCTACTGTGGAAAACAGTTTGGAGATTTCTCAAAGAACTTAAAACAGAACTATCGTTTGACCCAACAATCCTATTATTGGGTATATACCCAAAAGACTAGAAATCATTCTACCGTAAAGATACATGCATGCATATGTTCACTGCAGCACTATTCATGGTAGCAGAGAAATGGAATTAACCCAAATGCCCATCAACAGTGGACTGGATAAAGCAAATATGGTATATATACACTGTGGAATACTACACAGCCATGAAAAAGAATGTGGTCATGTCTTTTGTAGCAACATGGATGCAGCTGGAGGCCATTATTCTAAGCAAACTAATGCAGGAACTGAAAACCAAATACCACATGTTGTCATGCAATAGACTAAGGCCTACTTCAGGGTGGAAGGTGGTAGGAGTATGAGTATAGAAAAACTACCTATTGGGTACTATGATTATTACCTGGGTGATGAAATAATCTGCACACCAAATCTTCAAGACACACAATTTACCAATGTAACAAAACAAATGCCCCTGAACTTAAAATAAAAGTTTGAAGAAAAAAAAGTGACAAATGTTCATTAGAACTCTTCATTATCAAAAGAGTTCTACCAGATACTGGTAGGTCAGGAACTGATGACATTTGCTTTTCAGGAACTGGTGACATTTGCTTTTGTGATTCCAATAGTATAGACATCAAAGTCAGACAAGACTATGGTCAGGTTCCAACTCCATCCTGTCTCACACTGTCAGAAAAAGAAGGAAAAGTGCTTAGTACACTGTTTGGCATAGGGCAATAGGGCAAGTGCCCAATCAGTAGAAGTTACTACTGTATTGTTTGCATCTGCCCAACCCTGCATCTCATTCCCACACTCTCTCTTTGCGTTGGTTCGGTCCTAGAGGTCAAGTAGATGATTGTGAGTGGTTCTGCTGTCAGCCTTTATGTGGTGGTTCATACTTTATCTATAAAGGACAATGTGGTTTTCCTTATTTTTGAATCCTAGAAAAAGCCCAAGTTAGTGCTCACTAACAACATTTATAAGAGTTGTTGTATGAAGCATAAATAAAATTACATTTGGGAAAATGCCTGATATATTTTATAGCACACATTAAGAATTCAATAGGTGTATATCTTACTTCTCTTTTTTTGTTTGAACTTTCTTTTCAGCTTTTGTGACCAATTGTTATAAAATGTTAATTAATTTGTAATTTTGTTTGGTATCACAAATACTTAGTCACTTATACTCAGTCAAATTCTATGACCCAGGCACTGTGATGGGGATGCAGGCAGAGCAACAAATGGGAGGCTTGTACTATTATACCAATGCAGGGTTTTAGTTGTAATGATGTTTAGCAACTTGAAATCAAGTCATATGAAGGCTACTTAAGGAATTACGGTTGCTTAGTAGTTATGATGAACTAGTAATTTTTGCATGATTTGTGAATCATGCAATTACTGGGCACTGGGATAACTTCATTAAATGGTTATTTTCTTTAATCTTCAGAAAAAGTAAATGAAGTAGGTACTATGAATTTGCTTGTTTTAAAGATGAGAAAATGGCCAGTTAATAAGGGAGGATGTAGCAAATGAAAACAATGTTTTCAAGTCAGAGACTGTATTTTATATTTTCTCAACATCTCCTATAGCATCTTTTACAGGTAGGTACTCAATAAGTACTTCTTAGATAAAAAAAAATACATCTCAAAGCTGTAAGTTTGTGTTGGCTTTTTATCGGGGTGGAGAGAGGTGGGAAAATTGTGAAAAAGACAAAAATAGCAATATTTATTTTAAAGCCCCCCAAACTTTGTGATTAAGAAAGGTATTTAGACCCTTCTCCTAAATGGTCATACAGAGGCAATACATTTCTCCTTAAGAAGGCAGTTACATGCTATATTAGAAACAACATGGTGTATTAAAGGCAGACCTCTGAGGGCTTGAATCCACTGTGTACTGACTTTGGGAAAATTACTTAACCACTTGGCTTCAGCAATGTTATCTGTAAAATGGAGAAAGTAAAAAGCCTAACTGTCCCTTAGAACTAATACAATTTTTTCAATAAACATAGAAAACAATTGTCCTTGGTCTTTTTAAATTCCTTATAGAGACAGGGTCTTGCTGTGTTGCGCAGGCTTGATCACAGGTCACCGCAGCCTTGAACTCTGGGGCTCAAGCACCTCCTTGGTCTTAAAACTTTAAACTTACATTTGCCTTATCTAAGTTCCGTTTTCAGGAAACCACCTTTCCCAACAAGGAAGTGAAACTCTTATCAGATCACCTCATCTAGACAATGAGATGCCAGAACCCTCATCAGTCACAGTTGCTTCCTTAACCCCCCCAATTCCTTTCCACATGTAGCTACATTCCTTTTCCACTATCTAAGCCCCCAATTTTAGTAGGTTGGGGAAGATGAATTTGATGTTTGGCTCCCATCTCCCTGGCTGATGTCACCCAAATGAAAAGCCTTCTTCCCTGGCAATCCTTGTTGTCTTGGTAATTGGCTTTCTGTGCTTTGAATGATGGGACCTAGACTGAACCTCTGACATGTTGGTAATAAAAGTAATACAGAAATACAGAATTAGATTGCATATAAAATTGTCTGATTCATGTGTATGTTCAAAAATGTGCATTCTTTTTCTGTTTTAGTAGAGAAGCTTTTCTGTTTTTTGTTTGTTTGTTTTGATTGTTTGTTTTGAGACAGAGTTTTGCTCTTGTCACCCAGGCTGGAGTGCGTTGGTGCGATCTCGGCTCACTGCAACATCTGCCTCCTGGGTTCAAGCAATTCTCTTGCCTCAGCCTCCCGAGTAGCTGGGATTATAGGCACAAGCCACCACGCCCAGCTAATTTTTTGTATTTTTGGTAGAGATGGGTTTTCATCATGTTGGCCAGGCTGGTCTCGAACTCCTGACCTCAGGTGATCCACCTGCCTCAGCTTCCCAAAGTGCTAGGATTGCAGGTGTGAGCCACCATGCCCAGCTAGTAGAGAAGCTCTTCTAAAAGAACAAGGATAAAGTGGAATGAAATCTGGTATGACCTGGTGTGCCAGTTCTTTTGAACAATTGGAGTGCTAAAGATGCCTGTGCCATTGTGATGATTAAGAGAGGTAAAATCATATTTAATATTAAAAATGTACTCTAAATTTGTGAGGATGAGGAAGTTGTCGTTGATTGTACCTTGGCTGTCTAGATGTGAATAGTTCTACTGGGATAAAAACAAATGTGAGGTTATCTGCATTTGAAACAGACAGATCACATAGTCAATAAGAAATATTTTTTAGTAGAATATATAAAAAATGCTAATCTCAAAAATCTAGTTATGAGCTTTCACAGACTGGAAAAATTAAAAAAAATGACTTAGCTAAATCTAAAATGAAGGAAGAAATATTAGGATTATTTACAAAAGAGATACTAAAGCAAATAGAAAAGTCAGACTGCAGACGAATACATTTCTCCAGGAGCTATATTAGTTTTTGTTTACTTCTTATTTCTAATCAATGTTGCAGAGAGCAATGGAAGTGTAAAATGCAACAAAAAGAGAAAAAAAAATAGAAACTGGAGACAAAAAGGGGGAGAGATGATTTATTGCAAAATTTAAGGTTTTGAAGGAACATCCAGAGAAATAACAGTTTAAGTTCTTGAAGGAGAAAAAGAAAAAAGAATTAGTAGAAACATCTCAGCAGATTTGTGAGATCTGGAAAAAAATAAATTTATATCTGGAATATAAAATTTCTGTGAGCCTAAAGTATTTTTTCTCATCCAAGCCACCTTACGTAAGATATTATTTAAACTGCCACCACAAAGTACTACATAAAAGAAAAAGAAGGATTAAGCTTTCCTCGGCCATAACTTGACCTGAATTTCAATTATCATTCAAAATCTTTATCTCAAAGTAAGAATGAAATAAAAGTAAGTAACTGATTTTGTAAAGTTACTATATAAAAAGGATATCAACTCATAAGCCTTGAAAATGAATCTTGTGGGTTTCTCATGTACCACTTTGGAGTACAAAACCTGATTTCCTCTGAAAATCAAAATAATTTAATTTGTTTTTATTAATCTTCAAGTAATATAAATGGAATGGTCCTTAAAGGGAGAATTATGAAAATTAAACTTGTATACACAATAGAGAGATTTGTGAATACATAACTTTATTAAAATAAGGCACAAATACAGAATAAATTGACTTGTTTTTCTAAGACCACCAGAGCGAGCACAAAAGAACCAGCAAGTAGGCAAAGGTCAGGAGCAAAACTGCAAGTTTATTTTGGTAACCTAAGGTGTGGGGAAGAAGTCTG
>NW_012118487.1:10427256-10431691 GCF_000951035.1 Colobus angolensis palliatus
GGGGGGGATGAAGAATCCGGAAGTGCACCATCTTGCCTCTGTTCGTCCAAACATAAATAACTCCTTGGATTGATGCCATTAGCTCCAATGCAAATATAGTGACAATTGGCAAGATTTTTGATACTGTGTGTTTACAATTTTGATTCAATCTATAAATCTTTTATCCATGGAAAGTTTTTCAAAACAAAGTTTTTCGTGCAAGGTTGCCTTGAATAGTAGCAAATTTTTCCTCTAAGCTAGTGAAAGTCTTAATGGTCTAAACAATAGAAGAGATCCCATAATAATTAGTATGTCTGGTTGTAAAATTATCAGTGAATACATCTGTTTAAAAAAGAAAAAAGCCTATAGATTGAGATGAGCAAAATTCACAGGAACATATTAACCCTTACTGTTACTTTTTCCTACATTAGCAATGTCTAATACTAAAGCGCTATGCTAATGTACTTTTATGAAGCTGAGAATGAAATAAATTAGTAGGTAATAGTACAGAGTTTAAGTTTACTAAATTCTTGAGATCTACAGCATTCACATATCTAAAAAACACAGTATATTTTACATAAAATATACTTTGTACATGTTTTCCTGAATGCAAACTTGTATAATGAAGGAAATGAATTTAGATTACACATATTGTTCTACCTCAATGTTAGGACAAAAAATGAATTAGTCTATAAATGTTGTTGTGCTTCAATTTTAGGGCAAAATGTTAAGCATATTAGGCAAAATGAAATGAAAAGTTTAAAGATAACTTTGGTCGTCTAAAACAGACCAGCAATCTATGGGTTAAACCCCACCTGCTACTTGTTTTTGTAAATAAAGTTTTACTGGAATACAGGCATGCTCATTTATTTGCATATTTTCTGTGGTTTCTTTCATGATATGGTGGCAGAACCAAGTAGTCAGAGCAGAGGCTGTATGGCCTGCAAAGCAGAAAATATTTTCTCTATCCTATTTATATTCACCAGCTGCTGATCTACAAGATCCTTGGAAACAATTTTTATTTTACAATAATTCTTAGGCTGTGAAAACCTCAAAACTCAAGATTAATTTCAATCATATTCTTCATACTGTTTTATCCTATGCCTGTTATTCAATTGGTACATTATACAGAACACTTTGGGTTTTTTCTCCAAGAAAACTATTTGATTGATTCAAAAGTTAGACATTTTGTAAAAAATTAGAGACAAGAAAAAACTAGCAGATTGTTTAAAGACTCTTAATCTGGACCATCTTCCAAGAGTCCATAACTTATTCTAATATGCAAAATACTATCCAATTTGTATGTCTCAGCATAATTTTTGTGCAAAGGTCTACAGCTTTCTGAGAACATAATGATAAAAGCTTAAATGATTTTTCCAGTAGCTCATGACTCAGAAAATTTAAGAATAATTGACCTAGACAAATCTTAATCTTTAAAGATGAGGATTACATAGTCAAGGTTAAACAGCTTTTTTCCAAAGCTATATAACTAGAAGTAAAAGGCAGAACTTCTTGCTCCCAGTTAAGAGGTTGCATTCATGTTGGTTGCCAATTTTCCAAAACAAAATTGTGATTTAAAAATCAGAAAAGTTATTATATATGGAGTTAAATATGCTAGGCAATTGTACATTGGAGGAGGAGAGACTGGGGTACTGGGCCTGGATTCCCTTCAAGTTCCTGGTGATAAGTGTGGCATTAACCAAGCACCACATGCATAGTTTGGTATGAAGCAAGTTGAGTTTATTGGCTTAAAGTTACTGCCAAATGTAAAATTCAAAGAGACAGATAGAAGAGTCAATTGACCCCAATTGACTCTTTCTAACTCTCTACAGCCTTTCTAACATCTCAAAACCAGGGATACTATGGCCTGAATTTTGCTCATTGTTTTCCCATTCTTACTGTATGCTATCTCCTCTTGTGTTTTTGAGTGGGGGAAAACAAAGGAAAAGGGCAAATACCTCTTTATTAAACTTGCTGAAGTTATAATTGTCTTATCAGTTGACTGTCATTACTTTTACATTCCTTGAACATGAACATCATACTGAGGATCACACTAATGAAAAGTGCACTTTTGTATAGCTCCGCTAGGTGTTGGTGTTTGCAAGTAAGATTTGCTCACCACTTCTACCTGACCCACTGATGACATTCATAAGCATCCTTCTGCTGGAATTATTTCTTTCCTTCCTATGATGCTTAATGTTATGTGTCATTTTTTACTGGGCCACAGGGTACCAAGACATTTGGGTAAAGGTCATACTGGGTGCTTCCATAAGGGAGTTTTTGGATGAGATTAGCACTTAAACTGGTAGACTGAATGAAGCAGATTGCCCTACCTAATGAGGGGGGCGGCACTCAATCAATCAGTTGAAGGCCTGAACACAGCAAAAAAGCTTACTCTCCTCTGAGTAAGAGTACTTTCTGCCTGACTTCTCTTGAACTGTAACATTGACCCTTCCTGGGTTTTGAGCATGCTGGTCTTCAGAATGGAACTGCACTATCTGCTCTCCAGGTCCACAGCTTGCTGACTCACCCTGCAGAGCTTGGCACTGGTCAACCCCACAACCACCTAAGCCAATTCCTTATAATGAATTCCTATCTTCTATCTATCTATCTATCTATCTATCTATCTATCTATCTATCTATCTATCTATCTATCTATTGTCTTCACGCATCCTTTTGATTCTGTTTCGCTGGAGAAAGCTGAGTAATATACCTCCTACACTGTGGCAGCTCTATCAGAACGGTAACTCCCAATCTCATCTACCATCCATGACCAGATCCAGGTATCTGTGCATGTGCATTCATCTTTTACACCTCTCAGATACTGGAACAAATCATCTACCTTTGTATAGACATCTTCATATGTTTACTAGGGATTTTCCTAGAATAGGACTGACACTCTACTGGCACTAAGGATCTAAACTGAGCAACTACCGACTGAGCCATAAAGTACTCTGACGTAGTGGCAAATTATATAGGAAATAAGGGTTAAAAATGAAATCACATGCTTCCCTGGCAGGGTAGAAGACTGTATGCATGTCCACTGCTGCACCCTCTCAAGAGTGCTGGAGCAGGGAAATCCAAGCTACTGGTTCCTGATTGAACATGAGGCAAAAATATAAACTTAACGACCTATCACAGCAGCTTCTAAGCCACACACCTGCGATAGTGTGGATGTGTGTTCCAGCCCAAATCTCATACTGAAATATTACCCTCAATGTTGGTGGTGGGGCCTGACGGGAGGTATGATGGTTAATACTGAGTGTGAACTTGATTGGATTGAGGGATACAATGTATTAATCCTGGGTGTGTCTGTGTGGGTGTTGCCAAGAGATTACCATTTGAGTCAGTGGGCCGGGAAAGGCAGATCCACCCTTAATCTGGTGGGCAGAATTGGATCAGCTTCCATCGAATATAAAGGAGACAGAAAAATGTGAAAAGGAGAGACAGGCCTAGCCTCCCAGGCTACATCTTTCTCCTGGGCTGGATGCTTCTTGCCCTTGAACGTCAGATTCCAAGTTCTTCAGTTTTGGGACTCGGACTGGCTCTCCTTGTTCCTCAGCCTACAGGTGGCCTATTGTGGGACCTTGTGATTGTGTGAGTTAATACTTAGTAAATTCCCCTTTATATATATCCTATTCTTTCTGTCCCAGGAAAAGAACCCTGACTAATAAATGAAGTGATTGGAAAATGGGGGTGGATTTCTCATGAATGGTTTAGCACCATCCCTCTTGGTACTGTCCTCATAAGAGAGTGAGTTATCATGAGATCTGATCACTTAAATGTGTATAGCACCTCCCTTGTCGCTCTCTTGCTCTTGCTCTGGCCATGTGATGTGCCTGCTTTCCCTTCACTTTCTGTCATGATTACAAGTTCCCTGAGGCCTCCAGAGAAGCTAAGCAGATGCCAGCATTATGTGCCCTGTACACCCTGCAGAACCATGAGCCAATTAAAACTCTTCTTTATAAATTACCCAGTATTGTGTATTTATAGTAAAGCAAGAATGATCGAATACATGTCGATCCAATGGTGAAGGGTAATGCTCTAACTGGCTAGAATGATTAAGCTCAGTCTTTGACAAACAATTGGCTTATGCAGACCTAAGGCTGACCCCTAAGTAGGTAGGCTAAAAGATTAAAAACCAGAAAAAAAATCTGAGTGGGGGCATTGGAAGCTGAATATTGTAAGAGAAATAGAAATAGGTACTAATCAAACAAATAAATTCCTGACATCGAAAATGAAAATTACTTCATGTTTATGGACTGGAAGAATTAATATTGTTAAAATGTCCATACTACCCCAAACAATCTACAGATTCAACAATCTACAGATTCAAGGCAATCCCTATAAAAATACCAATGACATTCCGTGTCATTGTTCAAGTGATTCTCCTGCCTCAGCAACTATACCTGGCTAATTTTTTTTTTTTTTTTTGAGACGGAGTCTCACTCTGTCA
>NW_012118487.1:10433056-10438054 GCF_000951035.1 Colobus angolensis palliatus
CCCGGACAGCCAGCTTTAAATTTCTCTCTCTTGTGCTTTTTCCTTTTATTTCTCAACCCAGTCGAGACACTTGGGAAAGAGAAAAGAACCCATGTTAAACATTGGGAACGGGTTCTCCCAATAAAACTCAAAGAGGATTCGTCTGATTAATATAAATTTAAAAATGTAATTTTTTAAAACTCTGAATATTAGACAGTAATGTTCACTTCTCCTTCAGGCAGACAACAGATTGATTTTCTGCCTAGTTACAAAAATAATTTATGATAATATCCAGAGGTACATAACGTATAAGAACATATAATTTAAAATGCTAAAAGAAATACCAAATTATAGAGTTTATTTCAGGAATTAAAAGAAAATAAAAGAATACAATACAAATAGAATCCATTTACACTGCAAGTTGGGGACAAAATAAAGAAGATATCTCTATATTTTCTTTCCTTCTTACCAGCTCCTAGGATTTTATGGAGTATGCACCCTCAGTTTCAACTAACTTAAGATACTCTAGTGAAAATCTCCTGTTTGATTTGCCAAGCAAAAAACACCCTTTAGAATGATTTGCTTTCCCTGTATCCTGTGCACCTCATCACTGTTTCAGGTTATGACACAGAATTTAATTCATTTGCCAATGGAGTGAGGCAGACAGAATGGGGGATAGAGTGAGCACCTCACAGTAGAAAGATGAAAAGGAAATTGGGTTGTGTAACTTTCTGTTTGTGTCATGATGTGTAATTCAGGCGTACACGAAGATCAGTATCAGAAGACACAGTCTGCTCACTTGGTCACCGAGCATGACAAAGAACAGAGCCAGCCTGCAAACCCTCACTTGCTTTTTAGTTCTTTATTGTCTGCTAAGTATCCCTCTATATTGTACCTGCATTTAAATCTTCATAATAGCAGTTTAAGAAATATATTATTAAGCTAATTTACAGATGAAGAAACTGAACTCAAATAGTTTTTACAGCAAGCCAATAGTGAGGATGAAATAGAACTCACGTGAAGTTCTCTCTCCTTTAACAAGACATTTGCAAACTTTCTAGAGATTTAAGGTATTAAACCGGGGAGCCTGCTGAAATGCAGGTTTCTTGGCCACACTCCAGGTCTACTGAATCAAAGATATAGGCAACCCGATGATCTGTGTGTTTAATAAGAATTCAGGTGAGGATGATGGAGACACTTAGAAGAGTGCATTTTTAAAAACAGACTAACCATAGGAATGAATTTTGAACTTCTAACAAAAATAATTCATCAAGTCATGTGTTTAACTAAATATAACCTTTTGGAAAAATTATTACTTAAATCCTCATATTTAATTTTTTTCTCCCCAATACTTGATGGATATCCATTGCAAACAGTAAATATTCTCTATATTTTTTATTACCTTGGTTCTCCAAATTAAGCATGCATAAAAATAACAAGAGGGATTTTCAAAAAATGCAATATTCTCCAGAGAAACCAATTTATTTAGGTAGGCCTGAGAAATTTTTTTTTTCTTTTTTCTTTGTTTTTTCTTTTTTGAGACAGAATCTGGCTCAGTCACTCAGGCTGGAGTGCAGTGGCCCAGGCTGGAGTGCAGTGGCACAATCTTGGCTCACTGCAGCCTCAGTCTCCCAGGCTCAAGGGATTCTCGTGCCCCAGCCTCCTGAGTAACTATGATTACAGGTGCACACCACCACGCCTGGCTAATTTTTTGTATGTTTGTTAGAGACAGCGTTTTGCCATCTTGGCCGGGCTGGTCTCAGACTCCTGGCCTCAAGTGATCTAACCTCCTCAGCCTCCCAAAGTGCTGGGATTACAGGTGTGAGCCATGGCACCCGGCCAAATTTGCATTTTTAATAAGTACTCAATTATAATGCAAAAGGAGCTTGGAAGAAAGGATCTTCTACATCAGGGCACAGGGCGAGAGCACAGGGGATTGCCAATGTGGACAGGAGCTTTGAGCTGTGGAGCCAGAGCTTCTGTGAACTCAGGATTACCCATCACCTGTATCCCGGAGGTGCTGGAGGCTGAGGTAGCGCCACAGAACAGTCCTTTTCATTGCTGTCACTTGAAGGCCACTTGTTGGCAGGAGGCAGTTCGTTAGCCTTTCCAGTTACACTGATGCTCTTCTGTATCCAGCAAGACTCTACCCAGAGGTCCTTTTCACACATTGTACAACAAACTACTTGTAAAGATTCAGGACTCTAGACATCTCCTGTCTCCTAACGAAAGGGAAGCCTCAGGGTGAGACGTTGGGAGGAAGGAAAAGCCTCACTCCTGATAGAAGGACGACCACGTGGGAAATGTTAAAATTATTCACTTGAACTGGGACTTCTTCAGAGAACACTACTCAGGTCATAAATGTTGACCTCAAAGGAAGAGACTGAAACCCAAAATGTGATTTAAAGAGTTTACTTGAGCCAAAGTGAAGAGAACTGCCTGGAAAACTCAGACCCAAGTAACCTTGGATATGAGCTCTGTTTGGCTTTTATTATAGGCAGGTTTTTAATTTTAAAAAAAGGGGGGATAGGGAGTGAGCTGATACAAAGTTCTGTCAGGAACGCTCATTGGTTTGAAGAAGTAACATTGACTAGTGATTGGCTATGCATTGTTAAGCTATGGGGTGTGGGATATAGTGTCCTGGGAGGCATTATTAGGTTAGTGTATCTCTATTTGTGGCAATGGCAAGCAGTTTCAATAGACGAACACGTAGTTCAAAGTGTGGAGTAGGATGTGACTCCTGTCTCAGTTTAATGTCTCTCTGGGCCTAATAATTTGAAAGGGCTCACAATCCTCCCTCTTTTCTTTCCTCGTCGAGCATCTCAGTGTCCATCTTTAGAGTTCATCCTTAACAATAAAACTGGCTTTTTAACCTACTCCCTAATCACCAGTCATCCAAATTCGAGTTAATAATGCTAATTTCTTCAGCCTCACTCCTGACTCTTGCCCTCCACCATGCCCAGCCAGGAAATGCTTCTCTGTGTCCACGACGCCTTCCAGCATCTTCCTTACATGGTTATATTGTACTCCTGTAACTACTCAGCACTCAGCAACTTGGTTGTGGCATACTCTGAAAAGCCTTCTTCGACAAGCTACACAAGGGCTTGTGGAACTTATGGATTCACCTCTAAGAAAGCAAAAAAACCCCACTTTCATCTCCACATGTTTACTCAGTTCTGTTCTTCCTTCCACAGGCAGTGGATGTTTCCAAGTTCACACTGTTAACAACAGAATTAGTTTAGTACTGGAGAGATTAATCATTAACCTTAGTGTCTCCACCTTCTGGCTCACAAATTTTAACTATGAAGTTAGAAATAAAATTAGATACGGACTAACCAACTAACATGTCTACTTTATTGTAAATGGTAGCAATTACATTTGTCACTTAACAACTAAATTTGCAAACATATTTTATCCAATGTAAACATACAGATCAAAGTTCTATATTATCATCAATTGGCTAATGTATCACCTCATTCTAAATAAAATATTTAAGGGCTTGGTGATTCAAATGTGCTACATAATTGTCTTATCCCCATGGAAAAATATCAATTTATTCTCAACTATAATTTTATTTTTTTGAGATGTATCCTAAATAAAAAACATGGGAACAAAGGAAAAAAAATGTTTGATGAAACCGTGAAATATATATCTGCAGAAACCTATGCATCCTAATCCTACCAAGAACATATATTAATTCAGGTTGTATTATCTGAAGACAAAAAGAAAACCTTATACAAAAAGGTACTTAGTAAATATGAATTAATTTCAGTTGATCACAGTTGTGAATTTTTAAAATGAATTGATAGTGTTCTTTGTCAGGAAGATAAAGTCCGCAGCTATGTCTCTCACAAGAAATAAATCCTTTTTGGGGCAATTATAATTCATAAATTTGAGTTTGTGAAGAACATTTTCATCCATTCTAAATCTGTCTTTTAATTACAAAAAGAAATCTTTATTTCTGATTAAGTAGCGTGCTTCTTATGCATATTTAACTCCAAACTGAATCCAGATAACCTATTTAGAATAGTCTGCAGGAACCATCTTTACACATAGATGTTGCTGTTAGAGATTGCAATATGCTCAGTGCTGGTTACAATAAAGTCTGATTAATTAACTTTTATTTTTAATGATTCATATGTCAGAATGCAAGTCAATCAGAAAATTGCTTTTAGTAAAATTTTGCTGCCAGATAATAAAATGAAGTCATTTTGAATCTACAAGACAGATACCGAATAACAATTAAGAACCCAATTTTCTTTGCTGAGTTGGATTTAAATAAAATCTTCACTTAATCTTTGGAAGAGTAGCTCTTTGCTATTAATTAAATCTAGAATTTTTTGCTGTTGAAATAACCACAGTAGTTTAGGTTTTAGTTTTGCAAGGCTATGAGAAATGTTATTGCTGCTTCAACACTTATAGTACATAGCACATAAAAATGTATATCATGCTTTGTGAACAGAAACAAAAATTCTCAAGCATTAACAATTATATTGGTGGGAGTTTTCCCATTAAATTAAGGTTGGGGGAAGGAAAAAATGTGTGCTGTAAACAAGAAAAATATTTCTCTTAAGACAGTTAAATGTTAAGTAGGTGCATTAATCAAATTGTGATATAATGACTGTGCAAAGTCAGCTATAAAAAGTGTTTTTCATTACTCTTATACTTTCATATTAATTTTTTTTTTGCAGTAAAAACTAACTACCATATATAGTAAAAGGAAAGCACCTACCTTGATGTATAATTTCCTTTTGAACCAAAGAACCTATAAAATTTGTGTGGTAGAGAAAATTAATTGCAACTTTACCTTTTATTGCAGAAAATCTTAGCACTTTGGATATCTGCCTGCTCTCTTTTTGAGGCCCAAAATATTTCTTACCCCTCGACTTTTTTGGTTAATTTCTAGTGACAAATGCAATGCCTGCAATATTTTCACAACTCATTGTTAGGAAGGAAGGAAAGAAGGAAGGAAGGAAGGAAGGAAGGAAGGAAGGAGGGAAGGAAGGAAGGAAGGAAGGA
>NW_012118487.1:10438104-10442399 GCF_000951035.1 Colobus angolensis palliatus
GGAAGGAAGGAAGGAAGGAAGGAAGGAAGGAAGGAAGGAAGGAAGGAGGGAAGAAAGGAGAAGAGGGAGGGAGGGAGGTCGGTTGGTCGGGAATGAAGCATGTCAGATAGTCTAATGTATTAGTAATCTCTTGGAAAAACTATTATATTTTGAAAAGTGTCAAAGAAATGTACTTTGAAGTTCACAATATTTATCAGGAAAAGTGAGCAATCTGGTAAATATACATCACCTTGCTTTTTTATTAATTTAACGAAAGCATTTTCATCTATTTCTGGTTTTAATCTTGGGCAAGTTACAATCTTTGTTAGTTTGAATTTCCTTATTTGAAAGACAATGGGATCAATAATCTTTACATTTTAATCCCACCCAAATTTGTAATACACTCTAGAAAAGAAGAGCAGATTTAGGAGTGCAACGCAGATTGCTGTCTTTATGTTTTTATTGTTCGTGTTTTTATGTTGAATTGAAATATGCATATAAATGAGCTTCTGGTAACTTTTAGCAACAAATAAGGTAACACTATCTTCCTACTGGTAGGAATTGACTATGGTGGTAACAGTGTGAATGAAGGCAGTTGGGCCATTGAAATTCCATTTGCCACATCTAGAGAGGGCTTTGTAGTGGGGCCTCCTGACTATAGTATTTAGAAACTCACGTTCTTCTTTTTAAGAAGCACTGTGTGAACAAGAGCAAATCAGTCCAGTCTCTTTTCCTTTAATGTTAGAACATGAGAGCTTTGGAGAAAGCATTTCATCCCTGGGTTCATGGAAATTTTTTTTTTAAGTACTGGTATATAATGGACCTCTTAGTTATACATAAGCACACTGATAGGACAATGTTTTTGGTCAAGAGGCATTTCCAGGTAGGAGAAAAGTTCATTCACACGGCAGTTCAGTTTTAGTTTGCAGTATGCAGCTATATAAACTAATCTAAAAGATGACAATCAAGCCAAAAGAGTTCTGGACTTTTTAGGGAGTTGGAAAATTAAAATTGTGAAAAAAAATCATAAAATTATCATAACTAATTTCAGAAATGTACTGAAGAAACAAGTTTGGGTGTCCAATTAAATTACATAGGAATTAAATAAAATTCCAAAATAACATTAAGGAGTAACTTATTTGGCTATTTTGAAACATCTGATTAGTTAGCTTGCTGACTGGATTTGCTCTGTTTTGGTTTTTTTGAGAGGGAGTCTTGCTCAGTCTCCCAGACTGGAGTGCAGTGGCTCAAACTCGGCTCATTGCTGCTTCCGCCTCCCGGGTTCACGTCATTCTCCTGCCTCAGCCTCCCGAGTAGCTGGGACTACAGATAAGCACCAGCATGCCTGGCTAATTTTTGTATTTTTAGTAGAGACAAGATTTCACCATGTTGGCTAGGCTCGTCCCTTAACTCCTGATCTCAGGTGATCCACCTGCCTCGGTCTCCCAAAGTGTGAGATTACAGGCTGCTCTCTTTTTAAAATATAATGTACATTCAAAGTAAACCTTCTTTCAGAAGAGGTATGCTTTCTTGTCAAAGGATTGCAGGAACCAGATGTCTGAGAACACAATGGAGAATTTCTTAAGTTTCTTGCTGGCAGGTCATACACACTGAACTTTCCATATGCCCACTAGCTCAGCACTGAGCTCACAAATGCTCTCTAAGAGTTCTTGGTTTTGCTTTGCTTAAGAATTTGAATGTATTATCTGCAAAAATTGTTGATACAAAATGTCCTAATGTTTTTCAAGCCATAATTAATTATTCCTTATATAAATCACAATGTGAGGCTCACAACTGTTGTTTGCCAGAGTTCAAATATTTTAAAAAGATCCTTTTTGAGAAAAAGTTTTATTTTCACGCAGCCTGTGGTCAGCCTCATACGGAAGTAGGACAGCTCCCAGGACCAATAATTTGTCAAGTGCCGAACCACATACAATGGATATAATTCTGCCTTCTGACAGCCTGATATTTAAGCACATGGGTCTCTTGTCAGAATATTTAAACCTGAATTGAATATGAACCAGGAGGGCTCTCTGAAATTCTATTTGAGACATATGTATTAAAAGAAAATCATCTAGGATCTGTCACCTCTGAGTTTCCCTAGGTTTTCTCATTTTTGTCAACAGAAAGCAATATGCCTGGAATGTTTCTCATAATCTTACAGATACGTCTAAACTACCTTAATTTCTCCATATTGCAAAAATTAGCAGAGTATTATAAAATTTTTGTCTTAGGGAACATACGTATTCTCACGTAACTTCCCAAGCTCTTTATTTTACTTTCTGCAGACCAAAATCAAAGAGAGAAATGAGCTGTCCTTTAAAATCATTCATGTTATAATTAGTCAAACCCAAGTAAAGATAGAGTTGGGGAGGAGGGATAAGCTAGCAGTGATGGTCCTTGCTATATCCTTCATTGATTGATTAAATAAATCACTTTTCTGTATCTACTGGTATCAGACTTGGTGCTAGGCCCTGGCAACACATTGGTGAACAAGATAGACTGCTGGGGCAAATAGCACTGACTATTTCTTGAGCTGGGGATGGTCATTGAGCTGGGGATGGCCAGGCCCCACGGGCTGGCCGATGACATTTGACATAACCTGAAGTGAAATGCTCTCTCCATTAGTGGCAAAGATAATTGTCTTTTTTTTTTTGAGATGGAGTTTCACTCATGTCACCCAGGCTGCAATGCAATGGTGCAGTCTTGGCTCACTGCAACCTCTACCTCCCGGGTTCAAGTGATTCTCCTTTCTCAACCTCCGAGTAGCTGAGATTACAGGCACCTGCCACCACACCTGGCTGATTTTTGTATTTTTAGTAGAGACGGGGTTTCACCATGTTGACCAGGTTGGTCTCAAACTGCTGACCTCAGGTAATCCCTCCACCTCAGCCTCCCAAAATGCTGGGATTTCAGGTGTGAACCACCGTGCCCAGTCCACCAATAATTGCCTTTTTAAACTGCGATACCTAGTTTGAAGTATAGACAGTGAAAGTAATTCAAGTCACTATGTTCTCAGTTCTTCCAAGGATGGTACGGAGCTAGTACCATTCTAGATGTCTATGTGAGAAATTAAGTCATTGCTTACAATGTAGGTCTTTGGCCATTAGAATTTAATTGTCTCATGAAACCCCGATTGAGGAATTTAATTGAGAAAATATGAAATTATCCAAAAGATAACTGGAAAATGATAATCAAAATAAGAACTGAAACAGAAACATCACTTACTGTGGTCAGGCACTGTTCTAAATGCAGTATATGCATGAACTCATTTAATGCTACGACGTGGCTTTATTACGATCCCGCTTACTGACAAAGAAACCGAAGCAGAAAGTGGTTAAGTACCTTGCATGATGTCACACAGTTAATAAGCGGTGATACTGGGATTCATACCCAGGCAGTGTGGATTCAGAGCCTGAGGTAGGACCTGAAGGGTGGCTTAGCCATGTTGATAGAAAGACTGGGACTTAGTCACACTGTTGGGTGCATGATCTCCCTTGACCCTGAGTGTCTCTGAATGAGTCTGCAAGGAATGCAAGGTGGTGGCTACTCTCTACCTGGACCATCTCTCGTGGTGGTATTTGTAATGAACAGCTTTGAGGAATGAGGGAATTTCTCCCTCCAGCTATAGAGCAGGCTTGCCTCCTCTCACTAGAAAGCTCAGGGTTCCCGTTTTGGAATGCAGCTCACTGACTGTTTCTTAAGCTTGGGATGATCATTGATTAGGGAAGGTATAAGCCTACATATTGTTCTATAGACTGGGGCAGAGAGGGAGGGGAGAAAGAAACCAGTGCAAACCAGCATGAAGCTCTGACAAATGCTTTTGCATTGAGTAATAAAAATCTTTTGTTACTAGCTCAGGAGTCTCACATCTTCCACTAGCATCTATGAAACAATAACAGGCTAGTTTGTTAACTTGCAAGAAGAGTAACACACAGTTTCTGGCACACAGGCAGCAGAGTTGAGTTGCACAGCAGGACTCTGGGCAGCCTTGAGCTCTCCTTCCCTATCCGCTGTTAGTTTGAGGGAGGAAGATCACGATTCTTAGGAATATAGGCAGAGACAGATACAAAAGGTACAGAGTAAAAAAGAAGACAGCACATGCAAGAGAAACTTCCTTCCTTCCTTCCTCCCTCCTCCTTCCCTTTCCTTCCTTCCTTCTTTCCTTCCTTCCTTCCTTCCTTCCTTCCTTCCTTCCTTCCTTCCTTCCTTCCTTCCTTCCTTCTTTCCTTCCTTCCTTCCTTCCTTCCATCCTTCCTTCCTTCCTTCCTTCCTTCCTTCCTTTCCTTCCTTCCTTCCTTTCTTTCTTTCTTTCT
>NW_012118487.1:10442525-10466817 GCF_000951035.1 Colobus angolensis palliatus
CTTCCTTCCTTCCTTCTTTCTTTCCTTCTTTCTTCCCTTCCTTCCATTCCTTTTCTTTCCCTTACAAAGTCCACACTGGAGAGGTAAACATTTCTAAAGTGGCTCTATTGCATGTCAATACAGTAAAAAGAGCACAGGAAGTTTTTGTGTCTCCATTTTTAGCTCTTGGCAAAAGTTAAGTTCATCTTAAACATTTTTTTCTATTTCCTCTTCTTTACTTTTTTTATTCTTTATCTATACCTCATGTTTTGTCAGAAAGCTCGTGATAATATAATACTAATTTTTCCTCTTGTTTTATAGAATCATGCAGAAACCTGGATAAACTGTAATGAAGTTACATTTTCTAGATAGATTTCCCTCTCTAATGTGAGTTTATGTAGTCCATTGTAAGGTATTAACATTTTGCTACCTCTATTACACTTCGTATGTTAAGATATCTTTAATTTCTCTACAATATAACATTAAGGAACAGCACACAGTCATTCAATTAACCTCAGAATTCTTTTATTGAATCCCTACTGTGTGCAATGCATGAAGTACTTTCTTCTTTTTTTGAGCCTTATCTTGACTTTTTAAATTAACTCAAAATGATTGCAAATGTTTTTGGAGTTTTCTCAAGCCACCAAGACTGGCAAATGTTACAAATGTAAACATTTTTTTTCTTATAATAATAATAATTCACAAACACTTGAGAAAACTTGATGGGCTTTCCAGGAAAAGACATTTTTGTGGTTGAAACCAAATATGGGACTATAATTTTGGGGTAAATTTTCAGTTACTGAAAAAGTATTAATGTTAATTTTGCCATTAGATTTCTGTAACAAATACTTCGGTTAATATAAATTGAGATTTTCAGTGGATAAAACCTTACTTCTAAAAGGAATTGCAACATGTGGCTGGAAGTGAACTTCTGTCGTTTGAATAATTACTACTTGTTATTGCCTTTATGTGTTGTCTTCTTAAATAACTTCAGATATATAACCTCACAGGCTCTTTTTCAGGGAAACTTAATTTTACTCCACACACTCCTCCTCCATATTACAGATGGGACATTTAGATCAAAGTGGCTTTACATAGAGATGTGTCTCAGTGAGTCAATCTAGAGTCCTGGATGTTATCCAGGTTAGGTAATTGTCAGAATCTAATATTCTATAATTAATAGGTACATGTGAAAAATATATTCTAAATTCCCAGTTGCTCAATACTTATTAAAATTTTGTCAAGATTAAAAGAGTTCCAGAGGATAGTTTGACAGTACTAAAAATCTGTCTTCAAGATAGAAAATCATAGAGTGAGGTGTTTCAATTGCCTTTAATTGTAACTCCCCACCCCAAACTGCACTTTTATTTGATACTATTCCTTGGTTTTAAAGAATAAAAAATTCACTTCTTGCATTTTTTATTCATACATCTATTGATTCATTCACGTTTTTATTGAGCCAGAAATATGCTTGTTGATGGCACAAATAACTGTAAGCAAAAGTAGACAAAGGAATCCAGTCTCCTGGAGCTAAAGGTATAGAGGCAGTCATTACTTAAGTAATCACACCAGTGAATGTAGAATCATGAACTTAAATGACTATCCTGGAGCAAAGATACCTGGTTCTCTGAGAGTCCATGAAAAAGAAACACAACTTCAACTGAGGAGTCCATTCTAATGCAGCTTGGAGAAGCATACAGGACTGGAACATACGGGGCCTTGTATGTAACCTTATGGATTTTGGGTTTCCAAAAGTAGTGGAAAACCACTTGCAGAATTTAAGCATCAGGGCAATATCATTAGGTTTTAGTTTAGAATGATAGTATTGAGTAGAGAATGGAGAAAAGATTGGAATGGGCCCAAGTGGAGAGAGATGGGCTCTTAGGCTTGTGAATACAATTCTTGTGGGGATATTATCAGGAACATGGTTTACTACATGTGATGTCTGTGAGGACTTAAGGGAAAATTGTCCCTCCTGACTCAGTACCAGGAATAGTTGACCTAATCTTGGTTACTGTTTGTTTTCATTTTATGAACACTACCAGTAATGCAACTGATTATGCTCTCATATGCCCATGAGCTTCAGAAAATCCAAAGCCAAGTTTGTGGCCCTCCTCAGAACTTTGAGAGTATTGGGCTCCAGGGGTTTGCCTTCTGTGCCTCACTCATTCCTAGCTTTATCTTACTCTTCTAATTGGTTCTCCTTTATCTTAATTCTTTTGCTTAATCTTAGTATTATTTCATACCCTTGTAACAAATGAGCATATAAATTATTAAATAAAACCAGAAATACTATTATATTAAAATACATGTATTCCTACCTTACAAGCAATGTCTGAAAGATAGGAATACACATTGACAATATGCCCAGCATATATAAGGGCTCTATTCAGACACTGGGGACAGAATGGAGTATGTGTGAAAACAATATTCCTTTGCATACTGAATTGGCACTTGGGAATTGTGACAGCTAACCTCTATGTTGCTACGAACCATATTGCTTCAAGATGTGCAAAACTGGCAGGACCCTAAATTCCAGACATCATTCCCACTTGGCTTCGGAGCATGCTCATGGTATCTGGTATTGTGCAATGTTCTCTGGAATTCACGGAGGAATCTGCGTACTTCGAAGCAGAGATATGAAAGAAAAAGATCTTATCTCATTTAGCACAGTGATACTGTGGTGTTTTAAATATATACCAGCTTATTTGAGATAGGATTTTTTTTTTTAATGGTACTATGCCTTAGATACTGTGATTTAGTAGCATGCAGGGTTAATAAAAATAGATATTTAGAATCTGAAATGGAAACTTACAGTTTTGCTATTCTTTTTCAATAAGAAGGTTTATTACATGTTTACCAGTTTCTTACTAATGACTATTTTAAGACCTAGAACAAAGTAGTTGTTCTTTGAGATTAACTTTTATGAATATGGGTAAGAAAAAGAGCAAATAAGATATTACATATTCAACTGGTACAGTCTTAGGACTCTAAAAGACTGTCATAAAATTATCATTCTAATCCCTCAGTGGGTTGTCAAACTTAATGGTGGAACACAGGCAACAGAAAGTCATTTGAGTGGGGAGAAGATACAGTTGAAAGCTCATCAAAGAAACCATTCTCTACTGTAATCAACAGTTCCTATATTTTCTTGCCTTTGGACTTAATTGACTTCATCTGGTCCATGTTTCTTAATTTTCAGCCAGTGATCCAGGAAGAGTACTAAAAACTAGACCAGATGAAATTGCTCTGCAATGACACTCTACTTTATTGAGAGCTTGTTTGGAGGCTCTATCAGAGAAGCTCAGCTATTCATATATGCTTGACTGAGGCTGGTCCTCCTCTGTTGGGGACGGTGGTCCTCTTCAGCTGAGTGTGAACTTCAGGAGGGGACACACATGGAGCCAGACCAGCTGAATCAACCCTGGCAATCAGTGGGGTAACAAATGTCACAGGCAAATTGCCCTCACATCTGACACTCTATTGTATGGACCTCTTTGCAATACTGGTTTCCCAAGCTCCATGTTCTTCTCAATCTGTTTTTCCAAAACTGGCTTAAACTTTGAGGTGGAAACCTCAGAACTCCTATATATCTGAACTCTTGAACATCACTTCTACCTATGATTTTTCTGTTGTGTGTGGACTTTTCATAGCTGTATACTTGCATTATGTTTCTGATTGTGTCTGTTGCCAAGTTTGGAATTCTAGAATACTCTTGTTATATACTTAGGCTTTGCATCTTGACAATTCATTTACCATCCACATTCTGCTCTTGGTTTTACTCCATCAGGACTCAGGGTGTCTGCATACCTTCCCAAGCTTTGCCATTGACCAAATCCTGGTTCCTCGCCTGGTCTCACCTACTCTACCCAGGCCCAGGAAAATCACAACTCACTGTTGAAATAAAGGGGAATGAAGCAGATTTAAATTTTTCCAAAATGGGGCCATTAATATGAGAATTGAGGAAGACTAACTCTACATATTCACTGGTATAAGAAACAAAAAATATGATATTCAGAATTAGTCATGATGGACACCATGTAACAGATTTGCTATGTATGGAAATATTCAGCCCTTCATTCATTCTGTACAAAATTGTGAGACTTGGGCATTCTTGTAGAGCCTTCTAGGGCAATTTGGGGCACAGTATATAAAATATAGAATGACTACAAAAGCGAACCTAAATAAATGTGAACAATGGACCTAATTTTGTCTTTTCGTCATTTGCTTCTTAATCCCAATCTTCCCATAAAGGCAGTTAGTGATTTATTTATCTTAATACCTATTTCTTATCCATTCATTTGCTTATGATAGAAACTAGGAAGTCGTATCTCTTTCTATATTTAATCCACCACCAGCTTGACAACCTAATTTAAAAATATACTTTATGTTTCCTTCTTAACAGTCACCACCCAGGTCATATTTGTATGTCATCCTGTAATCCCTCAGTGAAAATAATGTCATTGCACTTTGACTGGCTTTCCTGCTTCTACTTCTGTTCTCTTTTAAAGTCATTCCATATACAATAGGCAGAATGACAGTGCAAATCCCAAAATGACATTGCATCATTATTGCATTTAACTCTTTTTAACATCTGTGTGTGTGTGTGTGTGTGTGAGAGAGTGTGCACCTAGGATAAATTTAAAACCCTCTCACAGACAACAAAGCCGGGCATGATCTTGTCCATGCTAACTTCTTTAACCTTGTCTGGCTCTGTTCTCCTATCCATTCATTATGCTCCAAAAACTGGTTCTTTAAAAATCTTTCTCACTTTACAAACTTTGCACATACATCATATTCGTTGGGTTCCTCATCTATGGATTCAATCAACCATAAGGTGGAAACTATTTGAAAAAATTGTCTATTGAACATTTGTCTGTTGAACATGTACAGACTTTTTAAAAATAACTATTTACATAGCATTTACATTGAATTAGGTATTATAAGTAATCTTGAGATGATTTAAAGTATACAGGAGGGTGTGCATAGGTTTTATAAAAATACTATACCATTTTATATAAGGGACTGGAGCATCTGACGGTGTTCCCAACAGGCTGTGAGCTCCATGAGTAGGTACCATGTATATTTTTCTGTCTACTGTATCCTAATGCTAGTACATGGACTGACACACAGTAGGCATTCAGTATATTGACGGAATGAATGAGTAGAAATTTCCTATCTTAGAGTTTATATGTTCAATTGTTCAACAAGATGTGTATTTTGTATAAAGCATTGTCACCAGCTCACTGGAGATAAAAAGAAGACACCAGAGACAAAAAGAAACAAAAATTCCTGCTCTTGTGGAGCTTACTTTCGAGTGTGGGGAGACCAATAAGACACAATAAATATAATAAATTAGTAAATTGCATGGTGTTTTAGAAGGATACACATGGTAAAGAAAAATGGAGCAGTGTAATGGGAATGAGGTGTGCCAGGGGAATGTGATTTGAAGTTTTAATAAATGATCAGCTTAGATCTCACAAAACAGGTGGCATTTGGGGAGAGACTTGAGACAAGTGATAGTGTTTCTTATTTTGATATTTAGAGCAAGAATTTTCCACAAAACAAATAGCTATTGCAATAGGTGAAAGCAGAAATCTATCTGGAGTTTCTGAGAAATAGCAAAGGGTGAAGCAATGTGGCCAAGAGGGGAGAGAGGTAGAATATATGGCCAAAGAGATAATAGGAGGACAGGCAGATAATGTAGGTCTTGTAGGCTACGGTCATTGCATTGGCTTCTTTGATAACTGACCCTGGGTGAGCCACTGCATGGTTTCAGTGATTAGAGTTGAAAAGTGAGATGATCTTTAAGTGGATCAAGATGGTTGCTCTGCGTAGACTAAATTGTTGTTGTGGGACTTGAGTAGAAGTAGGAAGACAAGATGGAAGATGGTGGCTTGAATCAGGATAGAGCAGTGGACTTGGTGACAAACAGTTCAACTATGGATATATTTTGAAGATAGAGCCAAAAGATTTTGGTGATGCTTTGGATGGAGGTTTGAGAAAAAGTAAGGAGTTAAAGATGATTCCAAGGGTTTTGGCATACTTACCTGGAAGAACAGAGTTTCAATCAAGTAAGATGGGGAAGAGTACAGATGAATATGTTTGGGTAGAGTTGGTGAGATCATGTCTAGTTGGAAATCCTAGTGGAGAGGTTAAAAGAACAGTTGAATGTACAATTCAGGAGGGCCACAAAATGAGAGTGATGACTGTGGAAACTGTCAGTCTATGGACATGAGAATAGATAAATGAGTATACACAGAGAATACATAAATGAGTACACACACAGAGTAGACAAAGTGAGTATATATAGAGAGTAAAGTGAGTATATACAGAGAGTAGATACATGAGTATACACAGAGAAGAGAAAAGGAGTAAGGTCTGAGCCACTGGGCAGGCGCTTCAAAGTTAAAAGTTGTTGAAGAATAATTTTCTTCATATCATATGCTGGATCCAAATATACTGAATGTTTCAAAATTGGTGGTTTTCCACGTAAATTCTGGCCAGTATTTTTCTGAAGGGGAAATGATTTTTCCCCCATAGAAATCTAAGGATATTCTGTAAAATTCATGTTTTACTATGTTTACAAATGAGTATTTGGTAACACAGGCCTAAATTCCTTTTGTCAAAAGCTAATTTATGACTGATAATATATGCTCTTCATGGAATATGACTTTATCCTTAAATAGATTCTAACATTGTTTCCTCATTGAGATAATTAATCTTAGAATTATAACTTTTTTTGTATTTAGAATATGGCAATGGAATTGGGAGAATAAGAGATATATATTTCCTAGTTTTCTGAATGAGTAACAAACGACTATACAAACATATTCTATTAGAAGTTAGAAAAAAAAGTAGCAAGGTTGTGCTTAATTTTGAACTCAGATTTGTTCCAAACAACTTAGAAGGTCAAACTTTGTTCTGGATAATTCACTGATCTGAAGAAATATAAGGAAGTTGGAGTGGTTTCAGGGTTAACAAAGGAATTCAGGCCTTTGGGTTTAGTTCAGTTCATGACCCCACGGAGGCACCATTGAATAACTCTGAATCAACTGGAGTTGAGCTACTGAAGCAGTCCAGCTTTAACCTCAGGTTCATTGTAGTTCAGATTGATACCCTGAAACCAAATGAGCATCAGTGGCATGGAAACCATTCAATTACATATATTCTGCTCCATGGCAGGCAAAATTAATGAGCTGTTGGTAAATCACTTTCCTGTGGAAGTCTGGGGTCCAGAGCTTGTACTATAACGCTGCTTTGTGTTGTTTATTTCTCATCTACTTGTGTCAGCTGAGACATAAAGCAAATGTTTAGCAAAGGATTCCAAACTCTTAGCAATGCTTAAGCAATACTAAAAGTATGTGAAATGTAATCTTAGTTTCTCAATTGCACACTGCTATTTCTAAATATAAAATCCATCTAAGTTTTTTTCTAGATGGTTCTATTCTTATTGCTCTAGAAATGTAATGAAAATTGTAGTAAAATATAATGGAGTAGCTTGAGTTGCTCATGGCTGGAACCAGGACCTAGCTTTGCCACTCAATTGAATGTGATAGCATGAATGTTGTCTAGGAATGTAAACTCACTAGGTATTCATTTCTTCATCTATAAAATGGGATTAATAGTATTATTCTTTGGGTTAATTTTAAAACATAAAATAAAATAATGTATTCAAGTGTTTAGCAGAGTATCTTACTGCTGGTAAGTACTCAATAAATTGTAGTCACTTTTATTTGTTACTAGTAATTATTCTTAAGTTTCCAGGTTTTGTTAACAATTTAACATGTAACAATTTGATTTACAATTTAATATTTGATCAGTCTTAAATTCTGACATTATTGTGTATTCTTATTTTCCCTAAATCAAATTTATTGAGATAAATTTTACATATAACAAAATGTATCTATTTTAAATGTAAAATTTGATGAGTGTCTTAGTTCTGGCTGCTATAATAAAGTACCAATACTATCAATAGATTGTGTGGTTTATAAACAACAGAAATTTATTTTTCATAGTTCTAGAGGCTGAACATCTGAAATTAGGGTGCCAGTATGGTCAGATGAGGGCTTTCTTCTAGTTGCAGATTGCTGACCTCTCATTCTATCCTCACATAGTGGAAAAAGAGCAAGAGAAGTTTCTGGGGTCTCTTTTATAGAGACATTAATCCCATGCCCATGAGCTAAGTCCCTCCCAAAGGCTCTGCTTCCTAGTACTAACACATTGGGGGCTAGGATTTCAACACATGAATTGGTAGGGGGGACATAAATATTCTGTCCATACAGTTTTAACAAATTTATGCACCTGGGTAACCGCTACAACAATCGAGATATAAAACGTTTCCATCACTCTGACAAAATTTCCTACAAGCTTTTCTAAATAATTTTTCCATTCCAGCCCAAAGTAAAGACAACTCTTGCTATTTACTATCACTATAGATTATATTTGTCTTTCTAGAGATTCATATAAATGGGATTCTATAGTATGTAGTCTTTTGTACAAGGCTTTTTTTTTTTCACTTGGTATATTTTTGATATTTGTGTTGTTGCTTGTATGAGTAGTTCATTTCTTTCTTTTTATTTCTGAGAAATATTCCATTTTATGAATATACCACATTTTTATTGTTAATAAAAATTATTTATGTACAATAAAGTCAAATCTTTATTGTTTAGACGTTTGTGCAAAGAACAAAGCAGCCCACACAATCACTTGTACATAAATTATCTTTATTCATAATTGCTAAAACCTGGAAAAAACCCAAGTATCTATCAATAGACAAATGGCCTAAAAATGTGGTATATTCACATTAGCTATTGCATGTGGGGCTTAATAACTAGGTGATAGGTTGATAGGCGCAGCAAAACACCATGGCACACATTCACCTGTGTAACAAATCTGCACATGTATCCCAGAATTTAAAATAAAATAAAATAGCAATAAAAAATCTTTATTAACAATAATTAACAATTACTATTAATAAAGATCATTTATGTACAGGTATTTGAGTGTTCACATGTTTTTATTTCTCTGATAAATACCTAGGGATTAAATTACTAGGTCATAGAGTGAGTGCATTAAAACTTTATAAGAAATTACCAAACTTCTTCCCAATTGGTTTGTACATTTCCTCCAACAAAGAGGCTTGGTATGGTAGGTGTGATGGTTAGTTTTATATGTCGAATTGACTCGGGTGCCGACATATTTGGTTAAACATCATTCTGAGTGTGTCTGTGAGGGTGTTTTAGATGAGGTTAACATTTGAATCAGTAGACTGAGTAAAGCAGATTGCCCCGCTTAACATGGGTGAGCCTTATCCAATCAGTTGAAGGCCTGAACAGACCTAAAAGGCTGACCTCCTTGTAGGAGAGAACTTCTGCCTGACTGCCTGAGAAGAAACACTGGTCTTTTTCTGCCTTCGGGTTCAAATGAAAACATCAGCTCTTGGATCTCAAACCTGCTGCCTTTTGGACTAAAACTTACACAACGGCTTTCCTGCTTCTCATTCCTTCCAACTCAGACTGGAATGATACCACTGGCTCTCCAAGCTCTCCAGCTTGCCAACAGCAGGTCTTGGAACTTCGCAGCCACCCTAATTCTGTGAGCCAATTCCTTATAGTAAATCCCTTTATGCTCCGGAGTACCCAAATACAGTAAATCTTTTTAACTTTAATTTTATTACAGTCTCTCAGTTTTCTTTTAGTCATTCTAATGTGTGTGTTTTGGCATCACATTACGGGTTCACTTTACATTTACTTAAAGATTAATGATGTTAAATATTTGTTCATGTGCTTATTGGCCATTGATATACCTGTTTTTTGTAAGGATCCATTGAAATCATTTGTGAGGTTTTTTTTTTTCCCCCTTATTGATTTGTAAGGGTTGTTTATATGTTGAAGTTCAATCCTTTGTCAGATATGTTTTTAATAAATATTATTTTCCTTCATGTAGAAGAAAACTTGTTTCATTTTGTTGGTATTCTATTTGAGCAATGGAAATTTTTTATTTTGACCAGTTCTAATTTAAGATTTTTTTTCTTTTATTTGGGCTTTTTGGGATCTCATCTAATAAATATTAGATTGTGAAAATTTTCTCTATGCTTTATTATACACGTTTTAAAGTTTTTGCCTTTATACTAGTGTCCATGATTAATTTCAAGTTGATTTTGGTAAAAAATATGTGATAATAGTTGAGGTTCATTATTTTTCCAAATGGATATAAGTTGCTGAAAGGTACCTCTCCACTGAAGTAACACATCTTTGTCACAAATCAATTGGCTACACATGCATGTCTCAGTCTGTTCATTTAAGCTGCATTTCTATTCATACAAAAACACAACATTGACTACATTATTGTAGTTTTGCAGTAAATGCTAATATATTAGAAGGCAACTGATTTTTGATTTTTGTATTATCCTTATATCCCATGAATGTGCTGAATTAATTTTTTAAAACTCTTTGTCATGGCTTTTTGTAGACTTCTTATGGATTCTACATACGGGGAGGATCATGAGTTTTTGCTCTTTTTTTTTTCAATCTGTATGCTCTTTATTTAATTTATTTTTTTTGCCTTGTTGCAGTGGCTAGGATCTCCAATACAAAGTGAAATGGAAGTGTAGGTGTAGATAGGGGGGAGATCATGTTTACTTGGTGATTCTTGTCTTGCTACCAATCATAAAGGGAAAGCATTCAGTCTTATGTTACCTGTAAATTGTTCTTAAGTGCAAGGAATACGTTTCTATTTCTAATTTTCTGGGATGTTTAAAAATCATGGCCAGGCGTGGTGGCTCACGCCTGTAATCCCAGCACTTTGGGAGGCCAAGGTGGGCGGATCACTTGATATCAGGAGTTCGAGACCAGCCTGGCCAACATGGTGAAACCCTACTAAAACTACAAAAATTAGCCAGACGTGGTGGTGGGCGCCTATAATCCCAGCTATTCAGGAGGCTGAGGCAGGAGAATTGCTTGAACCCAGGAGGCAGAGGTTGCAGTGAGCCGAGATCATGCCACTACACTCCAGCCTGGGCGACAAGAGTGAGACTCCATCTCAAAAAAAAAAAAGAAAGAAAATCATTAGTTATGTTAAATTTCATCATATGCTTTTTTTCTGCATCTGTGAGAATATCATATAATTTCTTACTTTGTTGTTTTAATGTGCTAAATTGCATTAACTTATTTTGAATGCTAAACCAATCTTACATATCTGGGGTAGACCCTAACTAGTAATGATACATTAAGGTTTCCATCTTGCTGGATCCTATTTTTCATACTTTATTAAATATTTGTATGTTTATGTTTATGACGGGTATTGATCTGCAGCTTTTTGCTTTGTAATATAATTGTTTCTTATTTTTTCATTTATTTTTGTTTTAGTTTAGTTTTTTAGACAGGGTCACACTATGTTGTCCAAGCTGGAGTGCAGTGGTGAAAACATGGCTCACTGTAGCCTCAACCTCCTGGACTCAAGCAATCTTCCCACCTCAGCCTTCCGAATAATTGGGACCACAGGTATGCACCACTACTCTCAGCTGATTTTTGTATATTTTATAGAGCCAAGGTCATGTTATGTTGCCCAGGCTGGTCTCAAACTCGTGGGCTCAAGCGATCCTCCCATTGCAGCCTCCCAAAGTGTTGGAATTACAGGCAAGAGCCACTGCACCCAGCCATCTTATTTTTTAATGGGGGTAATGTTGGCCTCATACAATGAGTTGGGAACTGTTTACTTTTCCTGAAGTTGATGAAATAATTTATATAAAACTAGTGAATGTGCACGGGGGCTCACATTTGTAACGCCAGCACTTTGAAAGACCAAGACAAGCGGATTGCTTGAGACCAGCCTGAGAGACATAGTGACACTCTGTTTCTACAGAAAATTTAAGACATTAGCCGGGCATGGTGGTGTGCACATGTAGTCCCAGCTACTCAGGAGGCTGAGACAAGAGTATCACCCAAGCCCAGAAGTTTGAGGCTGCAGTGAGCTATGATCATGCCACCGCATTCCATCCTAGGCAACATAGCAAGACCCTGTCTGGAAAAAATAAATAAATAAAATAACTTTAAAAAAATCAAAATTATTATCATTTTTTCCTTATATTAGTATATTAGTATCATTTCTTCCCAGTGAATAATTCACTGGTATATAATTTATCAGGGCCAAAAGTTTTCTTTGCAGAAAATGTTTTGGTAATTATGCATTTAATTTCCTCAATTAAAATATAACTAATCAGACTTTTCTGTTTTTCTTGGGTAGCTTGTAATTTTTATGTATTTAAAGGCGTTTGTCAATTTCATCTAAATTATCATGTTTTAGCATTAAGCTTTCGAAATATTCTTTTATCATTGCTTTAATATATGCAGCACCTGCAGTTATGATATTCATTTCATCTTGGCTTTCAGTAACATTTATTTATTTATTAAAAGAATTTCCACTTTTATTTTAGTTTTGGGGGTACATGTGCAGGTTTGTTACATGGGTATATTGTGTGATACTGAGGTTTGGAATATGAACAACACACACTTGGGACTGCTAGAGGGAGGAGGGAAGAAGGGAAAAGTTGAATAACTATTAGATACTATGCTCACTACCTGGAGGTGATGGGACTTTTCGTATCTACATTAATGAGGGATATTGTTCTGTAGCTTTTTATATTGTAATATCATTGCTTTGGCCTCCCAGAGTGTTGGGATTACAGGCATGGACCACTGTGCCCAGCCACTAATTTTATATAAATTCTTTCAGCAAGTACAAGAGAAGCAAATTCTTCCCAACTCATTGTATGAGGCCAACAGTACTTTGATTAAAAAAATGAAAAGAAAAAGAAACAATATTATAAAATAGAAAGTTACAGATCAATATTGCTTATGAATATAGATGTAAAAATCCTATCACCTATGTAATGATCACAATATCCAATAGTTTTTCAACTATTTTTCAACATTTTTCCTCCCACCCACCCTCCCCCTCTAGTCGTCTCCAGTGTTGATTGCTGCCCAATGAGTACCAAATATGTAGCTCTCACTTATAAATGAGAACATGCAGTATTTCGTTTTCTGTTACTGCATTAATTTGCTTAGAATAATGGCCTTTAGCTGCATCTGCGTTGCTGCAAAGAACATGATTTTCTTCTTTTTTATGGCTGTGTAGTATTCCAGGGCATATATATACCACATTTCTTTATCCAATCCACCATCATTGATGGGCACCTAGGTTGATTCCATGTCTTTGCTATTGTGAATAGTGCTGCTATGACCACATGAGTGTCATGTGTCTTTTTGGTGGAATGATTTATTTTCCTTTGACTATATGCCCAGTAATGGGACTGCTGGGTCAAATGGTAGCTCCATTTTAAGTTCTTTGAGACATCACCAAACTGATTTGGGGGGAGAACTAATTTACTCCCCTCAAAGAGTGTATAAGCATTCCCTTTTTTCTACAGCCTCACCAGCATCTCTCATTTGGACTGGTGTGATTTTGATTTTGACTCACTGTAGTTTTGATTTGCATTTCTCTGATGATAATTGATGTTGAGCATCTTTTCATAAGTTTATTGGCCACTTATAATGTATTCTTCTGAGAAGTGTTTGTTCATGTCTTTTCCCCCACTTTTTTTTTTTCCTTTTTCTTTTGGTAGAGTAGCGTTAACGTGGCTGGTGTCAAACTTCTGGTTTCAGGTGATTCTCCAACCTTGGCCTCCCAAAGTACTGGGATTACAGGCATGAGCCTCCACACTTGGCCTCTTTTGCCCACTTTTTAATAGAGTTATTCATTTTTTTGCTGTAATGTTTAAGTTCCTTAAAGATTCTTGGTTGTTGTCAGACGCATAGTCTGTGAATATTTTCTCCAATTTTATAGGTTGTCTTTTTTCAGTAATATTTATTATCTTCTTGTGTTCTTGTTCAATCTAGCTAGAAGTGTATCAATTTCACTGATATAATTTATAAAAATCTTTTGATTTCATTGATTTTTTTCTATTTTTCCTTAATTTTGTGTTTCATATATTATTTCCTTCCTTTTGCCTTATGTGGGTTTAAATTTTTTCTGTTTCACACCACTTGGAGAAAGTTATATCCTTAACTTTAGCCCTGTATCCTTACTTGCCTCTACTGCTGTCTTGACTGCATCTTAAATTTTGGTGTTTTATTTTTCTCCTCATGCATTTAAAACTATATTATGATTTTTATTATGACTTTATCTTTGATCCATAGGTCTTTGGAAATGTGCTGTTTCATTTGTCAACATTGAATATTTGTCAGAAAGCTCTCTATTGCTGATTTCTAATTTATTGCATTGTGATCAGAAAATTGTTTTGTATTACTTTGATCCTTTTAACTTTTTTAAGACTTGTTTTATGGTCCTGTGACTTGTCTTGGGGATATTTGACATGCACTTGAAAAGAATTCTGTATATCATTCTGTATTTTCTATGGTTGTTGAGTGGAGTGTTCCATAAATATCAATTAGATAAAGTTGGTTGATAATGTTGTTCTGGTCTATAGTCTATATTTCTACTGATTTTCTGTCTTCTTATTCTATACATTTCTGATGCAAGAATATTGAAATCTCCAACTAAAATTATGGATATGTCTATTTCCTTTTTCAGTTTTATCAGTTTGTACTTTATGTATTTTGATGCTCTGATATTGAATGCATACACATTTAGGATTGTTAATTATTATTATAAAATGTTCTGACTACTGTCTCTGATTTTAGTAAGGACACCCGAATTTATGCTTAGTTTTGTTTGTTTTCCACGTATTGGTTATTATGAATAATCTCCCAGTGTTATTAGAAAAGAAATCACAATTTCTTCTTTCTGGGAGGGTAAAAGCTTAAAATAAAGTAACAATGTGTGTCTGAAGGGGCTTTGTGTGTGTGGTATGTTTGTAGTTGTGGATTGTGATGAGGGCTTTGAGTGGGTGAAACTATTCCAGGAAGAAAAGATATGTAGATGTTTTCATTACACAGAATTTTTATTCTTCATTCACAAAAAGGAATTGAGGTAACTTTAAAGGGAGAGAAAGAGAGAGAGAGTTTGATCATACCATAAAGAGATTTTTATGATACATGGAGGCTATATATATATATATATATATCCCTTTAAAGTTAAATTATCATACTCCTGTAAAATGTTATCCCTTTAAAGTTAAAATATTATATATATATATATCCCTTTAAAGTTGAAATATTATACCCCTATAAAATATTATGTATATTCAATATTTTACAAATAGTTTTGGGGTCCTAATATATGCTAGGCATTGTTATATACACCTTGGAAAAATCTTCCATTGCTACGTTCCAAGCATTCTCTCAGATTAAAATTTCCTAAAGTAATGCTTTGATTTGTCACCCTTCTGTTGATCTTTCATGAACACTCATTGCTGAGAAGAAAATATTGCTTCCATGTATTATAAAAATCTCTTTATGGTGTGATCAAACTCTGCCTTTTCAGTTTTATCTCCCATTACATGCCTTGCTTATTCTGTTGTGATGATATTTGTAACTTACTTTCCTATACTCCTTGTGATTCTGTATACTGTTTTATTTGCTTAGAATGCTCTTGTCCCTTTCTTTATAAAATTACTGTTGTGAACTATATGTTTGTGTCTCTCCAAAATTCATATATTAAAGTCCTAAGCCTGAAAGTAATGATTTGGAGGTGGGGACTTTAGGGGGTGTAAATGAGGCCATGAGAGTAGAGGCCCTATTACAGAATTACTGTCCTTGTAAGAAGAGAGAGATCAGGTTCCTTCTTCTCCCCCCAACTAGAAAACAATGGGCTCCCTCCTTGATCCTGGACTTCCCAGTCTCCAGAACTGTACAAAATAATCTCTTGTTTAAGCCACACAGTCTATGGTATTTTGTTGTAACAGCCTATCTGACTGGAACAATTACATATTCCTTTTGTTTAAATTTATGCCACATTTGATATTAACATATTTTGTTGCCTAGGAGTGGTTGCTCACGCCTGTAATCCTAGCACTTTGGGAGGCTGAGGCGGGTGGATCACTTGAGGTCAGGAGTTCAGGACCAGCCTCACCAACTTGGTGAAATCTCATCTCTACTAAAAATGCAAAAAAATTAGCCAGGCATGTTGGCACGTACCTGTAATCCCAGCTACTCAGGAGGCTGAGGCAGGAGAATCGCTAGAACACAAGAGGAGGAGGTTGCAGTGAGCCGAGATCACTCCACTACACTCCAGCCTGGGTGACAGAGTGAGACTCCATCTCAAAAAAACAAAAAAAAATTGTTTATGTCTAATTATTTATGGAAATAATTTTGAAAATAATTCATTTCTAAAAAAGATCAGAAAAATATTATTTAAATAATTTAAAATATAAAATAGGCTAATTTGTCTTTTCCAAGGAAGATTTTAAAACTTGCCTTCATAAAATATGATTAAAACATAAGTCATGCCAAACTGTGGCACTGAGTTCACACTTTCTTTTTTTTTTTTTTTTGAGGCAGAGTCTCGCTCTGTCGCCCGGACTGGAGTGCAGGGGCCAGATCTCAGCTCACTGCAAGCTCCGCCTCCCGGGTTTACGCCATTCTCCTGCCTCAGCCTCCCGAGTAGCTGGGACTACAGGCGCCCGCCAACTCGCCCGGCTAGTTTTTGTATTTTTAGTAGAGACGGGGTTTCACCGGGTTAGCCAGGATGGTCTCCATCTCCTGATCTCGTGATCCGCCCGTCTTGGCTTCCCAAAGTGCTGGGATTACAGGCTTGAGCCACCGCGCCCGGCCGAGTTCACACTTTCATAAAAATCTAAGAGGTGGGTTGTTAGGCCCAATTAACTCTTCTATTTACATCTATCCTTTATAAGGTGGTGTCTCTTTAGGCAGCAAACATCTGTCATGTGATTAATATGTCTGGGAAAATGTAAGTGATGGTTTATTAATTGTGGCTTGGAGGGTACTAAGTAAAACTTGCCCAATCAAAGAAAAGTAAATATATTTGATGCTGAGCAAGCTGGAAATAATCACCTGTCTTCAATTAATTCCTAATTTAATCATTCAAGCAAATTATGAAGGAAATGAGGCATTCCCCATATCACGCAGCAATAAAAAGACGGATCGAGATGCTCTCTTTCAGGAAATCCTTTTGAATTTATCTTTAAGTTAGTATGTTAGAATTAGAACCAATCTCAGTGGCTATTGATTTCTGATAACTTACTTACCCAATGAAGAGATTAAGTGACAAGCCCAAGCTCAAACCACTCTTGTGTCCTCAACCTAGAAATAATAAATTTTTTCCCAGTTCAGTAGCTGGGTAGTGACAAAAATGGGAATTTCAGAAATAATGTCTTCACACTATTTATAAGTTTTTTAAAATGTCAGACTTTTCTGAATTCTATTAGGTATTAACTGCATATAAATATTTGTAAATGTAATGCATTCATCTGACTAGGTTCATATTATGGACATAAGAGGCAAACATGGGTCAATAAAAGTTCATGATGAAAATGCTATATTTTTTCATGTTAATGAGGTACAACAAAGAATAAACTCATAGAACATATAAATTGGAATTTACATAATTTACTAATTAGTCTATACACCGTTTTAAAGTTAGGTCTCTTTTATATATAGCCTTAAGGGTTTGGAGTTTAGAACCAGCTGGTATTCTAAACCAAATATTGATGAGAAGTAAAACTGTGATTCCTTAAGGACAGTTTTAAGTTGCTATCTCATTTTGGTGGGGGGGAGGGGCATCAATTTTATCATTAAAGTATAATTGCATAAGATATATAGATCTGAAATTAATTATTAGGTAAATACACTAGCATAAACATCACTCAGCAGAAGATATAGAAAATTCTCAGCATCACAGAAATTTCTCTCATGTCCCTCCCTGACATTATGCCCTCTCCCCAAAATCATCAATATTCTGATTTCTATCATCTTGAATTATTTATGCTAGGCTTAGCATTCATTTAAATGGCTAGCATAAATAAAGCTGCTATAAGTATACATACACTTATCTGGGTATTTACAAAGAGTAAAATTTCCACATCATACTTTAGAGCTAGTATAAAACCTAAATGAGTTTCCCAATAAATTTGATCAATTTAGATTCCCAACAGCAATGTGCAAGATATTTAGTTGCTCCAAATCCTTGCTCACTTTTGCTACTGTCATGTTTGTGTGTTTCATATTAATATCCTCACAAGTACATGGTAGTATTTCATTGTGGTTTTAATTTGCATTTCCTTAATGATTGAAATGGGCACGTTTGCCCATTTGAATATACTCTTCTGTGAAGTAGCTTTTCATCATGTCTCTGTCCAGTTGTCTATTAGATGGTCTTTATAGATGTTCTTTATCATTTTGGAGATACATATGTATTGATATGTACAAGTATGTATTCATAAATTTATGTATGTAGATTCCTCTGTACTTTTTCACTCTTTTAATGATATCTTTTGGTGAACCTAGAGAATCATAATTTTAACAAAGTTGAATAGGGTTTTTTTTTAACGGTTAGTAGCTGTATTCAGTTTAAAAAATCTTTACAAGTCCCAAAAAGTCACAAAGGTGTTTTATAGTTTCATCTAAAACTTTAGTAGTTTACCTCACACATTTAAAATTAAGTTCTCCTGGAATTGTGTTTTGAGACAATGATGCAAAATAGGGGCCAAGGTTACTTCCTTTTTCCCATTTAATATCGAGCTTATCCAGCACCATTTATTGAAAAAAAAAAGGCATCCTTTCCCCATTGCCCTGCTGTATTGCATAGATGATAAGGCTTGTGGCCATATCTGTGTGGATTTGTTTAAGAACTCTCTGCTGTTTTCCATTAACCCATTTCTCTCAAAACTTGTCCTAATAACACACTGTCTTATTACAATGGGATTATGTCTCGATATCAGATAGGGAAATTCTCCAGCTTTGCTTTTCTTCATGACTCACTTAGTCATTCTTAGTTCTTTGACTTTCTATATAAGTTTTAAAATCAGCTTATCACGGAATACATGTAAGGGCTTTGATTAGAAATAAATCGAATCAAAAGAACATTAGAAGAGAACTGACATTTTAAAATACTGACTCTCCTTAATCCTTAACTTGGTTTAGCTTTCCATGTATTTAAGACTTAAAGTTACACTCAGAAATTGTTATAGTTTTCTGTGTAGAGGTGTTCCATATATTTTATTGGATTAGCTGTAGCTTGTTCTTTAATTATGGTTTGAATTACTTTAATAAATTTAGTACAAATAAATGATATTTTTGTTACCAGTTTTGGTAAAAGGTTTTCAAGAAATTTAATTATTTTATCTACATTTTCATGATTTCTTCTTATTATATGCTGTTTTTAAAAATTAATTAGTTTTTTAAATTAAGTTCCGGGGTACATGTGCAGGATGTGCAAGTTTGTTATGTAGATAAGCATGTGCCATGGCGGTTCGCTGCACAGATCACCCATCACCTAAGCATTAAGCCCAGCGTGCATCACCTCTTTTCCCTAATGCTCCCCCGTGCCCGCCCGCCCTCCCTCAGCAGGCTATAGGCTGTTTTTAGGTTTTTTTTGTTTGTTTGTTTTGAGTTGGGGTCTCGCTCTGTCACCCAGGCTGGAGTGCAGTGGCATAATCATGGCTCACTGCAGCCTCGAACTCCTGGGCTCAAGCCATACTCCTGCAGCTTCCCCAGGAGCTGTGACTACAGGTGCATGCCACCACACCTTGTCTATATATGTTTTTTAGTAGATTTCATTTCTTAGAGTTTTGGGTTCACTGCAAAATTGCTTGGAAAGTACAAGGAGTTTCCATATAGTCCTCCCTCCTACATAAATGTACAACTTCCCACATCTCACACTTCAGTGGTACAATTATTACAATCAATGAACCTACATTAACACATTATTATTCAAAGTCCAGGTTTGCATTAGGGTTCACTCTTGGTTCTGTGCAATCTATGGGCTTTTTACATATGTATAATGATCTACATCCATCATTGTAATATCATACAAAATAGTTCCACTGCCCTGAAAATATTCTGTGCTCTGCCTATTCATCGCATTCTCCCCCTAATCCCTGGAAACCACTGATCTTTTTACTGTCTCCATAGCTTTGCCTTTTCTAGAATGTCATATAGTTGGAATCATCGACTTTGTGGCAGTTTACATTTGGCTTCTTTCACTTAGTAATGAGCATTCAAAGTTTCTCCAGGTATTCTTATGGGTTAAATAGCTCTTCTCTTTAATGCTTCCATTGCTTAGATGCACCACATCCATTCACTTCTCAAGGAACATCTTGTTTTCAGGGTTTGGCAACTATGAATAAAGCTGCTATAAACACCCATGTATAGGTTTGTGTGTGGACCTCCTTGTATTTTTAACATCTCTAAGATTTATAGTGATGTCCTTTCCTCATTATGGATATTAATGATTTTGTTTTCTCTTTTTTTCTGTCATTTTTCTAGAAATGTATAGATTTTACTAGTCTTTACAAAGGACCAACCATTGACTTTATTATCACTATTTTTTAACTTTTATTTTAGTTTCAGGGGTGCATGCACACATTTGTTACGCAGGTAAATTGGATCTTGTGGGAGTTTGATGAACAGATTATTTCATCACCCAGGTAATAACCTTTGTTAGATGCACAGTTTTCAAACATTTTCTCCCATTCCATGGGCTGTCTGTTTACTCTGTTGGTAGTTTCTTTTGATGGCAGAGGCTCTTTAGCTTAATTACGTCCCATTTGTCAATTTTTATTACAAATGCTTTTGGCGTCTTCATCCTGAAATATTTGCCAGTGCCTATGTCTGAAATGGTGTTTCCTAGGTTTTCTTCCAGGTCTTTATAGTTTTAGATCTTATATTTAAGTCTTTAATCCATCTTGAGATGATTTTTGTGTATGGTGACAGGAAGGGGTCCACTTTCAAACTTCTGCATATGGGCTGGCCAATTATCCCACCACCATTTTTCAAATAGGGGGTCCTTTTTCCATTGCTTGTTTTTGCCAACTTTGTTGAAGATGCTATGGTTGTACACGGTGTGTGGATTTATTTCTAGGCTCTCTATTCTGTTACATTGGTTTGTATGTCCGTTTTGCTTACCAGTACCATGTGTTTTGGGTACTGTAGCCTTGTAATACAATTTGAAGTTGGGTAATGTGACGCCTATATCTTTGTTCTTTTTGCTTTGGATGTTTAGACTCTTTTTTGGTTCCACATGAGTTTTAGATTTTTTTTTTTCTAATTATGTGAAGAATCTTGTGGTAGTTTGATAGGAATAGCATTGAATCTGTAGGTTGCTTTGGGCAGTATGACCATTTTAACAATACTGATTCTTCCTATCCATGATCATGGAATGTTTTTCCATTTGTTTATGTCATCTCTGATTTCTTTCAGCAGTGTTTTGTAATTGTTGTTGTAGAAATTGTTTACCTCCCTGGTTAGCTGGGTTCCTAGGTATTTTATTCTTTTTGTGGCTATTGAGAATGAGATTGGTTCTCAAGTTGGCAATCAGCCTGGGTATTCTTAGTGTACAGAAATGGACTGATCTTGTATCCCAAAACTTTGCTTAAGTTGTTTATCAGATTCAGTTTTGAGGTAGAGACTATGGAGTTTTCTAGCCATAAAATTATATCATCTGCAAACGAGGATAAATTTACTTCCTCTCTTCCTATTTGGATGCCTTTTATGTTTTTTCACTTTCCTGATTGCTCTGGTTATGATTTCCAGTACTATATTGAATAGGAATGGTGATAGTGGGAATCCTTGTGTTGTTCTAGTTCTCAAGGGGAATGCTTCCAGCTTTTGCCCATTCAGTGTGATGTTGACCATGGGTTTGTCATAGATGGCTCTTATTATTTTAAGATATGTTAACTCGATGCCTAGTTTGAGAGTTTTTAACATAAAGGAATGTTGAATTTTATTGAAAGCCTTTTATGTATCTATTGAGATGATCATGTTGTTTCAGTTTTTAGTTCTGTTTCTGTGATTATTCACATTTATAGTTTTGCATATGTTGAACCAATCTTGCATCCCAGGAATAAAGCCTACTAGATTGTGGTGAATTAGCTTTTCTATGTGCAGCTGGATTTGGTTTACTAGTATGTGGTTGAGGATTTTTGCATCTATGTTCATCAAGGATATTGGCCTGAATTTTTCTCTTTTTTTGTTGTGTCTCTGCCAGATTTTGGTATCACAATATGCTGGCCTCATAGGATGAGTTAGGGAGGAGTCCCTCCTTCTTAATTTTTTGGAATAGTTTTATTAGAAACCTGAAATGGAATCAGCTCTTTATACATCTGATAGAATTCCACTGTGACTTTGTTTGGTCCAGGGTTTTTTTTCAGTTGGTAGGCTTGTTATTACTGATTCAATCGCAGAACTCATTATTGATCTCTTTAGGGATACAGCTTCTTCCTAGTGCAGTCTTGGGAGGTGGTATGTTTCCATTTCTTCTGGGTTTTCTCATTTGTGTCAATATAGGTCTTTGTAATAGTCTCTGAGGTTTCTTTGTATTTCGTGGGGTCAGTGGTAATGTCTTCTTTGTCATTTCTGATTGTGTTTATTTGGATCAACTCTCTTTTTTTTCTTTATTAGTCTAGCTGCAGTCTATCAATCTTATTTTTCTTTCAAAGAAACAACTTCTGGTTTTGTTGATCTTTTGTATGTTTTTTTCATGTCTCAATTTCTTTTGGGTCAGCTCTGATTGTGGCTATTTCTTCTGCTATCATTGGGGTTGGTTTCTTCTTGTTCTTCAGTGTGATTCTTTAAGAATGCTCATTTAGATCCCCAATCTCTTCCGGCTTGCAGCGTTTCTGCTGAGAGGTCTGCCAATCGGGTTTCCTTTGTAGGTGACCTGCCCTTTCTCACTAGCTGCCTTTAATATTTTTTCTTTCATGTCAATTTTAGAGCATCTGATGATTATGTGTCTTAGGGATTGTCATCTTGTATGTATCTCACAGGAGTTCTCTGAATTTTTCAAATTCAAATGTTGGCTTTTATAGCAAGTTTGAGTAAATTTTCTTTGGTGATATCCTCAAATATGTTTCCAAGTTGGGTACTTTTTCTCCTTCTTTTTCAGGCTGGAGTGCAGTGGCGCGATCTCGGCTCACAGCAAGCTCCACCTCCCAGGTTTACGCCATTCTTCTGGCTCAGCCTCTGGAGCAGCTGGAACTACAGGTGCCCGCCACCACGCCCGGTTAATTTTTGTATTTTTAGTAGAGACGGGGTTTCACCGTGTTAGCCAGGATGGTTTCGATCTCCTGACCTGTTGATCTGCCCTCCTTGGCCTCCCCAAGTGCTGGGATTACAGGCATGAACCAGCCCGGCCTGTGGAGTGTTCTCTTTATGTCTGTTAGGTCCAAGTGCTCCGCAGTATTGTTCGTGTTCTCTGCGTCCCTCATGATGTTCTATCTCCTTGTTCTATCCACAACTGAAAGTGTACTGAAGCCTCATATCATTATTATGTTGCTGTTGATTTCTTTCTTCAGGTTTGCCAATGTTTGCTTCACATATTTGGAAGCTCTAATGTTAGGTGTATATATATTTATAATTAGTAGTTCTATCTTACTGATGAATTTACCTTTTTTCATTATATTAATATAATGTTTTTCTTTGGCTCCTGTCACGGTTTTTGTCTTAAAGTTTATTTTCTCTATTGTAAATATGGTTACTCCTGCTCTTTTTACGTTCCTATTTGAATGAACTCTCCTTTTTTATTCTTTCACTTTTAACCAATGTGTACATTGCAGGGTCTAAACTGAGTCCTTTGTAGACAGTATATAGCTAGATCTTGGTTGAAGGTTTTTTATCCATTCATCCAATTTATGATTTTAAATTGGGGCCTTTAGTTTATCTGCATTTAAAGTAATTACTAATAGGAAAGAACTTACCATTGACATTGTGTTTTTGTCTTGTATGTCTTAGCTTTTCATTCTTCCTTTTCTGCCTTGCTGCCTTAACTTATGTTTTGTTTTGTTTAATTTTGTGTTGACACATTTAATTTCCCTTCTGATTTTTCTTCGTGAATATTCAGTAGATATTTTCTTTATGGTTATCATTGCAATTGTATAAAGAATCTTAAAGTTGTAGCAATCTATTTTAAATGGATAATAACTTTAATCACATGTAAAAACTTGACTCTTTTATCTTTGCCCCATCCACTTTATTTTATTTTATTTTTTTGAGACGGAGTCTCGCTCTATCACCGGGGCTGGAGATCAGTAGCCGGATCTCAGCTCACTGCAAGCTCCGCCTCCCGGGTTCCTGCCATTCTCCTGCCTCAGCCTTCGGAGTAGCTGGGACTACAGGTGCCCGCCACCTCGCCCGGCTAGATTTTTGTATTTTTTTAGTAGAGACGGGGTTTCACC
>NW_012118487.1:10466867-10468909 GCF_000951035.1 Colobus angolensis palliatus
TGATCCGCCCGTCTCGGCCTCCCAAAGTGCTGGGATTACAGGCTTGAGCCACCGCGCCCGGCCCATCCACTTTATTTCATAGATGACTCAAATGACAACTTTTTATATTGCATATCTATTAGCATAGACTTACTATTGCTTTTTATAATTTTGTTTTTTAAAATTCTACACTTGATTTAAAAGTTTACATGCTTACATTGTAATACTACAGGATTCTATATTTGCCTACATATATATGCTGTCACCAGAGAATTTTATATTTTCATGTGGTTTTGTGTTGCTGTTTATTATTCTCCCACGTGAACTTAAATTATTCCCTTCAGCATTTCTTATAGGGAAGGTCTAGTGGTGATGAACTCCCTCAGCTTTTACGTGGGAAAGTCTTAATTTCTCCTTTGTTTTTGATGGGTGGTTTTGCTAGACACACTATTTTCGGTTGACAGATTTTTTTTCTTTCTTTCAGTGCTTTGTATAAACCATCTTATTCCCTTCTCATCTGTAAAGTTTCTGCAGAAAAATCTGCTGATAATATAGTAAAAGCCCCCATGTACATACGGAGTCTCTTTTTAATTTGTTTCTTTGACTGGGACGTGTTTTCCTGTATCATTGTATCTGTTGTTATCTTTTGTTGGGACTTTATCATTTAAATAATCAGCCACTTTTCCCAGACTGTGATCTGGATTTGTATAGGGAGAAGTTTTTAAAAATCAGCCCACCTAGAGATTCTGGAGACTTCTCAAATCTTTTCTGATGATATGTCCTCTCTGGGCTTGTGGTTGTAATCTCCTAATTGAGGATGTTTGGCTGTTTTCACTCAGGAGTTTTCCCTGGAGTTTGTGATACATGCAGTGTCTCTGGTACCATAGTAAGCCATGGTATTGGAACTTCAACTAGTGTCTGCATGTGTTACTGCAGACTCTGGGGCAGGTTGATTGCATTTGTTCTAAGTGGCTACAATCTGGCACACCTGTTACTGCCAGTAGTTCGATTCAGGCAAAACAGAAAACAATTCCCAGGAAGCCTCCCGAATCACAATGTTGTATACACATTCTACTGTTTCCCTTTCCTAGCGAGAAATGGGGAGTTGATGGTTTTCTCCTAATCATGCCTTAGGCTCTGGTAAGAGAATGCTACAAATTTTCCTACTGGGTTTTGATGCAGATTGCTTCACTCTTGTATGGGTTGCTCGTTTTTGAATTTCTCAGAGAGGCTCACATACTGTTGTTAATTACGTCTCTGTGGGGGAAGGAGGATCTGGGGCTTTCTATAACAATTTTTACAACAAAATAATAAAAAGTAATTATAAGTCTATGCTAATAGATTTGCAATATAAAAAGATGTCATTTAAATCATCAGAATAAAGTAGACTGGGGCAAAGATTTTAAAGAAAGAGTAAAATGTTTGTATTTTGCCATCTTGCTGATGTCACTCTCCTCTTTCTTTTTCCTTAACATATGCACTTAAACTAGACATTTCTGTTAAAGAACATCTTTAGATTTCTCTCACAATCTTTTACACTGTATTTCCAATATAAGTAATTTTCAAGCAGTATCTAATTTACGTTGTGAGTTTTTCTTTGACCCATTGATTATTTCTGTTTCATAATTTCAAAATATTTGGAAAATTTTCAACAATTTTTCTAGTCTTGATTTGTAGTTTAATAATGCCTTGGTCAAAAAATAAGCTCTGTAATTTTGTTTTTGAAATTTGATGACACTTGCTTTAGGGGCCTGCATATTGTGTAATTTGGTAGTTTTTTTCTGTATATTTGTAAAGAATATGCAATCTGCACTAGGCATACGGTGTTCTCCATATGCTGATTAGGTCAGATTGTTTAATCATGAAGTTCAATTCTATATACCTTAATAATTGTATTCTCTGCTTCCTTATTATTTTAAGTGAGATATATTAAAATCTCAAGTCTTATTTGCTGAGGCTTAAAATGAACATTTTAATCCCTTTGAAGAAACAAAAGCATTACTATTGCTATTTGATATTTGGTATCCAAATCTGGTATAATTTCAGCATTTTATTAGGCCTTA
>NW_012118487.1:10469274-10478450 GCF_000951035.1 Colobus angolensis palliatus
AAAAAAAAAAAAAAAAAAAGAGGAAAATTCCTCCTATCTGTATTAACAACACTTAACCTATTAAAATATTTATTTAAATTAATGTAACAATTATCTTGCTTATATTAATAAAATTTGAAATTAAGCATGTATTTAATTAACTTTATTCCAGGCCCCTGTCCCATTTTATTGGCAGATAGGATGTGAAATATTTATGATATTCTGCCAGACACAAGTGCAGCTTTGATAAGTGATGGAAACTGCAATGACATGGTGACAAGTGTTACTCCTACTTTAAAGATGATAAGACTGAAGCTAAGAAATCATTTTCAGCATGGGAAACTTTGAGTTTACATGTTCTTGTGATGCTCTGTGGACTTTGCTCTAAAGATGACACTTCATTCATACATCTCACTCAGTCCTCAATAAAGAGCAAATGTTCAAATTTCCTAATGAAACACTGGTTATCACCTGCAGCATCTCTTAGTTTGCTCCAAGGAACTTGAAAGCAGCAACTCTTAGGAAGCATTTTTTTGCCATACATAGTTCATTTTGATTTAGATTTATATAAACATTGATAATAATGTGATAATAAGCTTCAAAAACTAAAAAGCCATATTCTTCTTTTTTTTTTTCTAGACAGAGTCTCACTCTGTCACCCAGGCTGGAGTGCAGTGACTCGATCTCGGCTCACTGCAAGCTCCGCCTCCTGGGTTCACACCATTCTCCTGCCTCAGCCTCCCGAGTAGCTGGGACTACAGGCGCCTGCCACCACACCTGGCTAATTTTTTATATTTTTAGTAGAGATAGGGTTTCACCATGTTAGCCAGGATGGTCTCGATCTCCTGGCCTCGTGATCCACCCACCTCAGCCTCCCAAAGTGCTGGGATTACAGGCATGATCCACTGCGCCTGGCCCTAAAAAGCCATATTCTAGGAAGGGTGCCAATTCAGGGGCAATTGTGCTTTATTAAATATGACTTTTTCTTAAGTTTAATTGCCGTTATCTTTATCTTTCACAATACATCAAAATAAATATGAGGAAAATAGACTTGTATCTCTAGTTAGAATGCTATTAAATATAATTTGATTACTTGATAAAATATAAATATAAATTATTTTTAATATAAATATATTTAATATGAGAATATTTCATATTCTAGTTGAAATTTTTTATAATTGCCAAATATTTTTTATGAAAAATGTTTTAGCTTCTTCTACAACTAATTCATGTTTAATGTAGTTTTCCACACATATTTATTAAGTGTCTTCTATTAACGTGATGCTAAAAAAATGAAGTACTTAACATCTATGTAGTACTTTACAGTTATCAATTACTTTAATATATAACGTGTGTTAGTCTGTTTTGTGTTGCTATTAAGAAATATTTGAGGTTGAGTAATTTATTAAGGAAAGGTTTATTTGGCTCTTGGTTTTGCTGGCTGTACAAGCATGGCATGAGCATCTGCTTGGCTTCTGGTGAGGCCTCAGGAAGCTTTTACTCGTGGCAAAAAGTGAAGGGGGAGCAAAAGGGAGAGGAGCAGGTGCCAGCCTTCTTTTAACAACCAGCTCTTGCATGACCTAGTAGAGTGAGAACTTACTCATTACCATGGGGGGGACACCAGCTTACTCATGAGGGATCTGCCCCCATGACTCAGACCCCTCCAATCACACCCCACCTCCAACACTGGGGATCACGTTTCAATGTTGGGTATTACATTTCAACATGAAATTGAAAACAAACATCACAGCTATGCCACAAAAGTGCAATTCACCAGTCCTGATGATCCTTGGAATCTAAGTAGTATTATACACATTTTAGGTAGATACAATATTGGGAGATGGGATGTAACTGTCCTTATTTGTGGATGATATGACTGTCTATCTAGGAAATTAAATAGAATCAACAGAAAAACAATAGCCTTTAAAAAGCATTAGAAGATAACATAGAGATTCTATAATTGTGAAATAAATTCTTTCTAATTCAAATTCTGGAATTTGTAAAGAAAAAGATGAACAAAGTAGCTGTATTGGGACAAAATTAAAAATATAAACACTATATATTATTGGTTAAAGTGAGAAAATATATGTTTCTGTATTTCTGTTGGGACTATACATTTGTGAAACAGTTTTTGTCTATGAAAGTAAAAATAAATGGTCTTGACTTTTATTCCGGATATAACACTTTAAATATCTCTTTTACAGAAATGATTGCAAAATAATCAAGACTATATGCTCAAGGGCAGTTATTAAATTATTATGATAGAAAAAATACAAAATAATCTAGACAGTATGCTTGGGGCATTTATTAAAGTATTTATTATGATGGAAAAAATGGAGATAAGAAAAATATTCAACAATTGGGCAATATTTAAATTACAGCTTCTTTGTACCGTAGGATACCATTCAGCCTTTTAAAAAAGTAGCAGTATCTACAATCAAACACATTTTCTCCCACTTATTCCTACCTCTGAACTTTGTATCCCTTATAGTTATAAATGATATTCCCAATTTCATGTTTATATTTATTTTTTCTTTTCACCCTATTGGGGTATAATTTACAAATAGAAATTGTATATACTTAAGGGGTACAATTTGTTGCTTTGACGTAAGTATACATTGTTAAACAATTACCAAAATCAGTCCACTTAACATATTCATCCCTTGACATAGTTATCTTTTTCTCTGTATGTGTTAAGAACTCACTGTTTTTAATTTCTATTTTTTATTTAATTTTTAAGATTAAAGTCTTACTCCATCTTCCAGGCTGGAAGTGCAGTGGCACTATCTCTGCTCACTACAACCTCTGCCTCCTGGGCTCAAATAATTCTTTGCCTCAGCCTCCCAAGTAACTGGGATTACAGGTGTGCACCACCATGTCTGGATAGTTTTTGCATTTTTAGTAGAGACAGGGTTTTGTCATGTTGCCTAGGCTGGTCTCAAACTCCTGGCCTCAAGTGATCTGCCTGCCTCAGCCTCCCAAAGTACTGGCATTACAGGCCTGAGACACCATGCTGGCCAAGAACTCTTAAGATCTATGTTCTTAATAGATTTCAAGTATACAATACAGTATGGTTGACTGTAGTTGCTATGCTATACATTTGATCCTCAGAATTTATTCATCTTGCATAACTGAAATTTTGTGTCCTTTGGTATTTCCTCATTTTCCCTACCCCCAATACCTAGCAACCATTTGACTCTGCTTCTATGAGTTCTAATATTTTGTATCCTGAATACATGTGAGATCATACACTATTTGTCTTTCTGTTTCTGGATTACTTCACTTAGCATAATGCTCTCAAGTTTCATCCATGTTGTTATAGAGACAGGATTTTCTTTTTTTAAACAAGTGAGTAATATTCCATTGTGTGTATGTGTGTGTGTGTATGTGTACATGTGTATAGTGTGCACTCATCTGCCAATGAAAATTTAGGTTGTTTTTGTATCTTTGCTATTACGAATAATGCTGCAATGAACATGGTCATGTAGATATTTCTGCAGGATGCTGATTTAATATTTTTAAATCAAGATACTGATTTAATACTCAGAAGAGGAGTTGCTGAATCATATGGTAATTCTTGTTTTTTTAGGAACTTATATAGTGTTTTCCATAATGGCTATAAATATTTACATTCTTACCAACAATGTATAAGGATTCCCTGCTCATATCCTTTCCAAAATGTGCTATCTTGTCTTTCTGATAATAGCCTTTTAAATAAGTGTGAGGTGATATCTATTAATGATTTTGATTTGAATGTCACTACTGATTTGTGATTTTGAGCATCTTTCCATATTCCTTTTGGGCATTTATTTTTTTCTTTGGAAAAGTACTGCTTTTGTTGTATCCCATAAGTTTTGATATGTTGTGTTTTCATTTTCACTTGTCTCAAAATGTTTCTAGACTTCTCTTTTGGATTTCTGTTTGGCCCAATGATTGTTTAAGAGTTTGTTATTCAGTTTCTATGTATTTGTGAATTTTTCCATTTTCTTATTGTTACTCTTATTGTTACTGATTTAGGTTTTATTTTTTGTGGTTGGAAAAGATACTTGGAGTGATATTAACATTCTTTTTTTCTTGAGATGGAGTCTCGCTCTGTCGCCCAGGCTGGAGGGTGGTGGCGCGATCTCGGCTCACTGCAACCTCCCTCTCCCGGGTTTAAGCAATTCTCCTGCCTCAGCCTCCCTAGTAGCTGGGATTACAGGTGCCCGCCACCATGCCCAGCTAATTTTTGTATTTTTAGTAGAGACAGGGTTTCATCATATTGACCAGGCTGCTCTTGAGCCCCTGACCTCGTGATCCGCCCGCCTTGGCCTCCCAAAGTGCTGGGATTACAGGTGTGAGCCACAGCGCCTGGCTGATATTGATATTTTTAAATGTGTTAAGACTTGTTTTATAAATGAACATTTGATCTATCCTGGGGAATGTGCCGTGTGTATGTTAGAAGAATGTGTATTCTGCTGCTGCAAACTAGAATTTCTGTATGTCTGTTAGCTCTATTTAGTCTATAGTGTTCTTTGTTTATGTGGTTTTCTTATAGATTTTCTGTGTAGTTGATCCATCTATTGTACAGGGTGGGGTCTTCTACTCTTATTTTGCTAATGTTTGTTTATACCTGCAGATCTACCAATGTTTGCTTTATATATTTTGGTGCTTTTATCTTGGGTGCATATATGATTATAATTATTATATCTTCCTTTTGAACTGACCATTTTATGATTATATAATTAACTTCTTTATCTCTTGTGATAGTTTTTGACTTCAAGTCTATTTTGCCTGATATAAGTATAACCACCCTGCTCTCCTTTGGTTACAATTTGCATGGAGTATCTTTTTTTCATCTCTTCACTTTTGGTCTGATCATATAGGCTTAGTGTCCTAAATGTAAAATGAGTTTCTTGAAGACAATATATATTTGGGCCTTGTTTATTTTCCTTTTTTTTTTTAAATCCATTCAGCCACTCCTATGCCTTTTAATTAAAGAGTATAGTTCATTTATATTTCTAGTAATTTTTAGATAGTAAGGACTGCCTTTTGCCACTTTGTTAATTGTTTTTTGTCTGTTTTATATTTCTCTTCTTCCTCTCTTGTATTTCTTTGTGGTTTGATAATTTCTTGTATTGGTGTGCTTTTGTTGTTTTCTCTTTATCTTTTGTCTACCTGATGTATATATTTTTGTGTGTGGTTACCATGGGGCTCACATTGAACATTTTATTTATATAGCCACATGTCTTAAGCTGAAACAACTTCACATCAATCACATAAACACTAGACTTCACTCCCCCCAACAAACTTTATGTAATTAATGATGGTAATAATTTCTTTCCATATTGTACTGTCATTAACATTTCTGTGTTTGTAATTATTCTGACTACTTCTTTCCTTGAATTTAGGTTATAATATTCTGTGTTTGTGGTTACAGTTACCTTTACCAATGAGATTTATGCTTTCATACGCTTTCATGGTGTTGTTCGGCATCTTTTTGTTTAAACTTGTAGAAATTTGTTCAGTATTTCTTGTGAGGCAGGTCTGATAGTGATGCACTTCCTCAGTTTTTGTTTCTCTGGGAAAGTCTTTATCTCTCTTTCATTCTAAAAAGATAGTTTTGCTGGGTAAATATTCTTTTTTTTTCCTTTCAGCATTTTGACTGTGTCATCTAACTCCCTCTTGCTTAGCAAGGTTACTCTTAAGAAGTCCATTGACGGTATTGAGTTCCCTTGTATATAATGAACCTTTTTTTTTCTTATGGCTCTCATTATTCTTTTTTTGTGTTTAACTTTCAACAATTTAATTATAGTATGTCCCTGAGTATTCTTCATTGGGTTAATCTTACCTGGGATCCTTTAAGCTTCATAAATCTAGATGTTCATATTCCTCTCAAGATTTGGGAAATTTTCAACCAGTACTTCTTTAAGCTTTCTGTCTGTTTTCTTTTCTCTTTTTCTTCTGGAAACCTCATGATTTGTATATTTGTACACTTGATGGTGTTCCACAAGTCCTATATGCTTTTCTTCACTCTTTCATTCTCTTTTCATTTTGTTTCTCTAACTGGCTTATTTCAAATAACTTGTCTTTGAGATCCCCAGTTTTTTTTTTTCCCTGTACTATCATGTCTACTGTTGTAACTGTCTATCACTCTTTTTCAGTTAATTCATCATATTCTTCAGCTCTAGATTGTCATTTAATTCTTTTAATGGTTTCTGTTTTTTAAATTAAACTTTTCATTCTGTTCATGTACTTTTTTTCTGATTTTGTTTATGTGTCCATTTTTGTTCTCTTGTAGCTAATTGAGCTTCTTCAAGATGCTTATTTAAAATTCTTTGTCAAGTAGTTAATGAATCTACATTTTTTTTTTTTTTTTGAGACGGAGTCTGGCTCTGTCTCCCAGGCTGGAGTGCAGTGGCCGGATCTCAGCTCACTGCAAGCTCCGCCTCCCGGGTTTATGCCATTCTCCTGCCTCAGCCTCCCGAGTAGCTGGGACTACAGCCACCCGCCACCTCGCCCGGCTAGTTTTTTGTATTTTTAGTAGAGACGGGGTTTCACAGTGTTAGCCAGGATGGTCTCGATCTCCTGACCTCGTGATCCGCCCGTCTCGGCCTCCCAAAGTGCTGGGATTACAGGCATGAGCCACCGCGCCCGGCCCTACATTTTTTTTTAAGGGTCGTTTCCTTTGGTGGTGTCATGTTTGCCTGTTTCTTCGTGATCCATGTGTCTATGCATCTGGAGGAGCAAATGCCTCTTCCAGTCTTTACAGACTGTTTTCAGAAGGTAAAGCCCTTCTCTTGCTGGGTTTTTGGGTTGATGGAATGTCCCCTAGACTGCAGTAGCATAGTGCTGGAGCTTAATCACAGAGTTGTTTCAGTAGCTGCAATTGGGTCTCAGGTGGGCAGGCCTGTTACTGGAGGCATGGAGCTCTTACTGGGCTCCTTAGTGAGCAAGACTGCTCCCAGTTTATGCGAGAGCAGAAATGGAGCTGAGTTACAGGTCTGTTTCAGAGTTCATAGTTGGATTTCAGATCAGTGGGCCTGTTACCAGGGGAATATATGGGCATTGTCCATTCATTGGTGGGGCTGGTGGCAGGACTTAGTGTTTCACTTCTAAAAATAAAGTTAACTGTAGGTTTTTTTGGAGGATGATTTTATTTAGCAATAAATAGAAATGAAATACTGATACATGCTACAACAGAGAAGAAACTGAAATACATTATTTTATGTATTATAATTCTTCCATTTATATGAAATGTCCAGAATAGGCAAAGCTTTAGAGACAGAAAGATTTATGATTGCCTGAGACTGAGGGGATTAGGGAATAAACATATAATAGGTATGAGGTTCCTTTTTAATGTTATTAATATGTCCTAAATTTAAATTTCAGTGAGGGGTGCAAAGCTGTGGATATGCTAAAAACCATTGAATTGTACACTTTAAAAGAATGAAATCTATGGCATGTGAATTATGTCTCAATAAAGATGCTAAATATTTTTATTAGACAAAATCAGACTTTTCAAATCATGTAAGACTTTGCTCATTTTGTCTAGGTGTCTGAGATAACAGAATTAAAACATACTACTAAAATTGTGGAATTGACTCAATTTCCTACTCCTTGATGTATTTTAAACCTTGTTGTTGGGTACCTCCATGATTACAACATGCTCCTTTTTATCTCTGGTAATAATCTTGTCTTGAAGTCTGCTTTATCTCATGAAAATTGCCAGTCCAAATTATTTTTCATATTATATGCTTTTCCCATCATACATTTGCTTTGAATCCATTCAAATGTTTATATTTAACAACTCTTAAAACTCATAGTGAGACACATCATTTTCCTATTTGGCAAAGGAATTGAAAAATAACATAGAAGGAAATTCCTGAAGACATATTTCTATGTCACACACTCTTAAAAAAATGAGTTTTTTAAAATATTTTGTTGTTATATTCTATAAAGTTAATGATTAATGACAAACTAACCAGCAATAACAAGATAGTTTTAAAACATATTTAACAGATCATGCCAGTTATTTCGGCTAAAGATAACTTTTTTGCTAGGGTGAAACTTTACTTTTGCCATTTTTTGAAAGGAAAGGAAATTTAATCTAGTGCAAAGCATCAAGGCAATTAACATTAGGACATTTATTCTAAAAGAAATTAAGAAACAAAGTTCCAGTCTTTTAAATTAATGATAGTTATTACAAATCAATGACCCATGGTCTATGGATGAGAGGCCACTGAAGGTACCTGGTGAGCAGCAGTGCAACAAAGCAGAGGTGATTGTAATGTTACTGTTTATGCCATTTTAATTAGAAATTAGCCAGTTAGTTCTTATTCCATTACACTCATTTGTAATAGTAAAGATACAGAGTGAAATGTATGCATTAAAATAATTATGAGTAGATTTGGATGTTTTCTCTGTATCTCCTGTTATATGAAGGCAAAAATTTCGGGATTATGATGACCTGTAAATTGAAAACCTAGAAAATAAGGCAGTATAGGTGTGAAGTTAACAAAACAAATAGGTTTTCACCAAACACATATGATTTCAGTATGTATTTTTAATTTAGAAAAAATAGGCAGGACGCTGTGGCTCATGCCTGTAATCCCAGCAGTTTGGGAGGCTGAGGTGGGTGGATCACTTGAGGTCAGGAGTTTGAGACCAGCCTGGCAACATGGTGAAATCCTGTCTCTACTAAAAATACAAAAGTTAGCTGTGCATGGTGGCCCACATCTGTAATCCCAGCTACTCAGGAGGTTGAGGTGGGAGGATTGCTTGAACATCAGAGCGGGAGGTTGCAGTGAGCTAAGATTGCGCCACTGCACTCCAGCCTGGGCAACACAGTGAGACTCCATCTGAAAGAAAAAAAAAGTAGATGAGTAGAAGGATAAAATAACTGTATGCATAAAAGGAAAATACATAACTCATTTCTTCATTATTTTTATTATTATACTTTAAGTTCTAGGGTACATGTGCACAACATGCAGGTTTGTTACATATGTATACATGTACCATGTTGGTGTGCTGTACCCATTAACGCGTCATTTACATTAGATGTATCTCCTAATGCTATCCCCCCCCGTCCCCTCCCCACAATAGGCCCCGGTATGTGATGTTCCCCTTCCTGTGTCCAAGTGATCTCATTGTTCAATTCCCACCTTTGAGTGAGAACATGCGGTGTTTGGTTTTCTGTTCTTGTGATAGTTTGCTGA
>NW_012118487.1:10481700-10482497 GCF_000951035.1 Colobus angolensis palliatus
TTACATTTATTGATTTGCATATGTTGAACCAGCCTTGCATCCCAGGGATGAAGCCAACTTGATTGTGGTGGATAAGCTTTTTGATGTGCTGCTGGCATTGGTTTATCAGTATTTTATTGAGGATTTTTGCATCGATGTTCATCAGGGATATTGGCCTGAAATTCTCTTTTTTTGTTGTGTCTCTGCCAGGTTTTGGTATCAGGATGATGTTGGCCTCATATAATGAGTTAGGGAGGATTCCCTCTTTTTCTATTAATTACAATAGTTTCAGAAGGAATGGTACCAGCTCCTCTTTGTACCTGTGGTAGAATTCAACTGTAAATCTGTCTGGTCCTGGGATTTTTTTGGTTGGTAGGCTATTAATTATTGCCTCTATTTCAGAGCCTGTTATTGGTCTGTTCAGGGATTCAACTTCTTCCTGGTTTAGCCTTGGGAGGGTGTATGTGTCCAGGAATTTAACAATTTCTTCTAGATTTTCTAGTTTTTCTACACAAACTAGGTGTTTATAGTATTCTCTGATGGTAGTTTGTATTTATGTGGGATCGGTGTTGATATCCCCTTTATCATTTTTTATTGTGTCTATTTGATTCTTCTTTCTTTTCTTCTTTATTAATCTTGCTAGCGGTCTATCAATTTTGTTGATCTTTTCAAAAAACCAGCTCCTGGATTCATTGAGTTTTTGAAGAGTTTTTGGTGTCTCTCTCTCCTTCAGTTCTGCTCTGATCTTAGTTATTTTTTGCCTTCTGCTAGCTTTTGAATGTGTTTGCTCTTGCTTCTCTAGTTCTTTTAATTGTGAT
>NW_012118487.1:10482777-10547657 GCF_000951035.1 Colobus angolensis palliatus
CATGTAGTTGAGCAGTTTTGAGTGAGTTTCTTAATCCTGAGTTCTAGTTTGGTCTGAGAGACAGTTTGTTATAATTTCTATTCTTTTACATTTGCTGAGGAGTGCTTTACTTCTAACTCGTGGTCAGTTTTGGAATAAGTGTGATGTGGTGCTGAGAAGAATGTATATTCTGTTGTTTTGGGGAGGAGAGTTCTGTTGGTGTCTATTAGGTCTGCTTGGTGCAGAGCTGAGTTTAATTCCTGGATATCCTTATTAACTTTCTGTCTCGTTGATTTGTCTAATGTTGACAGTGGGGTGTTAAAGTTTCCCATTATTATTGTGTGGGAGTCTCAGTCTCTTTGTAGGTCTCTAAGGACTTGCTTTATGAATCTGGGTGCTCCTGTATTGGGTGCATATATGTTTAGGATAGTTCACTCTTCGTGTTGAATTGATCCCTTTACCATTATGTAATGGCCTTCTTTGTTTCTTTTGATATTTGTTGGTTTCAAGTCTATTTTAGCAGAGACTAGGATTGCAACCCCTGTTTTGTTTTGTTTTGTTTTTTTTCCCAGTTGCTTGGTAGATCTTCCTCCATCCCTTTATTTTGAGCCTATGTGTGTCTCTGCACATGAGATGGGTCTCCTGAACACAGCACACTGATGGATCTTGAGTCTTTATCCAGTTTGCCAGTCTGTGTCTTTTAAATGGAGCATTTAGCCCATTTACATTTAAGGTTAATATTGTTATGTGTGAATTTGATCCTGTCATTAAGATGTTAGCTGTTTATTTTGCCCATTAATTGATGCAGTTTCTTCATAGCATCGATGGTGTTTACCAGCTGGCATGTTTTTTGCAGTGGGTGATACCAGTTTTTCCTTTCCATGTTTAGTGCTTCCTTCAGGAACTCTTGTAAGGCAGGCCTGGTGGTGACAAAATCTCTTAGCATTTGCTTGTCTGTAAAGGATTTTATTTCTCCTTCACTTATGAAGCTTAGTTTGGCTGGATATGAAATTCTGGGTTGAAAATTCTTTTCTTTAAGAATGTTGAATATTGGCCCCTTTTCTCTTCTGGCTTGTAGTTTCTTCTGAGAGATCCACTGTTAGTCTGATGGGCTTCCCTTTGTAGGTAACCCGACCTTTCTCTCTGGTTGCCCTTAACATTTTTTCCTTTATTTCATCTTTGTGAGTCTGACAATTATGTGTCTTGGAGTTGCTCTTCTCGAGGAGTATCTTTGTGGCATTCTCTGTATTTCCTGAATTTAAATGTTGGCCTGCCTTGCTAGGTTGGGGAAGTTTTCCTGGATAATATCCTGAAGAGTCTTTTCCAACTTGGTTCCATTCTCCCTGTCACCTTCAGGTACACCAATCAGACATAGATTTGGTCTTTTCACATAGTCCAATGTTTCTTGGAGGCTTTGTTTGTTTCTTTTTATACTCTTTTTTCTCTAAACTTCTCTTCTCGCTTCATTTCATTCATTGATCTTCAATCACTGATACCCTTTCTTCCACTCGATCGAATCGGCTAGTGAAGCTTGTGCATGTGTCATGTAGTTCTCGTGCCATGGTTTTCAGTTCCATCAGGTCATTTAAGGTCTTCTCTATGCTGTTTATTCTAGTTATTCATTCATCTAATCTTTTTTCAGGTTTTTAGCTTCTTTGCAATGGGTTCAAACATTCTCCTTTAGCTCGGGGAAGTTTATTACTGATCATCTGAAGCCTTCTACTCTCAACTCATTGAAGTCATTCTCTGTCTAGCTTTGTTCCGTTGCTGGTGAGGAGCTGCATTCCTTTGGAGGAGAAGAGGTGCTCTGATTTTTAGAATTTTCAGCTTTTCTGCTCTGGTTTCTCCCCATCTTTTTGGTTTTATTTACCTTTGGTCTTTGATGATGGTGACATACAGATGGGGTTTTGGTGTGGATGTCCTTTCTGTTTGTTAGTTTGCCTTCTGACAGTCAGGACCCTCAGCTGCAGGTGTGTTGGAGTTTGCTGGAGATCCACTCCAGACCCTTTTTGCCTGGGTATCACCAGCAGAGGCTGCAGAACAGCAAATATTGCAGAACAGCAAATGTTGCTGCCTGATCCTTCCTCTGGAAGCTTCATCTCTGAGAGGCACCTGGCCTTACGAAGTATCAGTCAGTTAGGCTACTTGGGATTCAGGGACCCACTTGAGGAGGGCAGACTGTCCATTCTCAGATCTCAAACTCTGTGCTGGGAGGACCACTACTCTCTTCAAAGCTGTCAGACAGGGATGTTTAAGTCTGCAGAAGTTTCTGCTGCCTTTTTTTCTGCTATGCCCTGCCCCCATAGGTGGGGTCTATAGAGGCAGGCAGGCCTCCATGAGCTGTGGTGCATTCCCCCCAGTTCGAGCTTCCTGGCCACTTTGTTTACCTACTCTAGCCTCAGCAATGGTGGACGCCCCTCCCCCAGCCTTGCTGCCACCTTGCAGTTAGATCTCAGACTGCTGTGCTAGCAGTGAGTGAGGCTCCATGGGCATGGGACCCTCCAAGCCAGGTGCAGGATATAATCTCCTGGTGTGTCGTTTGCTAAGACCATTGGAAAAGCACAGTATTAGGGTGGGGATGTCCTGATTTTCCAGGTACTGTTGGTCATGGGCTTGGCTAGAAAAGGGAATTCCTCAACCCCTTGTGCTTCCTGGGTGAGGTGATGCCCTGCCCTACTTCAGCTCATGGTCAGTGGGCTGCACCTGCTCTCTGACAAGACCTAGTGAGATGAACCTGGTACCTCAGTTGAAAATGCAGAAATCGCCCATCTTCTGTGTCGCTCACCCTGGGAGCTGTAGACTGGAGCTGTTCCTATTTGACCATCTTGGAACCTCCTCATCAGCTTCAATTTTTAAATTAAAACACTTTTACCCTCAAATCTATAATTAGAAACACTTGGATTGGTACTGTGCAAAAGGACACCAATCTCAAAGAGCCATGGAGGTGTCATGCCTGCACACCTTTTTTTTGGCTAACGTTACATAAATATTTTCACCCAGGACTGTCAAGAGAACATAAGAATTTGTGTGCTGATTGTAAGCAGTCTTCTTAGAATCCTAAGTGAGTTCTTACACAATTATATATGAAAAGATATCAAAAGAATGGTGACATTGTAAAGTAAAATTACAGTATATTAAATTACTATAAGATTTTTCTCTTGAGCTGAAAAATTTCTGAAGAAATTTAAAGATATCTATATATTAATATAACAAATGACTTTTAAAATAAAGCATATTGCTTTAGTCATTAAAATGTAACTACTACTAATGTTTTCTATTTCAGCAGTCTCTCCTGTAACTGCTCCCAGAAGGTTAAATTGGCATGACTTTTTCTATATTTATTGCTTTGTTCAGTCTTTCCTATTTTATGTGTTAGTGTAAACTTATTTATAATAAGGATCATATGATCTATCTCTGGAACCTCTAACATGGTAATCAAATTTTATATCTTTGGGGATTTACCTGTAAGTCTGCTTGAAGGTGATGAAATATACTATATGGTCTCTCATTCTTTTAAATCAGCTGGCTTTTGACAGTTTCCCAACTTACATATATCCCCATCAACACTTACTTTCTTTCTTACATCTCAGATTTCATTATTTTTTAAAATGGCATGGACATATTCTAGTGTATTTACCAAGAAAAAAATTCAAAATATCAAACGTGGTATCCATTTAACTTTTAGGTACAACAAGGTAAATGTCCTTACAGAAGTAGTTTAAAAACTTTTCTTCCATAAAATAGAAACTATACTTACACCAAATATCACAGCTTAGAATCATACTCTTGATTTTTACACATGACCAGTGGTCAGCCACTGTAGACACTACCTGATTTTTCCTGATATTCGGGCTGGTAGCTTTTATCTCACCTTCTTTCTCTCTACTTTCTTCTTTCTTTTCTATTTCTTCCCTATCACTTACTCAATAGTTAAATCATTTTCATTCTTAATCCATGTAATAAATAATAAATTAGGATAAAAAGCTTTAAAATGCTCATTTAATATAATAGGGGAAATGAAAGGCAAATTCTAATGAAGACTTCCCAGGGAAAATAATTAGAAAATATTATAGTTAAAGTAAATAAGAGGTATATGGGGGACAAAGAACAACAAGGTACAGAACGACAAAGGACAAGCCCCTGATCCAGCCAATGATGGGAACCCAAGAAGTTTGGTACAGCTGGAAACCTGAAGCTGGCCTGGAAGGAGAGGCTAACACACTCATCTAGTCCCTGAGGAGTGAGAGGTTTCTCTGAGTCTGATGTTGTCAAAGTCAAATTGTAAACCCTCCACAGGTCAAGTCTTTCTGTTTCCTTCTCTCCACTCTGTAAATATTGTTTCTATCCCTTCCAATCAATGATGATCATGACCACAATAAACTCCATAAACCATACCAATCTGCCCACTTATTTCTCCATATTCCTTCTTATGTAAGGTCTGGGCAGAATTGCTCACCTTGTTCAACTTCTCATCTCACTGGAATCAGGTTTCTCCCCCACAGCTTTAGGAAAAGACTGTTTCCTCCATTCAGAATACAATTCACTTCATTTCACATGGTGGATTTCTGCTCATTATTCAGGACCCTTATTCAAAGGTCCTTCCTGGATGCCTGTATGAGAGTGGCTGCCCCCATTATTCCCTCCTTCAGCACCCTCTTTATTCGTCTTGTAGCACTTATCAAAGTTTGTGAATAATTTATCTTTTCTTGACATATTTGTAATTCTCCCCTCCCTTTACAAAATTTTAAATTTTATTGGAATAAGAATATTTGTTTTGTTCATTACAACATATTTAACATATTTAAGGCCTGGCATATTGTACATTTCTGGAGCAGTGAGCAGAATGGGCTGAGAATGATCCTGAGGCCTTGCTCTCCATTGCCACCCACACTACTCCTAGAGGATTCTCATATTCGCTGACAGGAAAGACTGAAAGATGTTACGGGCCCTCAAAAACCCAGAAGCATTGAGCTTTGGTCTTCTCAGACAACAGTTGTCATCTGCTGACCCCAATTCCCAATTGCCCACCACCATGCAAACTTTGATTAAATTATTTTAAATTGCTCTGTTTAAAATTGAATTTTAAATTTAATTTAAAGGTAACAAAATTGTTACTGTTCAGCATAACAAATCTGGTAGAAGTATGTATGTTAACAATGATGATGTTCTACCTTTCAGTATCTCTCAGTGTCAGGTTTCCTTTGACCTCATATAATTGTCTCAGGAGAACCCATTTCACCCACAACTTTCCTCTCAGAAACCTTAGTTCATGGACTCGAAAATATATATAAACTCATCGTGATTAACTCCATTCATATTTCTTTATTCTGTAATGAATTGGAGACCTTTTCCACAGCCCTACCTTATTTACTTTTGTATATGTTTTATTCAGACACTTTTATTCTCAAGTTTTTCTTCATAAAGATATTTTAGGATTAGAATGGAGAAAGAATAAGTGCAGGGAGAGGGATCAAGATGGCTGATGAGATGCAAGTAGTATGTGCCTCCTCTGTGGAGAGGAATCAGAATAATAAATAGATACTCACATTTTAAACAGATTGTCTAGAAGAGAATGTGAGGATTCACTAGAGAAGAGACGGGAAGCCCAAAAGCAAGAAAAAAGAGCATTCAAGGCAGGCTGCCTGGCCAAGGACTGACTGAGAGCTGGGAAATTGCTGCTGGAAGCAGGGAAACAGTAAGAGAGAAACCCCCAGGATTCCACAGTCTTGGCTACAGGAGAAACCCTCAACCCATGAGGTCTTTAGGCCCGAAATATGGAGATAGCTAAAGGTTGTTCAGAGACATTGCTCTACAAAGGGAATGTACATGTAATCTCACAGATATTTGAGCCTTTGTTCTAGCAGCCTCAGCTAGGCATCATTTTGAGAGCATAGATACCAGGGATCTCCAGACATGGCAGCTGCTGCTGTTGTGAGGCTTCAAAAAGAGAGAGAGGAGGTTCAGATTGGGTGCTCCCATGCACCCAAGGAGGGTCCCTTGCAATCTCCTGTGGACTGCTGTTGAGATGGAGACGTGAGCAGATCATATTCTCCAAAGCTTCTTGCCCGTGCTGCTTGCCTGAGATGGGCCCCATCCTCTCTGGTTTCTAGCCCACAGCTGGCACCATTTAAAAAATTTAACACTGGACTGTGCCTCACCCTCAGGTCGAGTTTGAGGTAACAGCTGTAGTTGCCACCTAACTGGGGAGGGAAAGGGAAGAACAAACTCTCCTAAGCACTTAGGACAATACCTACCACCCTTGCTACTCATGGCTGTGGGACTACAGACTAACCCACTTAACACATCTCAGCTTCCAGCAACACCAACATGGGCCACTTGTATCCCAGTAGGCTGCTCCACTGCTGCTCCTGCCATCATCCACAACACACCAGTTCCCAGGCATCTGAGAACCCACACACACATCTGACCTACTGCTCCCACTGCTAGCATCTAAGAAAGCCACCCAGAGGCCCAAGAATCAGCCCTCTTTAACCCACTAACATCAGAGCCAGTGTAAGTTGCTCTGGGGCCTAAAAACAGGCACACTCACCCTACTGCTGTCACCACCAGGGCCCAAAGACTGACTTAGTTGGTGTCCAAGTCCCCAGCAAAACTTCATCGAAACCTCAAATAGTAACGGTACCATAAGCTACCAAGGAAATCACAGACACCACTGGACCTTTGTACTGCTGAAGAAGTCATATAAAGATAACACTACCACAGACACCCAAAATCAAAGCAAAAGTACCTTAACCCACAGCATACATACATCTTGAGGAAAAAAATTATCCCCTACAAAAGCAATTTCAAAAAGTTGGAACAAGTGAATGCTACACCAGATGTGCAGATATCAATGTAAGAACACAGGAAACATGAGGAAGCAGGGAAATATGACACCACCAAAGGACCACAAAGATTGTCTAGCAATAGACCCCAATCAAAAAGAATTCCTTGAAATGCCAAATAAAAGATTCAAAATGTTGATTTTAAAGCTCAGTGAGATTCAAGAAAAATCTGAAAACAAACTAAAGAAATCAGAATATCAATTCAGAATGTGAATGAGAAATTTACCAAGAAGATAGATACTTTTTTTAAAAAAAGCAGAAATTCTGACACTAAAATGATTCATTTAAGGAAATACGAAATACATGTGAAAGCTTCAAAAATAGATTAGATGAAGTAAAAGAATCTCAAAACATGAAGACTGGTCTTTTAAAATAATTTTAAAATGAGACAAAAATAATTAAAAAGAATGAACAAAACCTTTGAGATGTCTGGGACTGCATAAACTGAGCAAACTTATGAATGATCAGTATTCCTAAGGAGGAAGAGATATCAAAAAGTATAGAAAACCTGTTTAAGAAAATAATTGATGACAACTTCCCAAGTCTATCAACAGAGTTAGCCATCCAGATCCAGAAGATCCAATGATCCCCAGGAAAATGCACTGCAAAAAGGACTACATCATGGCATATTACATTCAGAATGTCTAACATCAAAGTGAAAGAAAAAATTTTAAAATCAGCAGAAAAAAAAGCGTCTAGTCACCTATACAAACCCATCAGATGAACTGCTGACTTTTCAGCAGAAACCTCACAGGCCAGAAGAAAATTGGGTGTCATTTTCAAAGTGGTGAACTAAAAAAACAAAAAACAAAACTTTAAGTCAAGGATTGTATATTTCACCAGACTAAGTTTCATAAATGAAGGAAAGATAAAGTTTTTCCCAGACAAGTGAGTGCTAAGGGAATTAGTTACCACTAGACTGGTTCTATAGGAAATGCCTGAAGGAGACTTAAACATGGAAATGAATGGTTGATATTTACTATCACAAAAACACATAGAAATATAGAAATGTAGCGAGATCAATTACAAAGACTTAAGTGAGTATGAAAAATATGTAAACTAGTAGGAATGGAGATCATGACACCATTTTGAGATGTGTAACAGAAGTAGAATGATCAGACTGTGGGAACCAGATGTGGATTGTCAGAGGAAGGGGGAAATAAAACTTGTGCAGTGTCCTAACTGCAGTAGAATGTAATGAAAAATGTAGAGGATTGTTTTCCTGGGGGGGGAAAAAAAAAAACAGAACAAAACAAACAAACAAAACTGATACTTGGTACTTGTCTGCGGATGTAGATAGAAAAGACACAATTGAATTAAGTCATTCATTATGCCAGTATATTTTGTTAGGATTTTTCAGGTTTCGAGGAACAGAAGTAAACTTAGGTCAGCTTAGATAATAGAATTTTATTCTATGGATGTGTTTGAAATTTAGGAAAATAGGAACTAGAATGTTTTTCTCAATATGTAGGCACATTAGCAACCAGTTTCTAATTCTCTCCACCAGCAGGTCTATCCTCTTACCTTTAACAGTAGTACAGTTTTGTGATGAGTCACTTGTTCCTTCCCTTTGGTTTCAATGTTCATCACTGAATACATTTTTCCTCTCCTGTCCATTGTTTTTGCTTAATTCCATGGCTATGGATACTAATGGCTTTTGCTATTGATTCTAAAATCTCAAGACACTTTCTTATCACCTCCACTCTGTGGATCTTTTGTTTGGTTCTGGTCCCAACTACTGACTCGTTTCTTCATGTATTCAGTATGATTTTTAGCTTTCTTTTATTTCACAGCTATTAAACATCAGTCATTAGGTATCAAATTTTATAAAAACACTGTCCTTCATAAATAAGTATTTTTTTTCAGAAATACCTTTAATTACATGAGAGTATAATTTTTGAAATCTAATTGTACAATTGAATGTGTTCAATGACATAAAATGGCAGAAATACCTTGAATTGTATGGTAGACTATGGTTTCTGGAATCTAACTGTACACTTGAATTTGTCCGATGACATAAAATGGTTTTACTGAGGAAATAAAATGCCTCTTTTAACAAACATCCATTGAGAATCTGCTATATGTCAGCATATAATGTACCGAGAGACAAGGGAGAAGAAAATGCTAATTTAAAATTGATCAGACAGGTCATCAATGTAAGTAAGTAATTATAATACAGTACTGTAAATGTGAAAATCAATGTACAAATTAACATCTGAGGGAGTACAAAAGAAGAATTGACTATGTGTATAGGGGAAAAGGAGGAAATTACAAAAGTGTTGGTATTTGGGCTTTTGAAAGTGACTAGAAGGAAAGAGACATCACAGGCTCTACAACGTCTATTCCAGTAGATTATGAGTCATTCTCTGTTATTATTACCTAGGTGATATAAATAATTACTTCTTTATAGGGCCAATTATCCTTCCACATGATATGAAGAAACAAACTCTTTTGACGATAAATAATATGGGAAAATGACAGATAAAAGTCATAACTTTGTATGCCACTATATAAAATATTCCTCCTTATATTCTTGAGTCTATAGTTATTTTTGGTGACAAAATTATACAATGCCTCTAGATGGAAATATCAGTTAAGTATATCATTTTAGCATCCTCATAAGCAGTTGATAATGTAAGCTACTTGGCTATTCCCTAGTTTTATACCAGCAAATATGAGAGAAATAATTGAGTGATTCACAGATATTTCTATTCTAGACATGAATTTATAACTTCTTAGAAGACTGTTCATTTGTTCGAAACTCTTCTGAAGTGCCATATAAATTAGATTTTAAATGCGTTATTTTTGGCGTCTACTATTTTCAAAATCTCCGTTTACAAAATTTAAGACTTGTCAGCTTTTTGTCTTGTTAAAACTTATCAAAACTAAAAAAAAAAAAAAAAAAAAAAAAAAAAACTGTTGAGAACTTTTTAATGCAATGGACTTATGTAATTGGTAGAATATTAAAGTCTAGAGGTTGAGATTAGGTAAGAAATGTTTGCTAAAAACCAAATCTGATTCAAGAATGAATTTTACAAGGAACATAGAGTCTTTTAAAAATAGTCTCATAATGGCACAATGAAAACCTTTTCAATTCACAAGGGAGCTTCCTGTCTCACCCTTTCTGAGGCAAGTTTTTCAAACAATTCAGCTGTTCTCCCTTGAATCACAAAAATGTCAGATATGTTATAAGGAAGAGAGGAGGCCTATTAGAAACATTTATTGAAGGCTTTGCCATATGTGATCTTGCAGTACAAGGAAAAGGTTCTTTTGTATCTCCTGAGATCCCAGACTTCCACCTAAATTCTGCATGTTTAATCATGCTTCAATTTTAGTCTCTGGAAGAAAATATTTTTTCTATTTAACATAGTGGGAACATTCTTATATTACTTAAGGTAATACTAGCTACCATAATACGTGAACCACAAATTCTCAGTAATTTAAAATAAAAGAAGTATACTTCCTATTTATATAAAGACCAAATGGGTATTCATCATGGCAGGCAACCCTCTCCAAGCAGTCGTTCCAGGATCCAGGCTTGTTTTATCTTTTGGTGCTACGATATTCAACATGTGGCTTCCTGAGTTACAATGCACATGTCTATCAAGCCAGGAAATGAGATAGAGCATAGAAAAGCACAAGTGAAGGATTTTTAAAGGACTGGGTTTAGAAGTTATGCCAATAAGTGTCTCCCACATTCTACTGGCTGGGACTTAGTCACATGGCCACACCTAACTATAAGAAGATGGATAAAATATTGTCCTGCTACATCCTCAGAAAAAGAGAGGTAATGGATTTGGTGAGCAATCTGCTAGTATCTTCCAGAATCTCTTTCTAGGCTCTTTCTTGTCTTAAATTTTTTTGCTCATGCACAATCTAAAACAATGTGGAAAGTCTTTATATTCCTACAGTCTTTGGATTGACTTCTAAAGTTTTTCTAATGTCTTTCCTTTAGTTTCATTAAAAATAGTGAATTTGAACAACTTAAATTTCAATAGATAAGCTTCTGATTGAGAGTCATTCTCCTTCTCAACACCTATGCCAATATTTTCAGTAAGATTTACTATAAGTGAGCGAGTCACTCATTCATTCACTCATTGTTTCAGCAAATCTTTATTAAATAATGCCTACTCTGCACCATGAAATTTTCTGGAAAGTGAAGATAATTAGTGAGTAAAAGATATAAAGACCCTTTTCTCACAGAGCTTACATTAAACTGAGTAAGACAGAAGGTTAAAAAAAACCTAGATCTAATAAATGTGGTAATTGTAACACATAGAATAAAATGGTAAATGAAATAGAAAATAGGAAAAAATAGAAAAGAGCAAGGGGGGGGCGGTCAAAAATGTTCTGTCAGGAAGGATAATTATATTTTTAAAAAGAGTCTTAAACTTTATTGAGCATGTGACATTTGAACAGATGGAGATACTTCCTGGGGAAGAGAGTTTCAAGCAGAGAAAGCAGCCTATAGATAGACACTAAGGTGTGATCATGTCTAGCATGTTGGAGAAGCAACATGCGGGACAGTGTGGCTGCAGAGCAGTGAGAAAAATGAAGATAATATGAGAAGAGGGAGGTCAGAGAGTCAATGATGGAAAGTTCACAAGCATAAACATTTTGAAAGAGGTTAAGAAACTGGAATGCAAATGGATTTCTTTGAAACTACTTGAAAAAACTATGTACCATGGGGATAATTTGAATAAAATTGAATAATATTTTTAAACTGTTCAGCATGTGTTACAAATAACCAATATTTTATCATATTACTTAATTTCTTTTTTTGATAAATTCAGGACATTTACAGGGAAAATAACTAGTGTTTATGATTTCTGAATGTTCTTGTTGAGAGTTAATGTATAGAGCTTGGGATCCAAGAATGTGGAAAATTGATCTGAGTTTCCCTGTCCTAACCTAGACTTTAACAGGCCCCTGCTCCGCTTGTATCGGGGATGGGTAGGCATCTGCTCTCCTGACCTAACCCCCATGGTAGGCCTCCTCTGCCTGGAAATGTTGAAGAATCTATGTGTGCAATTTGCTGATAACAGTGAACCTAAGAGAAGTTTATTCTTATTCTTCCTTACCCATTTGAAGAAATTGTCTTCAGAGATTCTCCTCTTGACTCAGATCTGTTTCATTCCACCCTGTGGTGATCGCCATGAACGCTTCTTACTCAAAATGAAGAAGAAAGAGAGGGAGGGAGGGAGCAGGAGAAAGAAAGAAGGTGGAGGAAGAGAGAGTGAGAGAGAGGGAAGTAGAGAGAGGGAGAGGGGGAGAGAAGAGGGAAAGGAGAGGAAGAAAAAAGACAAGATCCAAAGGGATCTATCTCTCAGTTCTTTCATCTCTCCTAAGTGCACAGCAAATAAGTTTATTTATTTATTTATTTATTTATTTTTTATTTTATTTTATTTATTTATTTTTTTATTATACTTTAAGTTCTAGGGTACATGTGCATAACGTGCAGGTTTGTTACATATGTATACTTGTGCCATGTTGGTGTGCTGCACCCATCAACTCGTCAGCACCCATCAATTCATCATTTATATCAGGTATAACTCCCACAAATCTTCCCAGAAACCTTACAATACTCTAAACAGACAAACAAAAACCTGAATAAACATGGTGTAGCTTAAACCAGAAAATTCCCAATTTAAGCATTCCTTTAGAAATGACAAATTAGGCTAAGCACGTAGAACCAAAATTGAATGCCTTATAGATATATTTTGAAACTTAGAGTATTTTCTATATGAATAAATTAAAACACTCACCCTTACCTGCAAAATATGTGAAAGAGAAGTGACTTGGATTTGTTTACCCAGCTCAACATAAAAACTATCAATTTGATGCATATGGGTGGTATAAAGGTCAGAGAAATTTCTACAATTATATGTTTTTTTCTTCATTAATCAGATAACTAGGTATCTGGCAATTTAAATGTAGTAACAGCTTCCTGCTCATTTTTATCTTCCCAATATTTGCCTTGAATATGGCAAATTTTTCGTGGGTTTAAATTTCTAGGTGATATTGTGCTATTTAAATTCCAACCTACTATATTTTCTTTTGATTTGAATCGGGAAGTTTATAATAGAAAGAACTGATTTGTTTTACTGCTACAAAGCACCATTTAAAATATATTATATATATAGATCATTTTCCTTTATTTAGTCCATTCCACCTTTTGGATAGAGGTATATCCATTTTAATAGTGATGATTAGCCAAATACATTTCTATGAGATATTGTGCTCCACTCTGTCTTCATTTATTTTTATTACAATGGTTTTTCATTTCCCATTCTTCTGTATTTTTTCTTCATGAATATATCTGTTTTCATAATTTAGTTAACTCTACTCTCATTGTTGAAAGATTTTTACCCATTCAGGTAAGACATATTTTCAAGGTTTTATTTTACTTGAGCATAATAATATTTCAGAGTAGTCAAATTACCTCCAAGGGCATCAACATTTAGGGGCATCAAGATTTCCAAAACAACCCTAGAGACAATATATCACTCCAAGTATTTAAAATTAGTTTCATTTATCTTTACTGACCAGACAGTTGAAGAAAAAAAAAGTAAAGGAGTGAACAGTATTTTGAGATGACTGTGTTAGAACTTCCCTATCGTGAACTGAAGTTGCTGTCATTATGAGTAATGGATGGAGTTCTATTTAGTGCACCTGGGATTGTCCCAAAGAAAAGTAACATTTTCAGTGATATTCTGACAATTTAAAAAATGATGCCATATGAGAAACGTTAGGGGGGCTTTAGAGATTTAACTTTTCTGGAATTTGATTTTGGTCTTGACAGGAAGTTAAATATAGAACTAATTGTAGAGTCAATTTCCTTGAAATAAGATTTTGACATGTTGGAGTTATAACTAATAATTTTTCTTGTTTTCTTCCCTGAACAAATAGCTTGATTTTGTGTCGAATGCTGGCATGCGTTTGAGTATACTTTTCAATTAAGATAAACTTCTGATTGAAATAATTATCCTGATAAAACTTTTGCTTTGTATTTCCTCAGTATTAGTGAACTATATTTTTCTTTATGGGCTACGTTAATTCACATGAATTTGCATATATGTGTGTGCATATATTATTGATTCACCTGTATGTAGAATATATGGATATGATGGAAAAATAATTTTAAAATCTTTTTGTTATGCTATTCAAATCTACTGAAAAAATATAATATCTTTTAAATTGAAGTTTTATTGAAGGAATTTTGAAAAGAAGCAAGTGGCCTAGTATTGTTAGGAAAATTGGTTTCAGTGGCTTTTCTCTATTAACTCATATACTGAAAAAAGGATGATCTATGCTGAAAGACATAAATGAGCAGAATATTCATCTCCTAAAAAGAGTTAAAAGTTGAAAAAAAGAAAAATTTTTATTGCAGATGTAGGCACTAAGCATCAAAAGGAATGTAAATTGTGTAAAGAAATGGTCCAGAGAGAAAGAGGTCATTATGAAAGATACTGAATCACAAACAAAGAAGTCAACAGCTGACAAAAGGAAAAGTGAGCACTTATGAGTTGCTACACAGAAAGTTTAACAAGAAGTTGCCACAGTGAGCCCTCTTTCTGATTGTTTAATTTAAATTTTTATTTTGAAATAAAGATTTACAAGGAGTTGTAAACATGATACAGAGAGGCCCACCCCTCTTCAACCCGGTTTTCCCAGTGGTTACATCTTAAGTAACTACAGTACAACAGAAAACCCAGGAGACTGATGTTGGTATAATGTGTGTACCTAGTTTTATTCCGTTTTATCATAAGTAGATCTATGTAACAGCCACCTCAATAAAGATACACAATGATTTCATGACAAAAATGTCTCCCGTGCAACCTCCCCATAGTTACACTTTTCCCTTTCCTCCTTCCTATCACCATCCCTAATCCACTAGCAACTATTAATTTATTTTCCATCTCTAAAACTTTATTATTTTGAAAATATTATTCAATCATATTTGTATACAACCTTTTGAGATTTGCTTTTTCCCTCCACTCAGCAAAATGCCCTTGATAGCCATCCCATGTGTTGCACATATCAACACTTCATTTTTTTTAACTGCTGTGTAGTATTCCAGGGTATGAAGGTACTACAACCATTCACCTATTGTAGGACATTCTTGATGGTTCCATTTGTGGCTATTACAACTAAAGCTGCCATGAACATTGGCATAAAAGTTTTTATGTGGGCATAAATTTTCATTTCTCTAGAATAAATACTCAGGAGTGTGATTGTTGTGTAATATGTTATGTTTGTTTAGTGTTTTAAGGAAGTGCCAAATTATGTCCCAGAGTAGCTGTACCAGTTTGAGTAAAGCATGAAAATCTTACCTCCTTTTACAAAATTCTTTTACTCTCCATTTTTAGTATAAATGTCTTAAATATTTCTTACACCTCTTTGACACCCACTCACACCAGGAAGTGTTATAATTTTTGTTTCAACCATCAAACATATGTTAAAAACTCAACAGAAGAAGGAAAATCTATTGTATTTACCTATACTTTTACTCTTTCTATTATTTTCTTTATTTGATTTTCAAAGATTGTTTCCTTTATCATTTGTTTTCTATTTGAAAAAATAGCTTAGCTATTCTTTTAGGGTTGGTCTGCTGACAAAAATTTCTGTTAGATTTCCTGCAATTGAGAATGTCTTGATTTCCCCTTCATCACTGAAAGATGTTTTTGCTGGATATAGAATACTGGGTTTGCACTCCTTTTCTTTCAGCACTTGAAAAATGTCATACTACTTTTTTCTTGTCTCAGTGGTTTCTGATGAGAACTGTCATTCAAATTTTTGCATACAGATTTTTTTTCATGGAGAGGCAGGAGGAAGGATAAATTAAACCAGAGAAAAACTATTGGGTCCTGGGAAGGGTGCAATGGAGAAGGAAGGTACAATTCCAGGTACATTTTGACTTGTTCTCCCTTGTGGATAAGTGAATTTCAGTCTTGAATTTCTTTTCCTTTTCTATTTTTTTTTTTTTTTTTGAGATAGAGTCTCACTCTGTCACCTAGGCTGGAGTGCAGTGTCTCGACCTTGCCTCACTGCAACCTCTGTCTCCCAGGTTCAAGCGATTCTCCTGCTGCTGTCTCCTAAGTAGCTGAGAATATAGATACATTCCACCACATCCAGCTAATTTTTGTATTTTTAGTAGAGACAGGGTTTTACCATGTTGGCCAGGCTGGTCTCAAACTCCTGACCTCAAGTGATCTGACCGCCTTGGCCTCCCAAAGTGCTGGGATTACAGGCATGAGCCACCACCCCCAGCTGGATTTCTGAGGAGTTATGTAAAGTGTGCATTAGAATTATCAACCTGAGATATGAAAGATGAATTCTTTCTCCACTAACTTCCGTCTTCTATTTCTCAAATGTTGTCCCATCATTTCTTAACTCTCATACTTTTAGATTTACACACGCATGAGTGCCAAAAGCCTTCATGTCCCAGGGCAGATGAGAGAATAGCAGAAGATACCCAATGTGACCAAAGTAAAGTGTTATTTTGCTGCTAGCAATGATTGGAGTAAACTATAGACTTAGAAGAAGTATGGCTGGCTGAGCACAAGATACCCTCAGCCTAGACCTTCTATTCGTGCAGGGAAAGATATGATTTCCAATTCCTTCATGTAAACTTGAGCACTGGGAATTTTCCAAGGGTTGTAATACTGTGGCAATGATTCCTCTGATCTCAGTCAGCATTGCTGCACTCTCCGTTCTGATCATGGCCAGCAAGAGGGCAATTGAGTTCAAGCACCCTTGGATTTAGTCACTTTCCTCTCCTTTGGTCTCTGAGGATTCATTCTCTTTCTTGGTCAGGACACTTCCACTTCTTCACAAAGTAAATACCTCATTACATTCCCTTCCTGGACAACTTCAGCTTCCTCTTTGTAGGAATATTTTTTAGTGGAATACTGAAACGTCACTTTTGTATTTATCCATGTCTTTTATAGAAGTCAGACCGAATCCCAAATTAATAACTCAATACTTTTGAAGAATTGCTGAGGAATAATTATTCTCTTAAAATATTGAGTTTAAATCAGTTTTCCATTCTGTGGAGGTAATACTTCCCTTTTTGAAATATATAGTGTTCACGCAATAGAAATTATAGTTGTGATCATTCATTTGTCAAGAATTTGGTTCTACCACAGAAGGCATTGTCCAAATAATCTATTGGCAAATGATTTTCTCTTGAGGCCATTTTCAGAATTGGACAATTGGCCAACATTTATGATAATAAATGTTTTGGATCATAGCTAGGCTGAACGTTGGATGTGTTATTTTTAGAGGTAATATCATAAAAATGCAACTATGACTAAATTCATTTGTCAGCCATGAATTTTTTTTCATAGATTTATTTAGCCAGGAGAACATCCCTCAATTCTCCTTTCATTATCATTAGGGTGACTGTACCTTCTGATTTGTCAGAGATTGCTCTGGCTTATGTTATTCCTAGTGTGATAATTAATAGTTATTCCTTTCATACTTAAAAAATTATCCTGATTAGATCAATAAATTATATGGTCACACAAATCATCATCCTTAAGTATTGAATTCAAAATGTCCTATTGGAATTTTAAATTTAAATTTAAGTTTTGTACGTGTATGTGTGTGTGAGAGAGAGAGAATGTGTGTGTGTGTGTGTGTGTGTGTGTGTAAAAAGACTAAGTTGTTTATAAAACAATGTTGGAATGTAACATGTCTTTAAGGATTTTTCTGAGTTCCATTTGAGGTATGTTCTTTTACTTGCCAGGATTTTTTCTGGCTCCCTAAAAGTCTTTATCAAACCAGGAGTCCAGATGGTCAGCTCTTTTGTTGCCCAGAGATAGGGGAGTCAAAGCTTGTTTCTGCATGACTACAATCTGTTGAAACTTAACTAGGGCAGAAACTTTTCCCAAAAGATTGCAAAAACAGAATGTTACCAATTCTTAAACTCTCCAAAGATTACACATGAATTAGAAGGGAATCCTGTTCTATTTAAATCTAATTTTCCCTGTAATAGCACTATTCTAGTTATGCATGGCTGACTTGGTAATGTGGTGAAAAAACGTAAAAGAGAAATGATCACTTTTAGCCTAAAGAATTTATCCCAAATATTTAAAAAATGCTGGTTCATATCTAATCAAGAAATCCGGCTCCTTGCTTAGAGGTATTGTTGAAATTTTTCTCAAAGTTTATTACCTAAAAGTAAATTTTATGATAAAATTTATCTATATTATATAGAAAGAGATTAAATCGAAAATTTGCTAAAAATACAATCAGAAGTGGTTTGGAGTAGGAAGAAATGGACTAAAGTTGTTGGCTTTGAAATATCTTAAACCCGTTATTTCCTTTATATTATTAAGAAAAATATTTTTGAAGTATTCAATAAACACCTCCCAGTGGTTTTTGAATGCAAGAAACACTTATATTGAAATTCTGAAGGCAGGTAAGATGAGAACATTTTGTAGTCTCAATGTTTAGATAATTTGCATTTTAGTTAGGATTTAATTGAAAAGGGACATTTGGGATTTTTACTTTTAAATGCTGGCATTTTACAGAAATACAGACTCTCATCTGGAAAGTAACCCAAATCCAAGCTACTTTAAACTTAGTTTTCTTGATAAAGAAGATACATTTGAGCTTTTACCATTACATTCCATTTAGACTTCTGCCTTGAAGGAAAGTGTGTTTGGATTGAAGTAAATAGCAGGAAGCTGAAGTTTCTAATAGTTCTTAAGTATTTAGAACCATTATCTGTAAAATTAAATCTAAAGAAGTGTCATTTAAAGATATGTAAATATTTTAGAAAATTTTTTCTTCCTGTAGTATATATTTTTTTGAGACTTATCTGATATTAGAACATAGTTTACATTGGATACTATAGATTTTAACTCATGTTAAAGAGGGAATCTAGTAACCCCAGATGAAATAAAACAACATCTTCTGCCTGTATGTCTCCTGAACTAATTTGGAGACTTGGAAAACTGTCAATTCAGGAGAAATTCAAACATTTAGTTTCTGAAGCAGTGATTATATTTTGGAGCATCAGTTGCCACAGAGAGTCTGAATGAAAAGAGTGTATTTGTTTTAGAATAGCCAGGGACCAACGAATGGATTGAGAAAGACAAAGCAGCTGTCTAGCCTCTGGTGCTCTCATTACTGTGCAGTCCCACTTGCTGGGCGTCACAGCCATTTCAAACCGCCCTGTCAGGCATTAGAATCTCTCTTGTCTTATGGTAATGACCACAGCAGTTCATTGCCATTATCTGGGGCTTCCTTGTGCCAATTTGTATAATGGTGCAAAGTAAAATTGAAATGGGTCAGCAGGGATGGAGAACTACTTTTTTTCTTTTCGTCTATGATACAAACCAGTATTATTTGTATCCCATTGTTTTAAGAATTAAAAACAAACTCTTAATTTTAAAATTCTTTCTCTTTCTCTCCCTCCCTCTCTCCCCACTTCTACCTGTACCTCTACCTGTCTACCTCTTTGAAATACACTTGCATCCATCCAGAAGACTAGTTTCCCTGCTGGTTAAAGTAGTAGCTAAGACTCAGAACTCCTGCCCTCCACATGTCTACTTTGTTCCGAGGCTAAACTCATGAAACCTCATTCCTTTTTTCTTTAGTATGGTGATAGTAACTACCATCTATTAAATGCTTATTATGTGTCAAGAATTGTTGAATAATTTTATGTTAATTCATTTCTTATACTGTCATAATCACTGTCAGGTAAGAACTGATATTATTCTCATTCTAAAGGGGATCAAATTGAGATGAAGGAGGATTAAGTGCTTGCCCAAGGTCACACAGTTGGGAAGGGAAAGAGCTGGAATATCATCTCAAAGAAACACTCAACTACTTTGAATAGATTCAAGCTACCTATGCACAGTCTCATACAAACATGTCAGAGCATCTTTTAATCTCTCTGATCCCAAATGGCCATTTAAAAATATATATAGTTATGAATTAAGGAACACCTAAAGGACTTTTAGTTCCTCACCAGGAAAATCTCAGTTATCAGCATAGTTGTTAATATAATAGACATAACATAGATTTTACCAATGTTAAAATTAAATATTTTATGGCACTAGAGAATAATTACTTTTTAAAAAATTTTTGCAAATTTGACCCTGGGTCTCCGTCTGACATTTCAAGTACAATTAATTGTCTTTACTCAGAATGTTTGCTCAAATTTGTTGATATCATGAAAATATTTTAAACACAAGCAGTTATAAGTTATTTCAAGAATTTTATGCAATTATTTAAAAATCCCAAGAATGCGTTTATGTGGTCATTTGACGCTCATGTTCTTTCGAAAACATCAGATTCCCTGATAGAGAAGAGAAGCATATATCTCATTTCATACCACTGTACTTTCCCTTCCTTTCCCTGCAGGTGAACACATTAGATAGTTATGTTATTACTTTACCTTTCTTTATTATATATTGTAATTTTTGAAGATATGTTAAAACCTCTACATTTTTGTTTCAATTTATTTAGATCCTATCTCCCTATTTCCCTATTCTAGCCACAGCCTGCTGGGTTCCTCTCTTCCCGCAAAATACCTCCTAGATTATATCAGTTATTCCTTATAACTGTTTTCATGTCTTCTCTATAGGTTAATTTTTAAAGTGAAAAACCAGTAAGATAACACTTAAATGACTCTGCCGATGTAAATGTTCCTCTCTTCAGATACAAGTGGAGTGAGTGGAAATACACACAAACTGTTTATCCTCTGCTCTCGCCCCATAGCAATCAACACAGAAGACCTCTGTAGCCAAATGCGCTGGGATTTCTCCCCACCAATGAGCAGGCAAGCCATCGTTGCTACAGCAGACACCAGCTGGGCGTCCTCCAACTGGACTCTGACACTGTCTGCCTGGAGAGAGCGATCCCACAGGGTGAGGGCTCAGTCCCACACGACTGCCCCCATTTTCTATGGCAATTGTAAGTCCTAGGTTGTGACCTGTGCTTCTGACCAACCAGCTAAAAATTGGGGTTCCCATGATCCCCTCTTTGGGTATGATTAATTTGCTAAAACAGCTCATAGAACTCAGGGAACCACATTTATTTTAAAGGATATTACAAATGATACAGATGAAGAGGTGCCTAGAGCGAGGTGTGGAGAAGAGGCGTGGAGCTTCTGTGCCCTCTCTGGGTGTACCACTCTCCAGAAGCCGCCATGTCTTCAGCCATCTGGAAGCTCTTCATACCCATTGATATGCTTTGGCTGTGTCCTCAGCCAAATCTCATCTGGAATTGTAACTGCCACAGTTCCCACATGTGGTGGGAGGAACCCGGTGGGAAGTGATTGAATTAGGGGGATGGGTCTTTCCCGCACTGTTCTCGTGATAGTGAATGAGTCTCACGGGATCTGAGGGAATTTAAAAAACAGGAGTCTTCCTGTACAAGCTCTATCTTTGCCTGCCGCCATCCGGTTAAGATATGGCTTGCTCCTCGTTGCCTTCTGCCATGATTGTGAGGCTTCCCCCGCCACGTGGAACGGTCAGTTTTCCATTAAAACTCTTTCCTTTGTAAATTGCCCAGTCTCAAGTATGTCTTTATCAGCAGTGAGAAAATAAATAGCCTTTTATGGAGACTTCATTAAGTAGGTGGGATTGAAGCATGGGCAACCATGTAGAAATGTGATTAGGCAAAAGGATAGGATCTAACACTAATAGACTGAGTCGGGAACCCCAGCAAGGCCTGTCTGTTTAGATCCTTCCTGTCCTCTCCATGTGGCACTCCTTCCTCCAGGATATGGTACAGGACCCTTTCTGAAGTACGGGTCTCATGACCCAGAGTCAGATAAAGTAGGTCAGAGCATTGCTTTATGGCCAGCTCCCAGACAGACAGGTAGGCGAACATAAGGTTATATTTTCCGTTTCTATGACCTGCCCTGGGGAGAAAGAACAAGGGCTATGGGAGTTATGAGTCAGGAACAACACACACAAAAGTAATGTGCTGGGATTATATTTTCTTCATTTAAAGTCTGAGGCCATAACTGCCGTGTTGCCTACGCCAAGCTCAAAATAATTCTCTTTTCTTAATTCCTTCAAATTATTCTTACAATTATATCATGTTTTAATTAGCTTTATATTTGTACCATGATTTTCTTATACGGCTTTTGGTTTTCATGGAGTTTCTAATTGTGTCTTTTTTACATCTTTGGATTATACCATCTCTTAGTGTGACAAATGTCATCTCCTGTACCTTCCTTTAACATACATTTATTTTACTTCCTTAGAACTCCTACTTCCAAACATGGGAAAACAAGATTCCTCCCCTTATACTCTATGACTGCCATGCTGGAGCTTTCCATCACTGTACCCCTTTTTCATTAATACAATGTCTTTATAAATGTTTTTTGTTTGTTTTCTCTGTCATTTTGCTAGAGCATTCCGTAAAGTAAGTTATTTATAATGAGATGTTAAATTTTACAATTCCTGTGTGTTTTAAAATGCATTTATTTTGCTTTCACATTCCACTGAGATTTTGGTAGAGTATCAGATGCTCAAATAAAATTAATTTCCCTTAGAACTCTGAAGTTGTAAGGGAATGGTTTGGTGTTGCTGATGACAAGGTTAATGGCAGTTGGCGCCTTGAGTCTGCAAGTGAGTTCTTCCATCTAGAGGCTTGTAGGCCTAAAAAATGTTGGGTTCTAAAATTTCTTGGTGTCTTCTTACCAATATTCAGCTTAGAATTTATAGGATCAACCTTCCAATACAAAGTCAGGCCTGATAATTTTTTCTCATTCTCCAAAATAATTTTTTCTTAATAGCTTTCTCTTATCCAAATGTTAGCACTCCTGAATTTTTTCTTTGATGTTTCTTTTCTGAGATGTTTTGCCCTTTTGTTGTCTGTGCTTTTATATCACAGGCAATTTCCTCCTTTAGGTTCTAGCCCGACTTCTGATCCTATTTTTTTCGTTTGTCTAATTGTGCTTTTAATTTCCAAAATGGTTATTAATTTATTTTATAAATTATGATAGCCTGAGGCAGGAGGATTGCTTGAGACCAGAATTTGAGACCAGCCTGGGCAACACAGCAAGATCTCATCTCTATAAAAGTAAAAAAGAAATAGCCAGGTGTGGTGGAGCACCTGTAGTCTCAGCTGCACAAGAGGCTGAGGAAAGAAGATCACTTGAGGCCAGGAGTTGAAGGCTGTAGAAAGCTATGATTGCACCACTGCACTCCATCCTGGATGACAGAATGAGACTCTGTCTCTTAAAAAAATAAGAATAATTATATTAGCTTATGTTTCCTGTTAGGTTGGTGCAAAAATAATTGTATATTTTGCCATTGAGAGTAATATTATTACTCACCAGATGTATTGTATACAGGACAAGTTTTTTTTTTTACACATACCTAAATCTGAGGATGCTTGCAGGTCTGTGGTCATTAGGGAGCCAAGCTCTGTCTTACAGCTTGCCATTTTTAACGCAGGCCTCGTGGTTCAGGATGCCTACATGAGTTTCAGACATGATGACTGTATTCACCCCAAAGTGAATAGGAGAGGAAAGAAGACTTATTTTACTTTTTATTTAAGAGACTTTTGGGAAGTTCTACGTGAAAGTTTTAGTTCATCTCTGATATGATTTAGCTCTGTGCCCCCACCCAAATCTCATCTTGTAGCTCCCATAATTCCCACGTGTTGTGGTAGGGACCTGGTGGGAGATGATTGAATCATGGGGGCAGGTCTTTCTGTGCTGTTCTTATGATAATGGGGCACTCTAAAAAAATACCTAAAAATGTGGAAATGACTTTGGAACTGGGTAACAGGCAGGGGTTGGAACAGTTTGGAGGGCTCAGAAGAAGACAGGAAAATGTGGGTAAGTTTGGAACTTCCTAGAGACTTGTTGAATGGCTTTAACCAAAAGTCTGATAGTGATAAGGACAATAAGGTCCAGGCAGAGGTGGTCTCAGAGGGGGATGAGGAACTTGTTGGGAACTGGAGCACAGGTGACTCTTGTTATGTTTTAGCAAAGAGATTGGTGGTTTTGCCCCTGCCCTAGAGATTTGTGGAACTTTGAACTTGAGAGAGATGATTTAGGGTATCTGGCAGAAGAAATTCCACAGCAAAGCATTCAAGAGGTGACTTGGGTGCTATTAAAGGCATTCAGTTTTATAAGGGAAGCAGAGCATAAAAATTCCAAAAATTTGCATCCTGACAATGAGACAGAAAAGAAAAGCCCCATTTTCTGAGGAGAAATTCAAGCCAGCTGCAGAAATTTGCATAAGTCTTGGGGAGCCGAATGTTAATTCCTAAGACAATGGTAAAAATATCTCCAGGAAATGTCAGAGGTCTTCACGGACAGCCTCTTCCATCACAGGCCCAGAGGCATAAGAGGAAAACGTGGTTTTGTGGGTTGAGCCCATGGCCCCCATGCAGTGTGCAGCCAAGGGATGTGGCATCCTGAGTCCCAGGTGCTCCTGCCATGGCTGAAAGAGGCCAATGTAGAACTTGGGCCATGGCTTCAAAGGGTGTAAGCCCCAAATCTTGGTGGCTTCCATGTGGTGTTGAGTCTGCCAGTGCACAGAAATCAAGAATTGGGGTTTGGAAACCTCTGCCTAGATTTCAGAGGATGTATGGATACAGCTGGATGCCCAGGGCACTGAATGCCCACCTGTGAAGGCAGCCAGGAGGGAGGCTGTACCCTGCAAAGCCACAGGGGTGGATCTTCCCAAGACCATGGGAACTTACCTCCTGCATCAGTGTTACCTGGATGTGAGACTTGGTGTCAAAGGAGATGATTCTGGAACTTTAAGATTTTATTGCCCTGCTGGATATCAAACTTTATGGGGCCTGTAGCCCCTTTGTTTTGGCCAATGTCTCCCATTCAGAATGGCTGTATGTATCCAATGCCTGTAATTCCATTGTGTCTAGGAAGTAACTTACTTGCTTTTGATTTTACAGGCTCATAGGCAGAAGGGACTTGCCTTGTCTCAGATGAGACTTTGGACTGTGAACTTTTCAGTTAATACTGAAATGAGTTAAGACTTTGGGGAACTGTTGGGAAGGCATGATTGGTTTTGAAATGTGATGATATGAGATTTGGGAGGGTTCAGATGCAGAATGATTTGGCTTGGCTCTGTGTCCTCACTCAGATTTCATCATGTAGCTCCCATAATTCCCACGTGTTATGAGAGAGACTTGGTGGGAGATGATTGAATCATGGGGGTGGGTCTTTCCCATGCTGTTCTTGTGATAGTGAATGGGTCTCACAAGATCTGATGGTTTTAAAAATGGGAGTTTCTCTGCACAAGCTCTCTCTTTGCCTGTTGCCATCCACGTAAGATGGGACTTGCTCCTCCTTGCTTTCTGCCATGATTGTGAGGCTCCCCCAGCCACGTGGAACTGTGAGTTCTTCATTAAACCTCTTTCCTTTATAAATTGCCCAGTCTCAGGAATATCTTTATCAGCAGTGTGAACACAGACTAATACAATCTCACTGGTCAGAATTTAGTAACATAATTTCCCATTAGTTTCGTGGAGTGTTGACAAGTGTAATATTTTAGCTGTGAAGAAGTGTGTTAATCTAAAAATCAGGTTTTGGTTACTAAAGATATGGAAGACAGACACTGAAAGTCAATTATTGGCTGGGTGTGGTGGCTCATGCCTGTGATCCCAGCACTTTGGGAGGCCGAGGCAGTGGATCACCTGAGGTCAGGAGTTGGAGACCAGCCTGGCCAACATGGCAAAACCCTGTCTCTACTAAAAATGCAAAAATTAGCTGGGCATGGTGGCACATGCCTGGAATCCCAGCTACTCTGGAGGCAGGAGACTTGCTTGAACCCAAAAGGTGGAGGTTGCAGTGAGCCAAGATTGCAACTCTGCACTGCAACCTTAGCAACAGAGCGAGACTCCATCTCAAAAACAAAACAAAAAACCAAAGAAGCTCATAATTATCTACCACATTCTCTGTCTAACACATTCTCTAATGCACTGTTTTCACAGCATCCTGGGAATTGAATATTTTCTCCAAACTTTCTGAAGATACTGGTAAGATTATTTTCTATATTTTAAATGTTTCATGAATCTTTATTGCTTTCTTTAGGGCTAGGTAGCACTACTTATTTATATTGGTTTTGCAGTTGGATTTCTTTATCTGATTGGTGAGAATTTTTTTTCTATAATATTTAAGAATGAAAAACTTTTTTGACTATTAAGAGAACCTGACTTGGTTTATCTCTGTTATTTCATAGGTGGACCTATTTCCTCAATAGACGCCTGCAGGGAGTGGGAAGCCTAAATAGAACTTCTATGTATGAGTGCTGTAAAGTGTCAGATTTCATTTTACGGCCAGTGAACGGGAAACTGCCCTCAGGCAGAAAGCCCCTAAATACCAGAATGGGGAGGATGACAATCAGTGTCCATAGCTAGAAGTTAGAGGTTTCTGTAGATATTTTTAAAAGAAAGAATGATCCCTTTTAAAAAAATATTTCTATTTTTTTAGGGATCAGATTGATAAATTAGATGGGATATTATAGTAGTAGCCACCCCTGCATTTTTTTAGTTACTGAGGGTGACAGTAATCTCTGCGGTTGCCTCTGGCATGTATTCCACTTTGTTTTGCTTTGTTTGTTTTTTACACTCTTGGCTCAAGACAGAGATAGTTTCAGTCTTCAATTGAAAACTGAATTTGAAAACTGAAACTACCTCTGTCTTATAGGTCAAGAACTTTAGATGAAGGTTCCATCAACTGCCATATGTGTTTATGCTAATTATACTCTAGAATGCTAGAGAAATGTTTATCAGGTAGAATAATGGACCTAGTAGCTTCACTGGTACCTGGATCTAGGTGAGGACTCCATTTATTTTCCAATCCCCATATTCCAAATATTGTCACTTTGGAACCCTGGATATTTGTGCCAACTCAGATCCTGTGTCCAAGCATCCTCAAAAAAACCCAGTTACTTCCCCTTTTCCAGTTCACTGTCACTCAAGAAAATGGCTGTGTATTCCTTTGGGGATGAACTAGGTAGTTTACTACTGAGTACACTTGCTTTGGCATTTCAGGGTCCTTCTTTACAGGAATGAAACTGTTCCTTCAGTGGTTGGGTTTCAGGTCTGAGAGCTAGCTTAGGAAATTGGGGATGGGATCATATCGTTTATTGGAGTGAGTGTCCACACCCTCTTGTTTATCCATTTGGGATTTCTTCTGATTTTTTAAATTTAAAACACTCATTGGTTTTCCTCTCTCTTGCCTGTATGAACACTGTGTCCTATTAACCATCTCCATGGCCCTCTGAGGGTTGGATCACTTGCCTGCCATTCAGGTTTTTCTGCTGTTGTGAAGATTGCATTAGTCTTGCCACTAACGGTTAAGTGTTGGACCTTTATCATTCCATTGTCCTACAATCTCCATTGTTTTTTACAATTCAGTTCTGTTGTAGCACCTCTTTTTGTCAGCTTTAGCCTACAGAAGACAGCCATCACTGAGCTTCTGAACAATGTTAGTACACCTTTCATTAGGACACTATTCTTTGGTAAATGGAGTGTCTTTCATGTCTTGTAAGAAACAGATGGCTGGTGGGCTTTCCAGCCTTGTATAGTTTATCAGAGTGCCTACTTGAGCCTTTTATCCCTTTCAATTATACCCTTCCTGTCCATTTTGGCATTTTTATTTGACTAACTATATAGACTGTAACTTATTTCAAGCTTCCATGAGCCATCTAAACAGTGTGTTAGCACCATCTCCTGGACTGTCACAGGGCTAAATCATGTATCCTAGCAGAGGCCTCCCATAACGACAGACTCATTTTCCCAACTTTATGTTCTGCATTCCTCCTTTAAATCTATCTTCCTTGGGATGTTGTTCCCAAGAGTGATACTATCGCACCTCTGCCAGTCTTATTCCCCAGTTGGGCTGTGCTGGTACTTGACTCTTATTACTGGTCTGGATATCAGGAAGGAAGAAGAGGGTTGACTCCAGGAAAAGGGACTTTGTCTCATAAGCCATCTGCTTCCTGAAGGTCTCTCCATGATCTTTAGGCAGGAGGTGGCTACTATTTTCTAAGAAGAAGTAGACCACTGCCAGATCAGTAGAACTAGGGGTATCTGGAGTTCCAGGGTTTCAACTGAATCTACCCAGATTTTCACATCCAAGTGTCAGTGTCCCATTTCTTTCTTGTTAGAAATCTGAATTTGGCCTAGGAAACTCACTGGAGCTATGTATTTTGTAACATATAATAATTTTACAGATGAACTATGACCATTCTATGCTTATCTCTAGGAACAAATGGAAGTGTCTGACTCTTTGCCATATAAGTGAAGTGAGCTAACTCATGATTTATAACATTTTGTTTAAAATTTAGAATACCCCAAGTGGTACCCAGGCTGGGTTGTTTATTGATAGCTTATATGTAGCATCACTGGTTCTGCAGCCAAATTTAGCTAGGTGAAGTTAAAGGAATACGGGACTCTGCTGGAAACTCTTACGAAGGTCTTTCCAAACCAAATTTTCTTGCAATAAACCTTGGAAGTTCAGTCCAAAGACAAAGCACGCCCTTGTGTGAATAAGGGTCCTAGGTAGCTATGCCTGGAACCCTTTCAGATATTGATGCTTTTTTACATTCTCTTTCTCCTAATGCACTGCATCATTTGCCTGTATTAAAAGTCTTACATGAATGTACTCCATGTGATCTTGTGAGTCTTTTCAAATATCTGACCTTGCTGTAAAAATTGCAGCCTTTAACATTGTCTGAATCTCCTTTACTCTTACGATTTAGTCTTGAGCCCATTCCTCCTTTCTGTCTTCTCTCCATGTGTAGGAGATAAGAGCTTTACTAAATGCTGCCAAGGAAGTCCTGTGGCTTTCAGATTTTGCCCTTAATTGGTGATTAATCATTCTGGGCCTGTCATTGGCTCTCTTCATTGAATTTATGGCACTTAGTCACAGCCATCCAATTCAATAATATATTCCCTCGTACTTTTCAAGAAAAATATTGCATAAACTGATGTACTCCCTTTCCACCATTACCCCATCCTGACTAACTGATGATGAAAGTTTTAACAATTGTATTATTATGGCATGTCATGGGCCATCTATTCCCCATCCAGCACTGGTCACAGAGCTCTTATTGCCAGACTGCTGTTCAGTGATTCATATTCATAATCTTATTTGAGAATCTGATTCCTTATGATAGACATGGCTGTGAGCCAATGAGCAGCAGATATCTGTGACAGTTTTGGATGAGTGTGCTGGCTTTAAAGAAGAAAATGAGTGGACTACCATGGTGTCACTGCCCATTTTTTCTTACCTGTTTGTTTATTTTTAATAGTTAACTTAGTATGTTTTCAGGAGGAAAGTAAGGTAAATATATGTGTTCATTCTACAATCTAGAAATAAAAACCCATTTTTTTAACCCTTCATTTAATTCTGATTTGTTGAGTCAAGCAATTTATGTTCTAATTAATTTCTCAATGTATTCATGGAAAAGAATATTTTATACAAAGTAGGCAACATCACAATCCGGTCAAATACTCTAACATTCATTGAAATGGAAATTAATATAATTTATGACCTGAAAACACAATTTGCTAAATTAATAATTCAATATCCCACCTCAGAATATGAAATCGTTCTACAAAGTGTGAATGAATTTAAGTAGGACTTAAAGCCTTCATGAGGCCAGGGTGTTTTTTCTTCCTTTGTGAAGCAAGTAGAAAATATTTATGACCTTCAACATTTTTAGTATTGATTTTTAAATTCACTAACTTCTTAAGCCAGAGGCAGGGGGTCAACTACTAAAAGAAGAAGATGATTAGGAAGGCCTATAAAACTAACTTTTTAGGCTCCAAGTTAAAAACTGTGAAGAGCACCTGGCTCACCTTAGTCAGGGGCTCACATAGTGCCATCTGCAGACGGCATGGTGGTCCTGTTTATAACTGAGGCACATCACAATATGGGTCCTGCTTCCCAGATTTCAAATGACAGAGCAGTTCCCTGTGACCCAACAATTACAACTTAATGAATGTGTTCCATGGAAATAATCCGAAGTGCATACAAAAAGTAAGGTTCATGATTAAAGATAGAATACTGAAAATAAAATATCAGTGGCAGATAGATATATAAATTATGGTTCATAATTATGATATAATAATGTGCAGACATTAAACACATTATAGAAGAGAAATGCTTAACATGTTACTAATGAAAAGAAACTAGCCCTGAAAATATTTATTCACACATACTTTTCAAAAATTTTCTTTGGAAGCTCATGTTTAGCCTTAAAATTCTTTTTAGGATAAGTATTTTATTTTTAAGTTTTATTTATTTTTGACAAATAATAATTGAATTTATTTATGGGGTACAATGTCATGTTTACATGTATTCACTGGGAAATGATCAAATCAGGCTAATTAACATATCCATCACCTCCAAGAGTTATCACTTGTTTGTGGTGAGAACATTAAAATCCTTTCTTTTGGCTATTTTGAAATATACAATACATTATTATTAGCTAGAGTCACCATTCTATGCAATGGATCACCAGAGCCTATTCCTCCCATCTCACTGAAATTTGGCACCCTTTGACCAACATTTCCCCTTTCCCTGTCCACCCTCACTGCAGCCTCGGGTAGCTTGATCATTTATTTTTCAGTTTGTTTAACTGTTGTTACCAGCATCTCATGATAAATGTATTATTGTTTCCATCATACTCTTTGGTGTTTTGCTCAGCTTTTACAAAAAATATTGTTTTTCAGTCTTTGATAATAACATGAATAGTGCCGGTATATAAAAATGCCTGATAAAATGCCCAGTTATGTGAAGTCATTGCTAAACAAAGCCAGTCATGTTAACTCGGATAATTTGAAACATAAGAAAATAAGCAGCCTTTGCCAATGGCAAGGATCAGGGTGGGGAGAAAACACATTTTGTTTGAAGCTTCTCTGAGTATTTTATAGGTCACGGGGAATGAAGAAACCAATGAAAATCTACATTTAGAATAATTCATCTGAACCCTTTCAAAGTTTCATTCCTTCAAAAGCCAAGTAACTGCTAGTTTTCACATATCTTCCAAATGAGTAACTATCGTAGGGAAATGTTTTATTTCTTTTGAATGGAAAATAATAGGAATTTCTTGCTTTTAGTAAAATGATATGGTGTTAACTGTTAGCTCTTTGAATATTAATATGAGACTAATTGCCATCCTCTTACATTTCATATAATTATATACAAAACTGTATGTGATCCACACATATAGAGATTCTAACAATAAATCCTTTATGTAATATCATAAGTCCATAAAATATAAGGTAGAAAAATGTATCATAATCCCTTCTAGTTCTTTCTCAGATTATAGAGACCAGCATTTTCCATTTTTTCCAATCTTTAAGTTAAAACTTTGATGACAGCTAGAGATAATTATGTAAGCATTGTTCTGGGGTCACCTTGCCTTTATTATTTTTGTGGACTCATGTACAATACATGGATTCTGGCTTATGTAAGGAAGGTAGCAAGTGAATCTTAGTGTTCTTTTCAATGCCTGACCTTACAATACTAATGTGCTCTATTGGTCATCCGCCAAATGCTGAAAGTTCCAGCAGTGTTAAATCAAGGTAGCTATTCCTTTGGGTCTTTCTACCATGTAATTTTCTATTCTAAATATACAAGGCAGTAGTTTCTAGCTCTTGTTTTCATCATATAAGATCTTGTTTATATTTCATCTTAGCTATGTGCTGAGCTGATTTTTAAAATCACACGGGTTCTAACTTTAAGATTAAATCATCTAATGGAACACATGCAAAACATTCTAATTATGGTGTTTATCAAAGAGATGGCATAGTGCCTGGGTAATAGTACGCACTCAATACATATTTGTTAAATGAGAAAATGAAAAGAATAATATGCTAAGAAGACAATATTTTTAAAAAATAGTTTTTCAAGAGTTATTGCTTATCTTTTGTCTTCTCTAGGGATGCAAGGGGATTCTTTAAAAAATTTAATCATATTTTGATTCTGGCCTAATTTTTATAATTTGTTTTTACCTATAAGAATTTTAGAAAAAAGATTATTTTCAAACTTTTAAAGTTTTATTTTTATTTTTAAATGAGACAGGGTCTCACTATGTCACCCAGGCTGGGATGTAGTAGCACAATCTCTCCTTACTGCGACCTCTGGTCCTGGGCTTAAACAATCCTCCCACCTCAGCCTCCCGAGCAGTGGGGTCCACGGGTGCACACCACCTTGCCTGGCTATTTTTTTTTTTGTATTTTTGATAGAGACAGAATGTCACCATGTTGCCCAGGCTGGTCTTGAAACCCTGAGCTCAAATTCACCTGCTTTGGCCTCCCAAAGTGCTGGGATTACAGGACTGAGCCACTGTGCATGGCTATTTTCAGCCTTTTGATTTACCATAACAATAAACAATATTCTCTCTTTCAAGTTCTAAGAAATTTATTCATTCATTCAATCACATATTCCTTCTTTCAAAGTATATATTATCTAGTATATATATGTAATTTGTTAAACATTGGATAAATGTAAATAAGGCAACTACAGAACCTGGTCTCAGAGAGCAGTCAATTATTAAAGGAAGACAAGTACAAATTAAGAAAATAAAATTTGACAAATAAAATATGATTCTACAGGAATGCATACATTTTAAAAGCAGATAGCAGGGGATCTCCATCTAATTAAGACTTAGGGAAAGATTTTCTGTGTATGTAATAGATTGAGATTGAAGGATGAATAGAGTTGATAATATAAAGAGGAAGAGAAACAGCACAGGTGGCTAGTTGGTGTGTAATTCTGTGTCAAGTAAGCAAAATGTTTACCCAATCCACAAGCAATTCATATACTAAGGAGAGGGTGGTGAAAGGAATGACAGAATGGAAAGTCCATTCAAAGAACAAAATAAGTTAGGTTTTGCTATATTTTTTAATTAGGAAGGGAAGAGATTGCATATAAGCCTAAATAAATACTCAGTTTGTTAGACTGTAGAAGATTTTGAAAGTGATATTAAGGGATTTGGACTTTAACATGGGGATGGTGGGTAGTTACCAAACAATTTTACAGTGGGATGGTAAAATTTCAGAGTACGCTGAATGGCTTCATGGAGACTCAAGACTGGAGGCAGAGAGAGCAATTCAAAGGCTGAGGCAGATATCAATGTGAGAAATGATAGATGGAAAGAAGTTAAAGCATGAAACATTATTTGGATGTAGAAGCAACTAGATTTGGTGAATGATATGTGGAAGTCAGCGACAGGGATATATGTTGAGAGTTGTTGAGAGATTTTATCATGAACAGATGTTAAATTTTGTCAAATACTTTTTCTGCATTTATTGAGATAATTATATAATATATTTATTCTTCATTCTTTAAAGTGGTATATCACATTTGTTGATTTATGTATGTTGAGCCATTCTTGAATTCCAGAAATAACTGCCATGTGATCATGCTGTGTGATCTTTTTACTGTGCTGTTCAATTTTGTTTGCTAGTATTTTGCTCAGGAGTTTTACATGTTCATCAGTAATAGTGGCCTGTAGCTTTCTTTTCTTATAGTGTCCTTGTCTGACTTTGGTATCATGTTAATGTTGGCATTGTAAAATAAATTTAGTGGTGATTCCTATGCTACAATTTTTTGGACGAGTTAGAGAAAGGTTGATTGTACTTCTTTTTTTATTATTATACTTTAAGTTCTGCAGTACATTTATAGAACATGCAGGTTTGTTACATAGGTATACACGTGCCATGGTGGTTTGCTGCACCCATCAACCTGTCATCTACATTAGGTATTTCTCCTAATGTTATCCCTCCCTCCGTCCCCCATTCTCCAACAGGCCCTGGTGTGGGATGTTCCACTCCCTGTGTCCATGTGTTCTCATTGTTCAACTCCCACTTATGAGTGAGAACATGTGGTGTTTGGTTTTCTGTTCTTGTGTTAGTTTGCTGAGAATAATTCTTTAAATGTTTTATAAAATTCTTTAGTGAAGACATCAGGTCCTGGACTTTACTTTGACAGGAGATTTTTGAAAACAGATTTAATCTTCCTACTTGTTATTGGTTGCTCAGCCTTTCTGTTTCTTCTTGATTCAGTTTTATCAGGTTGTATAATTGTAGAAATTTATCTTTTTCTTGTAGGTTATCTAATTTGTTGACATATAATAGTTTGTACTAGTCTCTAATGATCCTTTGTATTTCTGTGATATCAGTTATAACGTCTACTCTTTCTAATTCTGTTTATTAAAAGGCTTCCATTTTTCTTAATCTAGTTAAAGTTTTATCAAGTTTATTTACCTTTTCAAAAAGAAACTCTTAGTTTCATTGATCTTTTCTATTGTTTGTTAGTTTCTATTTATTTCTGCTGTGACCTTTTCACTTTTTTCTTCATGTAGACGTTTATCACTATAAAATTCCCTCTTTAAACTAATTTTGTTGAATCCCTTAAGTTTGGGATGCTGTGTTCTCGTTTTCATTTGTCTCAGATATTCTTAAATTTCCTCCTGAATTTTTTCTTAGATTGGTCGTTTAGAGTCATGTTGTTTAATTTCCACGAATTTGTGAACTTTTCAGTTTTCTCCTGTTATTGATTTCTGGTTCACATCATTGTGATTGGAAAAGATGTTCAATATGATTTCACTTTTGATAAATTTGTTTAGACTTATTTTGTGGCCTAACATATGATCTATCCCAGAGAATGTTGCATGTGCACTTGAGAAGAATGTGCATCCTGCTGCTGTTGGGTGGAAAGCTCTGTATATGTGTCTTTGCTCTATTTGGTCAAGTCCAATATTTTCTAAATGATTTTCTGAATATCCATTGTAAAAAGTGGAGTATGGAAATGTCTTACTTTTTTATATTTCTGCTAATTTTTCCCTTTATATATGTTAATATTTGCTCCAATATTGGATTTGTATGTGTTTACAATTGTATCCTCTCAATGAATTGATCCCTTTCTCATGATACAATGGCTTTTGCTGTCTCTTGTGACAGTTTTCAATTTAAAGCCTGTTTTTATCTGATGTAAGCATAGCTATCTTTGTGTTATTTTGGTTTTCGTATGTTTGGTAAATTTTTGCCTTCCCTTGACTTTAACTCTATGTGTGTTTTTAAAGATGAAGGAGTTGCTTGCAGGTAGCATTTAATTGGGTTTTGTTTTTATTTAATCCATTCAGACACTGTATATCTTTTGATTTTAGAATTTAATTTCTTTACATTTAAAGTAGTTATTGGTAGTTAAGGATTTACTATTGCCATTTTGTTCATTGATTTCTGGCTGTTATGTATTCATTATTTCATTTCTTCCTCTTTTGCTGTCTTCCTTTGTGATTTGATGATATTCTGTAGTGATATGCTTTGATTCCTCTTGCTTTATCTTTTGTACATCTACTGAAGATTTCTGATTTGTAGTTACCATGAGGCTGTCACAAAATAGATTATAGTTATAATAGCCTATTAAGCACACAAACACTTAAATTTCCATTGCATACAAAATCTCTACACTTTTACTTCTCATAAAGTTACTAAATCGATAAAAAAGTAAAGATCCAGTGACATGCTAGCTATGGTACTCATTTTAGATACAAGGATACACATAGGCTGAAAGCGAAAGGATGGTATGGTGGGTTGTGACTGGGTTCAGCAAAGACATAATCTTTGGAGTCTTAGAGGTGAAAGCTGTGACACATAGTATATGGCAGCTACAAGGATGTACTGTTGAGGTCCTCAGTAGTGAAAACTGTTGGAGTCCTTTGCAGAGCAGGCAACTGGAGGCCACTGTGGCGTCTGTCATGTGGCTGACACTTACGGCTTTTACTCTTTGTTACTAGGCATCTATAGACATCTCTGCTATGCTCATCTTTCCGGTAATCTGCATGTGGTAAAACCAAAGCAGGTTTTTTTTGATAAGGCTTCCAAAGTCTGGGGAAGCTGTTTGCTTACCCTGTTCTCCTTTTCCTCCATAGGGGGACGTGCAGGACACTTGGTACCAAGCTGTGCCAGCGTAGGGGATGGAATAATGAAAGTGTTCTTCTTATCCTTTCCATGACCTCATTCTGTTTTTGTTTCCCCCCACCTCCTCCACTGAATTGCTGCAGCTTCTTATATGAACTCAACTTCTGAGCTATCCCAGAGCTATTTTCCTTTGTACATAGGGATCTAGTTGTTTTTTTGTTGAGTGGCAAAGGCTAGGATCTCCTACTCTGCCATTCTGCTGATGCCACATCCCAATTTACTTAAATCTCAATATCCTTCCAAATAATTTAGCCCTCTATGCAGAAAATCCAAATAATATTTTGAGGTTTCTCTTTTTCTCTTCTAAGAAATAAAAAATGAGAAAGTGTTTGATTTTACTGAAACATTTACAATATGGAGTTAATTTTAAAAGTATATGAATAACATTAGAATAAACATTTTGCTTTGACCTCTAATGTTATATTTTTATTTTTGGTTACATCTGAGATATGGAAGTTATAAAGAATTATGTTAATCCAAACACGTACAAATGATTATAGATGACAGGTGAAAGGGTTGTAGTATGAGAAATTAAAACTCCCTAAAAAGAGAAGCTACATTTCATATTATCCTATAAAGTTTCAGTTTTTAGAAAATTAATAAAAACATAAGCATTTATATATACATACATACATATATGTATGTATATACACACATACACATACACATACCATATATACACATACATATACACATGCTATATATACACATACTATATATACACATACATATACATATATGCATATATATGTATGTCTGTATATATATTACTATGTATGTTTTTATTAAGTATGTATAGCTACTTATGTTTTCATTAATTTTCTAAAATCTGAAACTTTGAGGGATACTATGAAATGCAGCTGCTCTTTTTAGAGAGTTTTGATATCTCATACTACAAGCCTTTAACTCATCATATACATATGTATGTATCCGTATGTATGTATGTATGTATATAAGTAGGAAATGTTTTCGCTACATTTAAGGAATTCTGAGTACAAAGGGTAGTTCTCTGCAGTTAGAAATTTACTTCGTGATTCATACCTGTGTTCACCAGCTGTGGTAATTACAGATACATTTTCTGAGTTTAAAACTTCCTGTGGAATCCTTCCACATTCTTGCTAAAAATTAGATTAGTACATATAGTAATGAGAAAGCGGTATAAGGGTTAAGTCTGAGAGAGCCATACTTATACTAGCCATCTATTTTAATCACATGCAAACCAATTTCCGTGTTAAAATCTGTATCTCCTAAAATGCCATACAGTGCAGCCAAAAGAGACAGTAAAGGCATATTTTTAAAAATTTCTTTATGGTATTAAACTTTTTATAAAATGCTTTTGGCTTTGCATTCTCAAAAATGTAAATTTCACATCTGGATGGGGAAGCTTGATTTCCAGCCAAAAAAAAAAATTCTCCCATTTGGCCTGTTTCTTTAGAAGATCTAAGTAAGGTGAGCACTAAGGAAAGATTTAGAAGCTGTTGTTTTTCAGCTGAGTTAAATCTGACCATTTCATCACCTTGTTTCTAATGATGAGCTTGAAAAAAAATTAGTGATTACTTAGTGATAAAAGAATAGATTTTCCTTTCATTTACCTTCATGTAGAAGCAATTTCTAGTAACATAAAACAGGTCCCAGTCCCAGATAGGAACATAAACTCATTCTTTTCTCACCTGCTTTAGTTTATGTTTAGTCTTTTTTTTTTTGTGAAGCAATAATTAAAAAACAAATCAGGGTATGGAACAAGAATTTTTTTTCACATGTATTTTTTAAAAATACTGTGGCTCAGCATCCTTTTCTGAAAGTATATTTCAAGCTATTTTTTGAGATTAGTTAATAGAAGCATGTACACTAAATAGAATGATGTTGACCTTCTATGGAAGCACATAATTAGTTCCAAGGTATTTTTGTTTTCTAGGATGCTTTGTATTTACATAGCATAATACTGTTGATAAAAATTTTACTTAAGTAAACAACATGTATGTCTATTCAATGTCCAAATATCACCACAGTTTTTCCAGGTGAATGCTACAATAATGGGCAACAGATTATAACTAATAAGTACTTTAAAATTGAAAATGAAAAAACTCAACTACTGTCAGTTCAATATTTAGTGCCAGATAGTTTACACTTCTGTGGTATCTGGGTCTATTTGAAGTGTTTACTTCTTGGTTCTATAGTTCAGAAAAATGGATTATTTTTTGTACTTTGTGAGAAATAGAGCCATCAGTGTTGAAGACTTTCTTTTTTAAGTTTATTTTCAAAGTCAAATAAGCTAACAATCTATTTCATTGACTTAAGCTTAATGAAAAGTGCTGGGAAAGGCTGTGGCTGACCATGTTTATTTATTTTTAAACTTCAGCAAGTGGTTGCTTTGTGTTCCAAAGAGATAGCTTAAAAGAAGTGGACTCATCCCACTCATTTGCAAAATTCTTTGACTCAAGGTGAAACTATCTCAGACACATTCACTGAAGCCTTAAGGCGTATTGTTCTTCCCCTAAAAAAAAAAAAACACTGAGTATCCAGGATTGTTAGATAGAAATCTAGAGAATGATGTCAGGGAGATCAAGGCCATTGGCTAAGTTCCAATACAGATTTTTTTTTTTTAATTCTATTTTGATTTGGACCATATCCCAAATCAACCAGTCATCTTAGAAAGGTGTTTCAAAGTTTGGCACAAACACACACAAAGTACATATTGAGCTTAAGTGAGTTACATCAATATTTTATCAAGCATTTGTGAGCATTCATTGTATTTAGATTTTTAAAAATTATTATTAGACCAAATCTCACTCCATCACCCAGCTTGGAGTGCATTGTAGCTCACTGCAGCCTTCAACTCCTGGGCTTAAGAGTTCCTCCTGCCTCAGCCTGACAAGTAGTTAGGACTATAGGCATATGCCACTGTGCCTGGCTAATCTTGTGTGTGTGTTTGGAAATGGTTATCTCACCGTTGCCTAGGCTAGTCTTGAACGCCTGGCCTCAAAAGATCCTCCCATCTTAGCTTCTTGAATAGCCTGGATTACAGGATGTATTAAAGATTATGTGCGGCTGGGAGCGGTGGCTCATGCCTGTAATCCCAGCACTTTGGGAGGCTGAGGTGGGCGGATCATGAGGTCAGGAGTTCGAAACCAGCCTGACCATCATGGTGAAACCCTGTCTCTACTAAAAATACAAAAATTAGCCAGGTGTGGTGGCACATGCCTGTAATCCCAGCTACTCAGGAGGCTGAGGCAGGAGAATCGCTTGAACCCAAGAGACAGAGGTTGCAGTGAGCCAAGATTGCTCCACTGCATTCCAGCCTGGGGGACAGAGCGAGACACTGTCTCAAAACAAACAAAAAGAAGATTATGTGCCGTGCCAGCCATGGGAGAAGGAAAAGAAACTGAAAATCACTGGCTGATCTCAGCAAACTTTCAGCTGTTTTATTTGGTCTTATGTATTAAAATTTAAAAGACACACTTCATGAAGCACCGAATGAGTGGCAAAGGAGAAAGCAATTTATCTAGAAATGACCTTGGGCAGTTATACACACATTCAGTTCGTAGGAACTGAATGAGAAGAGCTTGAGGAAGTAGAAATAATGGATGGATGGGTTCAGGGGAAAGATGATGTACAGACATATGAAGGCAGGAAAGAAAATGGTAAGTTTGGGGGACCCTGACTGGAAGAGTTTGGACGTAGCACAGGGTATATGGAGGGAAGTTTTACTTGCTATGATTTGAGATGTTCATTGCCTCTGCACTGTAGAAAGCCAAGAATATTGTCTATAAATACTATCTTTTTTTTTTTTTTTGATGATAACAACAAGACAGTTGAGACTTTTAAAAATAGGTGGATGATGTAGGAAATATTTTATAGAAAATTTAGAGTAGTCTGCAAGGTGGATTACAAAGTGACTGCTAATAATGTACATTGAAACACATCATTGTCTGACTGGACACTCAAATCTGAACTCTTCACTATAATTTGTAAGGCCTTACACAGCTGGTCCTTGCCTGTCTCCAAGCTGATGTCTTGCTCTAGCCCCCATTTACTGCTCCATCTCTAGTCAGGCCAAGCTCATTCTTACCTCCCAACCATTGTCCTTGCATTCTCACTGCTAGGAAAGCTCTCTCCCGTGTTGGGAATTTTTGGGGATTTATCTCAAATTGGCTTCTGTTCAGAGACTTTTCCTGACCACATTATCTAATTTTGTCTGCCTTAACATCAGTCACTCTCTGTCACACCACCAGGTGTACACTTCTGATTGCCTGAGGTCTTCTATGTATTAACTGTTTTGAGTCTATCTCTTCTCAATGAATTGTAAGCTCCTTAAGAAAAGGAATTCCTTAGGGAATCCCATTTATGTGTTCTTGTTCATTGCTTTATACCCACTACCTAGAAGAGTGTCTGGAATATATGCTCAATAAATATTGATTAAGCAAATGAATTGGTTGAGGTGTGGTAGATTGAAATTCAAGGCTAAAAGTTCTCCAAATTGTAGACAAAGAAGAGCCTAAATATACAGATAAAGTTGTGGAAGTTCACATAATCCATGTTGGCAATGTCTGCAGTACTAAAAGAGTGCTATTTGATGATCCAGATATCCATGACCCACCTTCACAGTCAGGCAAGCAAATGCAAATAATGGCCTCATTGTTTTAATTTAATCATTTAATATTGGCCTTATTGTATCAGGCAGACATCTTTTGTTAGATAATTCATTGACATGGAAACAAACATTTATCTGAACATGATGCTTGGTTCAAACTTTAACACTTAATATATGAGTTACAGCTTTTGAATAGGCAGCTTGCAGTGAATATATGCTTTCACTAATATTCTAAATCAGTTATAATTTTTGATTATCCTCTAATAAGACCTCGTTTTTATTTTTAAACATTAGCAACACTGAACTGGTCCCATTTCATTAAATATTTTATAAAAATTTGTAATGGCCCTTAAAATTGTCCCAAACCACTAGCATTCCTGCATAATATAAATCAGAAAACAAAATAGAACCAGAATAAGCTTACCAATTTTAACTAGAATTACATAAATTCAAACCCCATAGGCTTTCTAGATGTCTTTTATTTTAACTATATTGGGCCATGAAGATCAATTAAAAACCCACTGTGAACTAATGAAGATTTAGCTTTTCAACTTTTTAAATGGAATTAGTCATAAACTTATTTTCAGCTATTTCCAGTTAGCTAATAAACTGTCTTGACAAACATTTCCTGCTGTTTATAACCTGGGTAACAAATGTTTACAAAATCAAAGAGTACTTTTGGACATAAAGAAGGAAAGTATGTTTTAGAAAAAATTTTGCAGGATGTTTCTAGGAAATTACAATACTTTCATTATATTATATTCTTTTGATACCAACACATTTCATTCCATAGATATGTACCCAACCTTCTACTCTATATGTGAGTACAGTTTAGTGGGTTGAGGGACTGAGACTCAGATTTCCAGTGATAGTAGATTTTAGCAAACTTTCCAAATGAGTGGTTTATAAAGTACAGCCTACAATCCCTGATAAACCCTCCAGGTAGTTTGGAAACCGATCCAGACTCTAAAGTAAGATCTTTTGACTTATTGTGAGTTTCCCTGGCATCAGAGGAGAAAAAAGAGAAGGAGAAATGTTTTTTCACTAACCCTTGGAAATTCACTAAGAATAGCTTGTGGGCAGCTGAACAATCTAGAATGCTGTTACTGCCACAAATGCCAACTTGAATCAGATGTGATATAGTTGGATCCCACCAACCCTTAGCTTTCAACCATAGAAAGAAAGGCCACCCACAAGCACAAGCCAGGCAGAGAGAGGTGAAGGGAAGTTAAACCCCAGAAGATCTTACTGGAAAAAAAAGAAAAAAAGGTCACATCTGGTACTCTGCCTCTGTGGCTATATCTCACAATATCCACCAACAGTGTTCAGGTCAATTGCATATCTTTCTCATACTGAACAACTAAATGATAAGATTGGCTGTTCCAAGTACAAAGGGGCAAATGCCATAGCTCTGGAGGAGCTGTTCTGTGAAAACACATGGGAGCAGTTGTGGATAATAGTTTTAGTTTTTGATATGATTCAAAGGAGAAAATATGAAAAGCACTGATTTGCTTTGTGTTAGTAATTTGTACTAAGCACAAGTCAGAATTAACATGACATAAAACAAGGTTGGTACCTCAGGCAAGGCCCTCCTGTGCTAACTGTACGCCAAGAAGTGATCATCTGTTCTGTATTATTGTCACAGGCAGCCCTATTGTCTTTGCTATGACCCTGCAAAAAATAGCATCAATCTAAGTGCCTTGTGTGTTCACTGGTGTACAAATAAGTAAGGGAAGAAGTGTGACCACATTCTCCTTCTGGCCCACTTTGAGGTTTTCATGGCTGATTAGGTTTTGTCTTGACTTCTCTGACTGTCAGCTCTCGAAGGGAAAGGCCCTTAGTATATTTGGTATATTTCAACTATTTGTTTTAAAAATAATTTTGCAAGGGAAAAATTGATCTGCATAAAGGAGAAGGAGGAAATACCCTCAAGCATTTGACAATGTGTTCCCTTTTTCCTTCCCATAGGGCACACAATCTTCATGATGATTATTTTTATTATTTCAATTACTAATGCTTAAAGTGTCAGCATATTAGGAATGATGCATTTGAATTTAAAATATTAGTCTGAAATAAAAAAAACTAATTTTACGTTACTTCAAATACATCAATACAGGGAGAGACTTCAGATAGGTCAATACAGGTCGAGGCCTCCTTTGATACTCCAATAACAAAATACATAATTCAAAATCTTATTTAAATATATTTTTTGTTGAATTGCATGTCAAATATTCCAGTAACTCCAAGGAAAAAGTTATGTAAATGTATATCTACACATATATATGTGTATGTATATATGTACATATAGGTGCATATATACATATATGTATATATTTCTATATATAGAAGCCTATATAATATAGTATATAAATATATAATAAGATTCATATATGGAAATAATACCTTCATATAATTTTATTGAAATTAATTTTGGACTAGGAGAGTTGTAGATATTTCAAAACTTACTGATTATCAGAACAATTGTAAAAATAGCTTCTAATATGTTAAATAATTTTCTATCTTCCCGAGTTTCAGATAGGCATCTATTATGTAGGTGAAAAATTCTAAGTACCATCAATAAATTTAAAAAAATAAGTGAAAAATATTTCTGTATTAAAAAATTATGTCATAAAATTTAACAGCCAGAGTAACCTTGGCAGGGCTGACTACAGAACGGGACTGTAGAGAAATGGAACTGACTGTACAAACATGTTTGCAGGGTGTTGTTTTATTTCAGTGTTATGTAAATTCTGCAAATCTAAAACAGAAAGTTTATGTAACACATGCCAAGTCAATCTCGGTATGTACTTCATTCCTTGTTACTTGGGAAATGATGGGCTTTTCACTTAATGATGCTGAAAACCACTCCAAGGACACAAGGCCAAATATGCAGGAGACCAGTTGGATGGTGTAATTTGCAAACCCATTATTTATTTCTGTCATATGGCATGAACTTTGTTTAAAGGGCTAGTAGCACAGAGAGTGTCTTGTGAGGTATACTCTTTAAAAATTTTAACACAAGACTAAAGCTCTCATCAATGACTTAGAAAACAAACAACTTTTAAAACAAGCTAGTTGATATGGTTGGTAAAATAGTACTATTTAGATACCAAGTCTCATATCAAGCCTTTGACATAGAAATAGCAGGATGACCTAGGATAATAAATGAGTGAGTGATATTTTCAATCTGTGTGCTGGGTCTTGTTTTTCAGTCTAAAACATAATCCAAGAACTTATTTGCCAAACATTAAATATAGTAACAATATTGGGTGTTCTTTCAAATTTAATGAATAGCTTTCACTTCATGAGCATTGATACAATCTTTACATTGCATTTGGGAGTATTATTTTAGCTTAGAGTAGCAAAGCTACCTTGGGATTTGGGTCATCCTAATAATCAATATACACTAAGTCAGAAATCATCTACACCATCATACTGAAAATTAAGGCAAATTTTCTAAAGGAATGGTGTTTCCTTTTTCTTCCTAGAAAGGTAGAAACCTAAGGTTCCTCAATAGTCTCCCAGCAATCGAAGCAACCTCTTAATGGTTTGGCCATTGCTATAAAGGGAATTAGCAAGGTTTATGCAAATAAATTTATTGAGTATGTCATATTGTGGCCTGGTAGCAGCATGTTTGTCTTGCCATTAGCTGTTTTTTAAGAAGATAGAAATAACTTTTTGTGAACCGTAAAATACAGAGTTTAATCTCTGTGAGCTTACATCTGCAATGACTGCAAGAAAGTTGATAACCTATTGTTGTAAATTCAATATATTGATCTTGGAATGTAATGGGGGAGAGACAACACATGGATTAGAAGTGTTGAGTTTTAGAGATTTTGAAGCAAAAAGGAAAATGCTTCAGTAGAAAAATAAGGAAGTGATGGAGAATACATGAAAATGTTTAGAGCCTACATGCCTGTCATCATTAATTACTTCTATAAGGTATTATATTTATGCCTTTCTTGTTTCTATTTTTCATATTTTGTATATTATGGCTTTTTTCCAATTTACTAATTATAATGTTGGAATAACCCCAAACTATTTTCTGAGGAAAATATTGACCTTGTCTGCAGGTACTCACTTTGATACATTCTGTGGGGAATTAAAAAGTAATCTGTTCAGATACAAGTCAATTTGTCTTCTTAATTAAAAAAAGAACGTGTGTCCTTTTAAATCTTACCACCCTTTCAAGTTCAACATCAAGGACAATAAATCCATCCTTAATTAAAACCATAAAAAACTTGTACTGCAGGCAGTTGCTAGAAAGTATAACCCCATATGTGCTGCTGTCTAAATCTTAATAAAAGTTTGATAACATTCATTGAGCATTGCTTGCAGGATATAGACAATGTCCTACAGAATATTCTAAAAACATTACATTTTATCCCTGCATTAAACTGGCTCATCGGAGAACCAAAATACCAAGTACTTAAACTACATTGCCTTGGCTCCTTTTGAGATCATTTTTTTCTTAGAGAATTTTACACTGACATTATGTCATACCAAACTTTGCATTTTACTGTGAAGCTATTTTGAAAACATTGACCATTATATAACATAACTTTGGCTTTGTGTGGACTCATGAGAGAAACTTCTTTTTGGACACAGTGCATTTGATAGCACAATGGGATGACTACAGTCAATAATAATTTATTGTACATTAAAAAATAACTAAAAGAGAAGAACTGGACTGTTTGTAACACAAAGAAAGGTTAGATGCTTGAGGTGTTGGATACCCCATTTACCCTGATTTCATTATTATGCATGGTATGCCTGTAGCTAAATATCTCATGTACCCCATAAACATATACACCTACTATGTACCCACACAAATTAAAAATTAAAAAAATGTAAATCTGGACAACGCAGCAGAACCATGACTTTACGAAAAATACAAAAACTGAGCTGTGCCTGGTTGGGAGGATCTCCTGAGCCTGGGAAGTCAGGACTGCAGTGAGCTAAGATCATGTCACTGCACTCCAGTCTGGGAGACAGAGCAAGACCCTCGCACCAAAAAAGAAAAAACAAAAAAAAAAACAAAACAAAAAAACCAAGAACTAAAAAAAAAAAAGAAAGAAAGAAAAGAAAAAGGAAAAGGAAAGAACCTCAAGAAAACTACTTTTTTTTTGAGACAAGAGTCTCACTCTGTCCCCAGTCTGGAGTGCAGTGGCGCGATCTCGGCTCACTGCAAGCTCCGCCTTAGGGGTTCACGCCATTCTCCTGCCTTAGCCTCCCAAGAAGCTGGGACTACAGGCGCCCACCACCACGCCTGGCTAATTTTTTGTATTTTTAGTAGAGACGGGGTTTCACGTGTTAGCCAGGATGGTCTGGATCTCTTGACCTCGTGATCCGCCTGCCTCGGCCTCCCAAAGTGCTGGGATTACAGGCGTGAGCCACTGCACCCGGCTGAAAACTACTTCTTCTAAGAAAAAAAAAATCTTATATAAAAAGGTCTCAATATTATGTATAATATTCTTTTGGCTGCTTGGAAGTTTAGAGCCAAATTTGAATGGTGTCTCTGCGTCTGTAGGAATTAATTTTCCTCTAAATTATAAAATTTTTGAATTATTATTTTGCTCATGACATGATTACTTCCATTTGTTTTCCCCTACAATATGTATTTTTGCAAACCACTTCGAATTGAACTTTACTTGTGAGTTACTGGGAACTCTTTGAGGGATTAAGTATTGTATGTTAGTGGATGATATGATCAAAGTAGAATTTTAGACAAATTATTATATTGAAAATAAGAAGTATACATTGGGCATGACAGCATTGGAGAAAAGAAGACTTGATAGAAAATGATAGGAAAGTCTAGTAAATTTGAAGAAAAAGAATCTGGATAGTTAGTGGTAGTAGACATGGAGTGGAAAAGACAGAAGTTAGAAGTATTTGTAAGATGGAAGTCAAATGGTTTGGTCACCAACTGGATGTGTTTGGGGTAAACAAGATGAAGGAAGTGAACTCAGGTTTCAGCCTTGGAAAACAGTGGATGGGAGATGAGAGACATCAAAAGAGGAATGGTTGTAGGAAGAATCTTTTGAGTTTTGAATGCTCTGGAATTTGTCAGTAAAGATATTCGTGGTGAAGTTGTATATGCAGAATGGGAACCCAGGGGGAAGACATTTTAGAGACACAGAAATATAAATATAGAGACACCACCAAAAATTGAGGTTATGGGATTGGATGAGATTGCCCAGGGAGAACAAGTAGAATTAGAATTTGTGCTGGACTATGCTTTGGGAGAAATTCATATTCAAGGAGTCGGCAGACTAAACAGACTTTTAGTGTAAATTCAAAAAAATTCCCAAAGAAGAAAAGAAAGTCTAGAGGAAATCAAGAATCAAAAAGTAAAAGATTTTCAATACTGTCAAACAACATACAAAGCTCAAATACAAGGAAAGACGGGAGGGGTTTATTTACTAATCAGAAAATCGCGGATACACTGGGACTGGAGTAGTTCCATGGACTGATGAAGAAGAAAGACCAGATACATGAATCTGCAGACTAACTAGAAACTCAGTTCATTTATTTACAGAGTTATCTTAAGACTGATTACAAAAATTCACAGCAACATAAAAAAGAAAATTTCTGACCAGTATGACATGAAAATGGATACAAAATTCCCCAGTAAAATGTTACTCAATCCATTTCAGAAATTAAGAAAAATACATTTTGTCTTATTTAAGATCTCTCAAAAGTATAATCTCAGGGTATTTGTTAATCAAATACTGCATGGAGTGGGTCAAAGGAGAAAAATCAAAATCACTTGAAGTAGTTTCAAGAGGACATGAGAAAAATTCACCATGTTTTCATCTAATGAAAACTCTCAGTAAACCTGGATGAATTTAGATGAAAGATAATTTCTTAACATGTAAAGAATATGTTAGTCCAAAAGCACAATAGTTGAATATCACATTTAATAACAAACATTAAAGTGATTCTCTTAAAGTAAAAAAGAAATATTTTGGAAAAACTGGTAAATACAGGATGATTTTTTAAAGAATACATAATGAGAAAGGAGATGCTACCATTATTTAAAGGTATTAAAATAAAACAAGAAATCTCTAAGAGTTAATAAGTCAGTAAAGAGGCTAGATGCAAAATACATATACCTCCCAAAACAGTTATTTGGAATTTTAGAAAATAATAAAAATTATCACTACAAAAATATAAAATACATGAAAATAAAATAACAAATCTCTTCAATTTTAATATGAACACTCTTTTACTAGTTTATTAAAGAACATGAAATACAAATGATACTATTCTATTCCATGAGAAAAATAAATATTCCAAAGATGTAAAGCCATAACATTCCTGATTTTGTATTATACAATCATTGAAATAAAGAAGTCTACATTAACATAAAGAAAGAAAATTATAATCCTGTTTTCTAAATCATTACTATTTTCTCAGAGAAGGAAGGCCTAATATTTTCTTTCCAAAGAGGCTTCATTTGGTTGCCATTTGATCTTGAGGTAAATAATTATGTTTAATAGTTTCCAGGCTTGACATTAAATGTGCAATAATGTTGTCTTCTATTATCTTTCGAGTTCCATGATCTGTACATGAGCAAGTACATACAGTTTAATTAAAGACGTTCTCTCACTTTCTCAGAGTTGACATTTTTCTGTTTGTAAGTTACCCTGAATGCCCAGGACATGGGCACTTTGCAAGTATACCAAGATAGAATGCGAGGCACTTTTGCTGCCTGGCTGTCAGGGAACAGGTAGATCCTGAGCCGCTCTAGCCAGCAGGCTGTATGCCTCGTGACTATGGCTGTGTGAGCTCTAGCGTCAGACTGCACTGGTCACAGGCTGTGCAACTCCAGGCAAGCTGCTTAAACACTCTGTGCCTCAATTTCCTCATCCATAATATGGGATGATAGTATCTACCTCTTAGATTTGTTGTGAAGATTAATTGATAAATATATATATATAATGTTAATTATATGTATAGCTTTAAATTGGGCCTTGCAATAAGCACTCATAAATTAACTACTCTAAATGTTGTTGATTCAGTCTGAGTTCAGATCTTTTATAGTGATGGAAATGAAAGTTTGAGTAAAGTGTTTGGTGATCTAAAAAGATGATTTAACTCAAATGAATAGTAGATTGGCAAACTACCATGTGTCTGACACTCTTGTAAGCTATGAATATGATCATAGTTTAAAGAAAAAGTTAAGGCTAAAAATTGAGAATAACTGATTATGCTCATGTGATCCAGTCATTAATAATGTCTGCAGAAACATTAAACACATGAGTTAAGCATTTTATGTTTCTTTATATCGATCTATTTAAGGCATGTTAGATTTTCTAGCTAGGACAAAATACATCTCAAACATGTACTTGAACTCTGATGCTGAGGCACAGATTTGGTAAAGATTATAGGATATTGTTAACACGCAGTTATGCCCAGAGAGAATTTGTTCATCTGCATAGCTAAGATAAACATGATATATTGTTAAGTATAAGGTTATCCAGAGAACAAGCAAATATTCCCATTATCCTTATGAAACTTGAAATCAGCTAGCTTGATGAAATTAGTATTTAGAGAGACAAACTAAATCATCAAATGTCCTCCTATAATTTGTGAAAATTGAATATATATACTTAAAATCACACATTTTATAAGTGTTAATTTAGAAATACTGCTTTTTACCACTCTCACATTTCATGAAAAAAAATTAAAGTTAGCATCCTTGTCATCAGTGTCTTTATCATTATAAAATACAGTTTTTGGGTATCTAGTCAATTTCCAGAGCCCAGTATCTTCGAAGTTACTTTAGATAGAGCACTTTTTAATTCTTATCCTCAAACTGCATAGTTACCCATTCATGAAATATTAGTGTGTGTGTATATATATATATATATGCCTTCACATATATTTATGTCTTTGTTTATATATATATGTCTTTGGTGTTGGTATCAGAGTAATTCTGGCTTCATAAAGGAAATTGAAAAGTAGTGTCTCTGTTTTATTTTTTTGAAAGAGTTTTATTCAGTTGTATTACTTTTTAATTAAATATTGGGTAAAATTTATCAAAATTGTGGATTCTGTGGGGGTTAAAACTACAGTTCCAATTTTTCTTGAGAAATATAGATCTGCTCAGGTTAATATACTCTTGAGTGAGCTTTCATAATTTGTGTCTTTCAAGAAATGTGTTCATTTTATTTTATTTTATTTATTTATTTATTTTTTGAGACGGGAGTCTTGCTCTGCCGCCCGGGCTGGAGTGCAGTGGCGGATCTCAGCTCACTGCAAGCTCCGCCTCCCGGGTTTCCGCCATTCTCCTGCCTCAGCCTCCGGAGTAGCTGGGACTACAGGCGCCCACCACCTCGCCCGGCTAGTTTTTTTGTATTTTTAGTAGAGACGGGGTTTCACTGTGTTAGCCAGGATGGTCTCGATCTCCTGACCTCGTGATCCGCCCGACTCGGCCTCCCAAAGTGCTGGGATTACAGGCTTGAGCCACCGCGCCCGGACAAAATGTGTTCATTTTATATAAATATTTGAATTTTGGTATAAAAGTATTGATAATATTTTATTCCTTTCTGTTTAATATCTTTAGTATTTGAAGTGATGCCTTTTCTTTTACTGGTAACTTGTGTCTTCTCTTTTTGTTTCAAGACCAGTCTCACTAGAAATCCATCAACTTTTCTGAAATTGCTAAAAAACACCTTTTGGTTTTATTGATTTTTGTCTATTGCTTTTCTGTATTCTAGTTCACCAATGACCACATTAATTTTTATTTTATTTCTTCTTCTTCTTTTGAATTTAATTTGCTTTTCTTCCTATTAATTTCTAAAGGTAAGATATATAATATCCGAATTTTCCATTCCTAGGTATTTATTTAATGTAAGTAAAACATGCATCAATACAAAAAGTCTAGATGAGTGTTAATATCAGTATTACTCATAACAAAAACCTAACGGCAGCCGTCTCAGCTTTCTTTTGACTTTTGTTAGAATGCTATACTTTTTTTCATTTTTTACTATTTTCCTGTTAACCTATTTGTGTCTTTACATTTAAAGTGCTTTTATTGCAGGCAACATACAGCTGAGTCTTACTTTTTTATTCACTGTGACAGTCTCTGCCTTCTAATTGGGTTGTTTAACCCATTTACATTTAATTTGATTATTGATATTGTTAGGTTTGTCTCTGCCATTTTGCTATTTGTTTTCTATTTTCCCATCTGTTTTCTCCCCTTTTCATTTTTGTCTGCATTCTTTTGGATCAAATAAATATTTGTCATAAATCTGCTTTATCTCCTTGGTTGGCAAATTTAGTGGTTATTTTAGTGATTTCTTTAGGATTTATTTTATGCAGCTTCAATTTATCACAGTCTACCTTCTGGTTTATAACATAATTTAAATAAGAAGCCACATTAAAATAATCTGGACTTAACTTTTTTCTCATTTTTTTCAACAAAATATACAATTATTGAAATAAAAATAAACAATATACATCATATCAACAAATAATGAAAGTCTTTTGTTCACATTACTATTTTTAACCAACCCCTAGTAGTTCTATTTCCTAGGAGAAAGCACTATATAGTTTATATACAGTTATTTCTATATCTATGTTTATTATCCATATATGTTAAATTTGCTGGTAAATCACAGTAGTGAGACTAGAATGAGAACCTAAGTCACCTTACTCCTAGTTTCATGGTCTTTATGGAACATATTATATAATATGTATATACATAGTATACATAGTGTAAGCTTAAACACTGTAGTGACAGTTTGTAATCATTTTTTCATCCTTTTTATTTCATCTATTTATTTATTTATGTATTTTTGAGACAGAGTCTTGCTCTGCCACCCAGGCTGGAGTGCAGTGACACGATCTCAGCTTACTGCAGCCTCCACCTCCAGGTTCAAGCAGTTCTTCTGGCTCAGCCTCCCAAGTAGCTGGGACTACAGGCCTGCACCACCATGCCTGGCTATTTTTTTTTTTTTTTTTTTAGTATTTTTAGTAGAGACAGGGTTTGTCATGTTGGCCAGGCTGGTCTTGAACTCCTGACCTCGAGTAATCCTCCCGCCTTGGCTTCCCAAAGTGCTGGAATTACAGGTGTGAGCCACCACACCCAGCCTATCATCCTTTTCTGTTGTCAGTAAAATTCACTGAAAAAAGTTATGAGTTTAATATAAAGAATAGCCAAAACTTGTATATAAGTAGTTATCACAAATTATTAGATAGGCAATTACATCCATAATTTCATCTAGGTGCATCAAAATAATCTCAGAGGAAAATTCTTTCTTATCTTTGAAATGTGTTTGATCAGAATGATCTCCAGTATCAGAAAGTCATAGTGGTTATTTTTTTCTATAAGTTTCATTTGCATCTTAAAGAGGAAAAAATAACCAATCAATGTATTAACATATTTGTTATTTAACTTAATATGCTGCTTATTTGGTTTATCATGTCAATTCACTAATTTCTAAAAATGTTGAAATGCTGGGTGATTTACTACATGGCAGAATTCAACATAACAATGATTCATACACATAAAACACAACTTTACATCAAGTTTTTCTTGATTCTTTGACACATTATATAAATGAAAACATTTATTATTTTTATCTGTTGTTAACTCAGCAAATATTTATTGTGTACTACATGTCTGGCACTATTTTAGGCCTCGGGTTCAATGGTAAATAAAACAGACAAGATCTATACTCTCAGATATAGAGGGGAAATTGCAAGTGATAAAAGTGAAACAAAAATGGACAATATAATTTCAAGTAATGTTTAAAATTATGAAGAAAACAAATGCAAAATTAGAGAATATCTGTGACTGAGGTTACTTCATATTGAGAACTGGGGAAAGCCTCTTTGAGGAAGTAACATTAAAGTGCAGACAGGAGAAGGAGAGTGCCAAGTGGAGAGCTGAGAACAGAAATTTCAGACAAAAGTAACAAAAAGAATTCTAGAATTCAAGAATAAAAGATACAAAAGAAGCCCACAATGGCTGGAGTGTAATCAATAAGATGAAGACATAGTTAGTGGGAAATTAACTTAGAGCAGGAGGCAAGGGCTTCTGGGAGGCCCAGCAGATCATTGTTTGAAATTTGGCTTTTACATGTAACTGGGATGCAACTGAACTATTTTAAATCAGAAAGAAAGGATGATAGTTTATGTTTTGCAAAACAAATCAATAGTGAGAGCAAAGATTACAACTAGGAAGCTTTTGAAATACAAAAAGGTGACGTTTTCTGGGATTGGGATAAGGGTGTATTTTGAAGGTAGAGTGGACAGTAGTTTCTGAGGAATTAAATTTGAGAAAAAAACAAACAAACAGGAATCAGGATATTTTGTAGGTTTTAGCGTAAGCACTCATGTGGATGAGAATAACCTGAGAATATACTAATTTGTTTTTCTTAGGCCATGTGAAGTTTAAAACTCCAATTAGCTATCCAAGTGGGGATGTCAAGTAAAAAAAAAAAGTACTCTTAATTAGCAAATATTGCTTTACTTGTGTGTATAAAACAAGAAAGAATGATTTTTAGAATAACAACTTTTAAGTAAAAAGAATTAGTAGATAGACTGCACCATTTTTTTCTACTATTTTTCATTATTTTACTACTAACATCTACAGTAAAAAAATATATTTGTAACAATTATTAAACAGGGTTTATGATTTTTTTATAATACATCCTAATTTTCTACCAGGTACCTAGAGACCGTCAACATAAAAACGCTAATTAATTGGGAATTATCATTTTATCGACAAAAAGGCTAGACGTTGTTATAGGGAAAAGGGTACCCCTCAAAAAATTAGTCTTCGAAGAACCACTCTATGGAATTGAGGTCCATGTGAAAAGGAAAGGGGAATGCATTTTTTTTTAAATAGGGGAAGAAAAAAATCAAATGCTTCCCACTTTAAAATGAAAACATATCAGTGCTCACTAACACATAGACAGGACCAGTTTTCATCCTAATCACAATGTTGTATTCCTTGTCAAGTCAATTCTGTAAAATGAGACTTTGTAGTGTTTTAAGAAATAATGTCAAAATGTATTACAAGAAATTGCTGAACTTCAGTCCTTCTCTGTGGTTTATCAATTGCCATTTTTCCATCCAACAATATTCTTTTCACAGATTTACAATCAATCAATCAATACATACTTTAATAATCGATTTGCACTCTATACCAACAAATACTCTATACCAGAGTATTTTGAAGAGTTTTTTGCTGTCACCAATTATAAAGCATCATCTATTTTTTATTTCATCTGGTAGACATGCAATATAAGTAAATATGGAAAATTCAGTAGTAAGGCATACATCTGTTATAGAAAAATAGAAAAAAGTTCTTTCAGGATTGAAGTCTATGTTCAAATTTTATTTTGCTTATTACTTCACAGAAACTCAGATACTCAGTTTTAGGAAACACTTAATGATAGAAAGTAATAATTTTAGTGCCAACGAATCAGGCAGATCTCAAACTTTTGTTTTTCATACTTCTTTATACTCTTAAAAATTATTGAGAATTAAGCAGGCCAGGCGCCATGTCTCACGCCTGTAATCCCAGCACTTTGGGAGGCTGAGGAGGGCGGATCACGAGGTCAGGAGTTCGAGAACATCCTGGCTAACATGGTGAAACCCCGTCTCTACTAAAAATACAAAAAATTAGCCGGGCGTGGCGGCGGGCGCCTGTACTCCCAGCTTCTCGGGAGGCTGAGGCAGGAGAATGGCGTGAACCCGCGAGGCAGAGCTTGCAGTGAGCCGAGATGACGCCACTGCACTCCAGCCTGGGCGACACAGCAAGACTCCGTCTCAAAAAAAAAAAAAAAAAAAAAAAAAATTGAGAATTTCAAGGACTTTTTGTTCTGTTTCATATTTACTATATGAGAAATTAAAATGAAGAATATTGCTGGTGAGGGCACATGCCTGTGGACCCAGCTGCTTAGGAGACTGAGGCAGGAGAATGGCTGGAGCTATTATTGCGTCTGTGAATAGTCATGGCATTTAGCCTGGGCAACATACAGAAACACTTTTTTTTTTTTTTTTAAATGGAGAATATTAAACAGGGAGGCACAAATTTGTTTGAAATGACAATAGTAAACTCCTTTCTTATTTATAAAAATCAAATTTTACAGAATAAATATATTTAATGAGAAGGCTGGCACTGTTTTACATTTTGCAAGTCTCCCTGGCTAAGATGACCGGTAGATTTTTACGTCTGCTTCTACATTCAGCCTATTGCATCTTACGCTTCAAATGGACTGTGAAAAACTCACTTTGCTCTCATGTAAGATTAGGAGTGAAAGAGGCACATAATGTTTTTGCATTTTTATGAATATAGTTTTGACTTCACAGATCCCTAAAAAGTTCTCAGGGGCAGCCAGAGTTTCCAAGATCAAACTGTGTGGATGACGAAACTAATCTTTATTGAATACTTACAATGTGTAGATAGATTTTTTTTGTATCAATTGTCTCATTTAAACATGAATATGGAAGAAGTGTCCAAGAAAGAGAGAGATGTTTGTGAGAGCTAAGTTCAGTGGCTACGCCCCTGCATTCCACTCCAACGACTGCCACATCTCATTCTCCAACTCAGATAAAAGCTTTTTGAGAAAGTTCTCTACTTGCTGTTTTTGCCTTCTCACTTTGTACTCCCCTTAGAACACACTGTAGTATTAATTCTCCCTCTTAACACCCCTGCTGCCAACAAGGCTTCTTAAGTCCAAAGGGCAATTCTCAGTCTCCATTTTGTCTGAATTCATGGTCGCATCCCCGTAGTAACTGGCCATACTGAAACCCCCTCCTGCGAATCAGACTTCTCTCTGCTAGGTTTCTGAGACAATGTGCTTTTCTTGTGCTTCTCTAATTTCTCTATCTTCTCCTTCTCAGTTTCCTTTTGGGTTGTTCTCAATATCTTCTTGTTGCTTACGTGATGGTTTTACTTAGGTGTCTTCCCTGGGCGATCTTCTCCTCTTACGGTAAGTATTCTCCCTTGGAGACAATCTCATCCCCTGTCAAGGTTGCTACTGCTGTCTATATGCCAAACAATTCCAAATCTATAGCTGTAGGCCAGATTTCTCTCACAACCTTAAAATCTTCTGCCAAAACACCTGCCTATTGGTCTCCTGTAGTTTAACACCCTGAAGGCATCCAAAACTCAATTTAAAAGCAAACACATTTTTTCCCTATGCAGATTTATTCCCAATTCTGTCTTCCCTGCACAGGTTATCCAAGACAGAATTTTATTGAATCCTCCCTCTCTCTAAACCTTACATCAGTTTCTGTTGTTCATCTCTCATAACTGTGTCCTTTTCTTTGTCCTCCATCTTGAGTTGTGCTGCCATAATTCTAGTTTAAGTCTTTTTCATCTTATGTCTGCATTGTACAAATGGCACCTAACCCTTCTGCCTCCAGATTTGGCCCTCTTCAAGATATTAGAGCCAGAGGGATATGTCTAAAATTTCAAGTTGATTCTATCACTCTTTTCTTTGTAAATCTTTAGTGAGAGCCCACTGCTTTTAGAATCAAAGTGAACACTTCTCAGTCAGCATGAAGAAGACCTGCCCAGTCACAAAATAGTGATATTATCACCTGATGCTTGCTACGTGCCAGACATTGTTCTAAGTGATTTACACATATTCATTCATTTAAATCTCATAAAATCGCATAAGTAGACATTATCATCTTCATTTTACAAATCAAAGAGCTCTCTGTTAACCACTTGCACAGTTCACCTTTAGGGACATATTCACAGGTGGCACTGACCCCAATACCCACCCAAAGGGTGGAAGCATTATTTGATATCCTTGCCTCACCATGGGAGGGAGTTCCCTGCAAAGAGTCACTGGGCCAAGGTGAGTCATTCACATTTATAACCACATCATAGAAGTGACAGACACAGCCCCTGTGGTGATGACACAAACAATGAAACTTAATGTAAAGTAAATAATATCTGGTGATGCAAAATAAAATTTATCTATTTCTAGCCTTTTTATTTCAGAGTCATTTATGATTTTTGTTCACTCACTTGTCTTGTTGTGTTATGCTCTGGCTCCTGGGAGAGGAACTGCTTACCGTGTTTACTTTTACCTCTTTTCATTGCGACATGGTTGTCTAGGCTTAGTGCTTCACTCATGTGAAATGTTAATCTTAAATTTGATGCTAAATGTAGAAATTTCAATTGTCATAGACAAAGTTATACTCATAATTTTTCTGGGTTATTCATTTAAAAATGTTAACTCTTTGGGAGGCCGAGGCAGGTGGATCACCTGAGGTCAGGAGCTCAAGAGCAGCCTGGCCAACATGGCGAAACACCATCCTCCTAAAAATACAAAAGTTAGCCAGGCATGGAGGCACACACCTGTAATCCTAGCTACTTGGGAGGCTAAGGCAGGAGAATTGCTTGAACCCGGGAGGCGGAGGTTGCAGTGAGCCAAGACTGAGTCATTGCACACCAGCCTGGGTGATAAGAGTGAAACTCCACCTCAAAAAAAAAAAAAGTTTAACTTATGTTACTTAGGCAACTGAATTAAAACTCTGCCATAATGCAATAAGTGGGTCAACAAATTCTATAGTGTAAAATATGGGATCATAATGTTGTAGGGTTAAATTAAATACTTATGGTTTAATTAAACACTAAAAGTATTTTAAACCAAAAATAATTATAGTAACATTCAAATGTTCACAACTCATATAAGAAAGGAGTATTATAAAAATTAAAAATAAAAACCTGGGGAGTTCAATAACTGTAATCCATTATGTTTTAATCCCACCACGATAACGTAGCCCATCTCACCCTTGATTGTTTTTTCACACTTGCAGACTTTGCCTGATTACACTCCTAACCAAGTAGTCTATGAAGAGCCGAGAGGTGTAATATAACTGACTCAGAAAATATGTCTGAGACAAACTGATGAGATCATTTGGGAAATGAAATCTGTCACCTTGGACAAAGAGTATATCATCATTTTATGTGTATCAGAATGTATATAAATAAGGATGACTTGTTGAAGGTCATAAAGCTTGTCCACAAGAATATTGAAACAGACTTCAAATATTTGACTTCTGTACCACAAGATTATCTATTCACTAGTGTCTGTTTTTTTGCAGTATTCCCTTCCTTATATGAGCAGTGTTGGGTATCACATACACAAGTACACACATACAATAACCACACACATCTATATCTATCTATATATCATATATCTATACCTATATATAGATGGAATATACATATACATATGTATATTACTTATTAGAAATGGTGTTTCAGGCTTTTTCAGATCTACAGGGCATGGAACAAATCAAGAAAGAGGACCCTTCTTTTTTATCATATAAATATAGTACTAGTGCCCCATACATTTTGAGTAGAATTTGGATTAAAAGCAAGTTTGGCTGACTTCCAAACTTGAGAATGTCATTTATTTGGTAACTTGCCATACAATTATTTTCCTGCTCCATAAATAAGAATCTAAGATAAGACTGTCATTTTAATGCACCAATGACAGCAAAAAAAACAGGAATCATGAAGGAAATATGTTTGTGGCATGATTTTAGAAGGTATAGTAGAAAGGATATTTAAAATTATCTGGTCAAGTGATTTTTTAAATTAGAAAACTGAGGCACAAATAAAATGCACAAATTTCAAAAGCAGCAGTTATTTGAATGGATACAAATGTGGCTTGCCAAGATGACTGATATATTGCTATATGGCAATATATTTAGATTCCTTGCAAATATTCTGGGAAATAATTCAATTTACCCACCATTTATTGCATACTTGACAAGTGCCAGGCACAGTGATAGAGCTACAAAGATAAGAGCCAGTCTCTATTCAGAGAGAAACTCACATTCTGATTCTGTAACTAATTATATAATATGTTACACTACTATTTATAATTAGCAAAGAGTTTTGAATTTCTTGTTAGAACTTCTCTTTGGATACCTAGTTCTAGGAATTCATGACATCAAATGTCATTGTGTGTAGGTGATGCTTCAGTTAGTGCTGACAGTGCTTACAAAGTGGAAAGTACATATTTGCTAAGATAGATGGTTTTTAGGTCGGTAAGATGCAATTAATGCAATTAGGTATCACTGGCAGTTCTTATACAAAGTTTATTGGAGGTTTGGAGGTAGCAGTCATGTCATCAACAAATATTTAACATCTTGATCCCTCAGATCAGTCAGACCAAGAGCACATTTCTACATGGGCAACTGAAATTGTTGAACCAGAGAATTTAGCCAAAATGGTGTACTGCTTCACTACTGTTTGTTAACTTAAGGTACAACACATTATAACATTCAATTCAGATCTTAATGATCCAAGCAATAAGATAGGTATTTGCTTAATTGACACTTGTTCCCATTAACAACCTCCCGAAACAAAAGCTACATAATTTAGATAAGTAATAACTCCAAATTGCTTTATACATAGCATCCATTATAGGTTCATAAGTTCTTTTGGAAGGTTTAGATCATTTGTATTCCTCTGTTTTCTGCTTCTTTAACTATAAAGTTTGAGTCTTAATGTAAATTTAATATGAATGCATATGAAAGAGCAGGGCACAGTGGCTCATGCCTATAATCACAGCACTTTGGGAGGCCAAGGCGGGCAGATCATTTGAGGTCAGGAGTTCAAGACCAGCATGGCCAACATGGTGAAATCCGTCTCTACTAAAAATACAAAAAGTAGCCGGGCATGGTGGTGTGTACCTGTAATCTCAGCTACTGGGGAGGCTAAGGCAGGAGAATCACTTGGACCTGGAAGGTGGAGGTTGCAGTGAGCTGAGATTGTGTCATTGCACTCCAGCCTGGGTAACAAAAGCAAAGCATATGAAATAATATATGGTGTGCTAAAATGCACACAATATTTTGTTTTAATGTCTTTTTTATTTTTTGTACAAATATATGGTCGTTTATCCATGACACAAAAATTAACTATAGTGGCACTCTTTATATTAAAAATAATTGCTATTGGTTCATAATCTTTTGTAAGATATAGAGAATAGATCATATTTAATCATAACATTGTGGTTTTCTGTGAAATGTATAGAGAATCTCAAACCAGTAAGGCCAAATAATGTATTCACTGAAGATAGTGATGTGCCTCATTCTTTTTTCTTTTTTGCCAAAGGTTTGAACATAATGCTATGAATTCTGATTTTGTCTTGTTTTTCATTCTCTTCTACAGATATTATTTGAAAATAGAAATATTAAAATAATATGATTTATGACTATGATTCAAGATTGAAAAATGCATTTTTGGATATGCAGATATTTACATTATTATCAGAATAAAGAGTGCATCTCATTCTATTCCATAATACAAACAAACTCATAACTTCTGGGTTTTGTTCAGGAGGCTGAATTTTTAATAATCATATAAAGCTGTGTTTTTACTCCAGCAGAGTGTTCTGTGGAAATATTAGCCTATTCATAAATAGTAGTATCCCTCTCAGTTTATCCTAATTTATATCTATGAAATCACTCCTATTACACTTATTGCATCCAGGCCCCAGTGTACACATTGGTCAGAATTGAACTACTTACACGAAGCGTATCAGACACATCAGGCATTACTGCACACATGCCAAATTTCAGACCCGGTGACAGTGGAGAGGCAGGAGGTAGAGAAATAATAGGCAGACAGGGGCAGGTCCCTGACAGAACCCCACCTTTGAGCCAAAAAGCCTGAAACCCATGGCCCAAAGTGAGAACTTCTATCCCTGTGCACCCGTGCTCTTACAGTTTGTTCTTTCTGAATAATGTCTTTTTACCAATTGAATGTTGCCTTTTCCAGAACTACCTGTGGCTTGTCCTTCCCAGCATCCTGTGCCTAAAAAGACCCTAGACTCACTCAGTAGAGAGAGAGAGAGGAGTGGCTTGACTAGAGAGAGGTGACTTGACTTCAGAGGGACAGCTGGACTTTGAAGGGAGATTGCTTAACTTCAGAGAGGCAGCTTGACTACAGGGAAGAGACGACTGGGGACAGCTGGACTTCAGGGAAGATTACCTACCTGGCCACTTGCCCCCCACCCCCACTCTTAGCTCCCTTCTCTGCTGAGAGCCATTTCCACCAGTAAATAAAATTCTCCACTTCCACCATCCTTCAAGTGTCCGTGCAACCTCATTTTTCTTGGACTCTGGACAAAAGCTCAGGACATACTGAGAGCAGGTACCCAAAAAGGCTGTCACACTGGCCCTTTGCCCTTGCCGGCTGGCGGAGGGCAGCTACCCCATGCAGCAATGCAAGGAGCCCACTGAGCTGATAACACACAGCTGTCCACAGATGGCAGAGCTAAGAGAGCGTTGTAACATGCCCTCGGGGACTTCAGGGGTCATAGGCACCCTCACCTTGGCACTGTCACAGGGCCCACAGAGCCTGCTCCTGCCAGCACCCAAAGCAGTCAGTCAGATCCCACACTCACTCATGTGCTCCCTCTGCAAAAGGTTGAGCGTGTCGGGCCAAATAAATGGGGCAGACCCGTCCCAAGTGCAAAGAAGGGGATGAGAGAAAAACCATACATCAACAGGGCTGTAGAGATGAGACAAAGGGTGTAAAAATTAGACAAAATTTGTCTTAATTATTATTATTTTTTTCTTTTACACCTTCTTCTTTTACACTTTCTTTACATGTTCAACACCAGGATACTGTGGCCCCATGAATGCTCTGAAAACATCTTAAGGAGCCTGACTTTATACCTAAAGCCAAAGTTATCAGTCTGTTCATCAAGTAGCTATATAATTATATTTATAGGTATAAATAGATTTTATACCTCAGTGCAATCGAATGACCAAATGTAAATTTCAAAATAATAAATGTGTAGACTGAAGCATGGTCATCAATGCCTTTCCTTTGGATTTTGTAACCAATCTGGCCACTCCACATTGCAATGATACTAGCTTGATGCAGTTTAATTTTCTGTTCTTAAGAGAAAATATCTGGGTTGGTAGTTCAGACGTATTACTGCATGAATTAATTTAGGTATAAGCCTTTTCTTTCAGTATTTATAGTATTTAAATATACATTGAAATAGATGATTATTTGCTTTATCTGTTGAATAACTCTTGCAATGACAACCAAGTGTGTTTGTTTTCTGTACACCTATGTAGTTATAAACTGGGTGACTATATTAGTTTGACATCCTAGACTATTAACTGATTATTACTTACTGCGTGGAGGTGTCTCTTTTAAAATTTAAATCCCCACAAAAAATAACCATCAGTTGAGTAAAAACTAAATTTAACTCCTGAAAACTAAAGATGTGAAGCATAATTTAGTCAAAAGCATCTGGCACTCTGTCTCTCAATTTGCCACGTCAAACACATGCCAGTGCCATGATCAGAATTAATGGATCATCACAGGAAAAAAATTAAGTACATTTACAGAAAGATGTTGGGGAGTCAGAGTAAGGCAGTGACTAGTTCTGGTCCAATAGATTAAGAAAGGGGTTAGAATTTCCAGAATTAAAAATGTAGATCAATCAGTCCAGCATTAACTGCTGTTTGCAGAAGCTAAAACATACACAGCTGCGCATTTACTAATTTTTAAGGAAATTTTAACTGAAGTATAACAAATTTATAGAAACATGCATGAATCATAATGAAATGACACAACAAACTTCACCAACAACATACCAACATCAAGAAATAAAACCTTACCATTGCTTCATAAGCTGCCTGGGTGCCCTGCCATTATCAGCCAACTCTGGAAGTAACCACATCTTGACTTCTAATGCTATAAATGCATTGTGCATGTATTATTCACAACTTCAAGGTTATTTGCTGGGAACTTCATTTTATTTAATGTTGCTGGGTGTAAAGTTCTAGTATTGTGAGTAGAGGAGTGATTGGTAGATATCCTAACATTTCAGAAAGCTGTGGATTTTAGAAAAGTATTATAACCAAAATTTATGCTTCCATTGATGTATAATATATATTAAAAGACATTTATGGAAACATAACTGGAAGAAAGCTACTCATCTTCCTTCTAGTCACCGTCCCAGATATTAGCACTGTATGTATTGAATTGGTTAAGAATTAGCACTAAAATATCAGACATGACTTTAACTATTGACTCTCTCTCGCTAGGAATTTGATTCTGAACAAATAAATCTCTCTAATTTTTAAAATCTCCCTTTATAATTGATATGATATAGAATGCAATTCACAATGTTTTATATACATTAAAACATGTCAAAAATATATGTCTCACATAATGGCACATAGTAAAATCTCAATAGATTGTAATTATTATCTATATCCTTTGGAATGTTTCATTTCTCAGAAGCCATTTTAAAAATATAATATAAAATGTGGGAAAGCTTTATTCACAAATTCCTCATAGTAATAACCTTTGTAACAAGAAAACAATGGATGCGTTAGATAGGTTTATTCAATATGAGAAAGAAAATCAACTAGACATATATAACATAAATGTGCAAAACATCTAATGAAAATATTGCTAAGCAAAAATCATTTGAATGTAATATGTTCCTTCCTATGACATCGTAACATTGAGCAAGCAATGGAACATGAATCCTTTTCTAATTAGCACTGATAATCCTTCTGACTTTTAATTGTTTACTATTTTAAAAAATTATTTTAAAGTAAATAAGTCACTTATTTTTAAATGATTAGGACCATTGATATTTTGGGCAAAAGCTGTAGGCAACTTGAATGAAATATGCAGTGTTAAGAATGTTCATTTCGTCATGGTCATGGTAAACAAGAATTAGGTTTTCAACTCTGTGCTATGTCAGGCTCATGGGTATACAGAGGAGGTTCAGGAACTAATAAAGATGATTTAAGTGAAAATAATTTTTTTAGAAATCCTTGGAAGATCTTAAGAATTTTATCAACATTGCCTACTTTTTCTCATAGTTAGAAACAGTAATATATGTAAATAAGTGAAATTTAATGCCTACACACACAGACACATACCAACACACACAAATGAATGATGTGGAATGCAAAGAAAGTTTAAATGCAGTGTTTTTTTAGTTAAATAACCATGCTAATATAGCACTGTAATAATTCCATTATACTTTAAGTATATATTTGAATTACTTCTCGACATACTCAGTTTAAATAAATTAGCGATTCCATATCAAACTAGAAGTAGATACACCAAGGGAAAGAATAGAAGAAAGATTTTAGTTGTGATAAAGAAATGACTAAGAACATTTCAATTATTTATAAATAAGCATTGATTAGACCAATAGGCATACTTACCAAGATGCTTACATTTGGTGTCAGAGATTTTTATGTTGATTCCTAACTTTGTGCTCATTTTTATAAAATAACACAAAATTTGTAGTTGGCTTACATTTTTCTACTTGTGAAGGATTTAATTTTTTAATATTTTTCTTTGTAAGCCTCCACACTTTATTTAAAATTTCCTTTATAATCCTGACAATGCTGTTATCTAATAAGAAGTTTATTCTGGGCTGGAGGTGGTGGCTCACACCTGTAATCCCAGCACTTTGGGAGGCTAAGCCAGGCAGATCACGAGGTCAGGAGATATAGAACATCCGGCCAACATGGTGAAACCCGTCTCTACTAAAAATACAAAAATCAGCTGGGTTTGGTGGCACGTGCTTGTAATCCCAGCTACTCAGGAGGCTGAGGCAAGAGAATCTCTTGAACCAAGGAGCTGGAGGTTGCAGTGAGCCGAGAACATGTCACTGCACTCCAGCCTGGCGACGGAGCAAGACTCTGTCTCAAAAACAAACAAACAAAACAACAACAACAACAAACGTTTCTGTGTTATGAAGCTGGACTTTAAGAATTATAATGAAAAATTCCTTAGTTGTACATATTGGTCAAGCACAAAATCTGAATGTTCACAATTAAAATAGGAGCAAACAATGATTTTTGTTTTTACCAGTGATTCATTCATTCTTCCAGCAGACATTAAATGGCCATGATACAAGGTCCCGGACTAGATGAGTTGATACAAGCTAAGGCAATCAAGCTTCCATCTTTGGCTAGCTAAGCCTTGGACTGTTTTTCTATAAGATACATAAAACCATTGCTTAGTGATTTAATGAGGCAGAGGCTAAATTACTGCCTATATGTATTAATGAAAGCCTGCCTTCACAGTTGACTAGAAAGCCATTTGCAGGTTAATCTATCTATTTCAGTTGTTTAAATGAACAACTTAGATACAATTCATTGCATAGCCGCTGTGTGCTATGATAAAAATAAGATTTAAAGTTCTCAAAGGTTGACTCAGAATGTGATGTGTCATCTTCTCAGGGAAATCCTTCTTTTCATATGAGTTTTGGTGCATTGTTACCAGTCAGGTTTTCTAGAATGCATAATTTTTTTCTCCCTTATTCAAAAATTCTTGAAACTATAATAAAATATATTCTTAGAAAATTTATGTATATGAATGTTTAAGACAATGTTTGTAGTAAACACTTTTACTAAGATTTTTTTTATACTGATAACAACAACAACAAAAGAATATACCAGACTCTCACTTTTTTTTTTTTTTGAGAGAGTTTTGCTCTTGTCGCTCAGACTGGAGTACAGTGGCG
>NW_012118487.1:10553172-10600548 GCF_000951035.1 Colobus angolensis palliatus
TCATAGGACAATCAGTTAATTTGGTTGACTATATAAGTTCATAGACTTTTTCAAAAATTATATTCTGTGTATCTAATCATTCAAAACATAAAAATATCAAAAACGAGCCAGGTGTGGTGGCTCATGCCTGTCATCCCAGCACTTTGGGAGGCCAAGGCATGCGGATTACAAGGTCAGGAGATCGGGATCATCCTGGCTAACACAGTGAAACCCCATCTCTACTAAAAATACAAAAAATTAGCTGGGCATGATGGCACGTGCCTGTAGTCCCAGCTACTCTTCAGGCTGAGGTAGGAGAATTGCTTGAACCCAGGAAGCAGAGGTTGCAGTGAGCCAAGACTGTGCCACTGCACTCCTGCCGGGGTGACAGAGTGAGACTCTATCATAAAAACAACAACAACAACAACAAACCGAAATGTCACAAAAATCAAATGATTAAAGTATTCCAGCTTATTAAAGGTTTAGAATCCTAAATATGAAAACACATGTCAAGATCCAAAATCTATCCTTATATAATTTTAGAGAAGTGACAATAATATTGTGTCAAATTTTTCAAGGAACCTCTTGTAATTATAAATACTAGAACAATTGGGGTACCTCAAGTAGGAATTTTAATCCTATGTTTTAATTATTGTAAATGTAGATATTTTAAGATTCCTACAGCAGTCAATTTTATATAGATGTTAGGAATTCCTGATATCTGTTTGTGCAAAACCTAATATGAAGCTAGAAATTTGAGAAAGAAAGCGACGGGAGTATTGCACATTTTTCCTATGATGCAGAACAACAGGAAATGTATTTTATGACGAGATGGAGTCAGGGACATAAAAAAGGACATGATCATCATTTTACAAAAAGGGAGAGGTATTTGGCTCAAAAACTTTAAAATAAATCTACACTGGCGTCAAATCTGAAAAGAAAACCAATGAAAGAAAACCATGCTTGCAAATTGGAAAGTCACATTTGTATGTGTAAAATATATAGAGAGTGACTTCAAGTTGACACTTGAAAATGTAATAGAAACTTCTAATGTTCATCTATATCTTGTTCTCCTCTCCTTCCTGATATATGGAAGAATTTTCTCAGCCCTGTTCAAAGGTGGGAAGAATTACAATTAGTTCTAAGTAATGGTTCCTGTGTAGAAGTAATGGTTCCTGGGTAGAAGTGAACTGCCTCCTACTTTATTCTTTGCTTGCCACTATGATCAGAGAGACATATCAAGGTAGGACATCTGTCATCTTGTGTCGTTAACAGGCCACAATAAGCTGAGTTAAGAAATGTAACATAAGAAATACAAATTAAACTGTTATTTTAATCTACTAAGATTTTGGGGTTGCTTGTTAGTGCAGCAAACCCTAACCTGTGCTGGCTGATCCCGCAAACCAAACTGTATAGAGTACTATTAATTCTAAAGTGACAATGTAAATACTTTTAAGAAAGAAGGAAAAATATTCTTATTCTTCAGAAATATTCTGCTGTAATTTAGATTGACTGAAAGTAAGGAAATGTTAATATATATTTAAATACCTAATAGCAAAACCAAATACAGATATTGATGAATTACTCCTAAATTCATAATTTAGTGTTAAATATTTCTTTAGCATTGGTAAGACTATAATATTACTTCCACTTCTTCCTGCTGTTTAATAGCATTGACATTTATAAATAAATAATTAGGATGGATTCTTCTGAATTAGATAGAACTGTCAAGCATATACTTATTGGCCTCTGGAGAGCACAATGTAAAGAATTGTCTCAGAAGTAGCATTACTAATTATAAAAGAAATAATAACTGTAGAAATTAATGCAGATACTCTAGATTACATATTATCACTAAAGCTCATAGAATAGAAAATCCTACAGAATCACTCATTTTCAAATATATTGCACAAAGATTTTGCTAAAGTTTTATTTCTAAACTGTTGAATTTATTGATTTGCATGCATTTTTACACAAAGACACAGAATACTGTGCTAATGTGGGGAATACATTCGACATATTTCAAAGATTTTGAATGTAAGCAACAATGTTTATTGAAATATAAATATTATTTTCTATTTGGGTTGAAACGTGAAATAATAATCTGTAAAACAAACAAAGTCCAAGAGAATTGACTCAACATGAATTTTCCCTTATTTAATACCATTCATATTTTAAGTCCTCATTGTTGGTTATTTTCCAACAGTCCACTAGTATCCTAGATAAGATTTGCAAATGGGTTTTATAATTTAGGTCCATGTTTCAGAAATGGACTATTTAATGGAGAAATGAAGTGTTTAAGATTACTACATGAATAATGTCCTCCAGATTGCTGAAAGTTAAAAGTTTTGGTTTAGAGGGAGACTGGTATTCAGAAGAAGGCATTCTTTTTCTGTTTGAATACTACTTAAATTTTATAGCTTCATTCCAATGGAAAGATAACCCAGAAAACTTATAGATTTTTTTATTCTTCCTCTTTCATATACCACAGAAATTCCATTAGTCTGTTGGTACTTTTGTTTATTCCTTTATCTGTTCTTCAACAAACAAGTATCACCTGAGTGTGTACTAAATGACAGATGATATACCAGGTACAAGTGATACAGAAAATAAAATGCAACTCTTGTCCTAAAGAAACTCACTCTTTGGGGATTCTGGATATGAAATAGTAAATTTCAGCATGGATGAGAACAGGGCTTCTGCAGTAACAAGGACATGCTTTGGTCAAACCCCTCTTTGTTTAATCAGTTACTAGTTACATGACTTTGGGGGAAGAATTTCTCATCAATTACCTGTAGATTACTTTATAGTCTGTTGTTTAGATTAAATTAGATAATGATATAGTTATCAAAATTATCACTCACTTAAATTTGATATATGGTAATTATTATAGGTGTATTTTTAAAAGTAGAATTGTTACAAAAGAAGGGCTGATGAAAAGCAATTATTTGGCCTGACACTTGGGGAACGGCTTGGCTGGGCATGTGCATAAACCAACAGTTGGGTCAAAGTTTGAAACACATGGAGAATTCAGTAAATATTTACTGAGAGTTGCTGTGTGATGGGCAGCACGCTGGAGTCTTTGGTGATATACACAAAAGTCTATTTCTGTCTTTAAAGGAGCTTAGAATCTGAGTAGGTGAAATAAGAAAGTAATAAATATTTCATGTTATGGCTATTCTAATAGAAGTTTATGAAGATAGTGGTGAGAGGTGAAGTCAGCTAGACTTCCTGAGTCAAGTGGGGACTTGGAGAACTTTCCTGTCTTATAAGGGGATTGTAAAATGCACCAGTCAGCACTCTGTAAAAATGCACCAATCAGTGTTCTGTAGTTAGCAAGAGAATTGTAAAATGCACCAATTAGTGCTCTGTAAAAGGCACCAATCAGCAGGATCCTAAAAGTAGCCAATTGTAGGGAGGATTGATAAAAGGGCACTCTGATAGGACAAAAACAGAATATAAGAGGGGAACAAATAAGTGAATAAAAACTGGCCACCTCAGCCAGCAGTGGCAACCCCCTTGGGTCCCCTTCCACGCTGTGGAATAAACCTTGCTCTTCACAATAAACCTTGCTACTGCTCACTCTTTGGGTCCATGCCATCTTTAAAACTGTAACATTCACTGCAAAGGTCTGCGGCTTCATTCTTGAAGTCAGTGAGACCACGAACCCACCAGCAGGAACCAACTCAGGACACAGTAGCATATAGAAAAAATAACTAAAATCTACCAGGCCACCAGTGTCAGGAGGACCAACAGAAAGGCTATTGCAGTAATTCAGGTTAGATTATGATGGCTTGAAACATAATAATGGTAGCACCCATGGAGATAAGGGACAGAAACAAGATATATTCAGGGGTAGGATAGGAGACACACTGCATGTAAGGGTGGAAGATGGATTTCACGGTTAATCATAGGGCCCTGGTTGGGGGAACTGTAAATCAATACTCAAAAACAAGAGAGCTAAATGGAATAATCAAATATTTTGAATAGCTTAGATGCTGAAATCACTTAGTGCCATATCCACCTCTGATCTCTCCTTTTTTCATCATTCCAGCTTATTCTGGTTTGGTTTCACTTTGGAATACCTGTATATATGAGTGGTTTTCACCTCGATGCCTACATTACCCTTGGTTTGAGGTAAATATAGAAATATGTGTGGTCTGAGGACTACAGTCCCCGTGAGGAATAATGATATCTTAGGTGATTTAAATATTTGGTCCTGAACTTTTCTTTGGGATCTTAAAATATTTCCTTATTATGGGTATCAACATTTGAAGTAAAACAAAATATCAGAATTACATGTGAAGGTGGTGTTACACACACATGAAAAACTACTGGAAAGAGCTCAAAGTGCCTTGGAAGTTGAAGGGTAGAGTACTAGAGATCTGAGATGCCTTTTTCTCAGCAATCTGGAAAGTGACCTCAGGAGAATGGTCTCCTCTTGAGGTTTGGATGGCTCTGTCTACCCTAAGAGTTACCTTTGTTGCAGCTAAATGGCCACTGTATATGGTGATTACTTTTTTCATGTGGAAAGGTTATCCCACTCAAAGACGAATGGGCAATGACATTTCTTCCCAACTGGAAGTGCATAAGCTCAGTGTGAACAGCTGTTGGAACAATTGTGGGTGAAAATTTTGTTCTGTAGAAAACAACCTTGATGAACATACATGGTCACATTGCTTTCAGGGCTAATGCCCATCTGTTGGACTGGCTGAGTGCCTGGTCACTTGTGGGTCAGACTTTAGGAGGCACAGTGTCTCAGTCGACAAGTTTCGGTTCCTTTCCCGCGACAGCATGGCCCTCTGGATGTTGTATGCTCCTTTACCACAGATAAGCTGCAAATGGAGGTTACATGAGATTTAATTCCCTCTTCTCACGAGCTCGTCCAACAAAAAAAGAAATCAAAATTTTATAGAAGTTGTCTTTCAAAGGCCGGAGTATCTGAAGTCTGTTGTTGGTTTGTGTTTTTCTTTCTGTTTATTCTATTTTCTCTGGAGATGAGACAAGGTCGTCAGCATAGCTTGCTGTGATCACATATATTAATCATTGCATGTTGATGTCTTTTGGTTTTCATAAAGAATAGTTTCATTTCCCCCTCTTTACAAAGAAAGTCAAGTAAAATACAGTATAATAATATGACGATTTTTTCCTGATTTTAATTTCATTTCTATTTTTAATCAACTTTTTCTTTTATTTTTCTTTTATCTTTAGCCATTTTTTTGACTCACTGATTTACTTTTTTGTAATATTATTCCAGTTTACTTTTTCTCATCCATGATACTGGATTCAGTCATTCTTTGTAGGTCCCTGATCTTTTTTGGTTTGCCCTCAAGTCTGAAATCTCTCCAGTGTGTTCCTCTAATTATTTTCTTCTTTCTTAATTCATAATTCCAGTTTGCCCTGTCCCTGATCCCTGTTCATCTTCCAGAAGTTTAAATTCTTCACATTCTTGGTCCTCTTGAGACTGGTCTCCTCACTTTCTACTAAGTATGAAAGGAACTATGGTTTATTGTCCTCTAATTATTTTCTTTTGCTTTTCTGATGAACAGGTTTCACTTGACACTAGGACAGCAGGGAGAATAGGGCTGAAAGGGAATACAACTCTAAGCAGGGAAATTTCTTTGTGGGACATAAAAACACATTAATGTCCCTTTTGTAAACCTGTGTAGTGGAGAGGCCATTCTTTGCAAATCACTGTCATCTGAGTACTCTGAACAATCACAAGAACCTCAGACCAGAGAAGCTCAGGTTTAAGAGATTTGTAACATGCAAGATGAGACGTTTTGGTTTTTTGTTGTTGTTTATTTTAATAGTTTTTGAGGAACCGGTGGCTATTGATTACATGGAGAAATTCTATAGTGGTAGTTTCTGAGATTTTGGTGTACCTATCAACTGAATAGTGTACACTGGACCCAGTATATAGTCGTTTATCCCTCACCCTTCTTACACCCTTCCCCCTGAGTCCCTAAAGTCCCTTATATCATTCTTATGCCTTTGCATCTGATATGATTTGGCTGTGTCACCACCCAAATCTCATCTTGAATTGTAGTTTCCATAACACTGGACACAGTGTATAGTCCTTTATCCCTCCCCCTCCTCACACGCTTCCCCATGAGCCTGTAAAGTCCCTTATATCATTCTTTTGCCTTTGCATCTGATATGGTTTGGCTATGTCGCCACTCAAATCTCATCTTGAATTGTAGTTTCCGTAATTCCCATGTTTTGCTGGAGGGACCTGGTGGGAGGTAATTGATTCATGGAGGTGGTTATCCCCATGCTGTTCTCCTGATAGTGAGTGAGTCTCATGAGATCTGATGGTTTTATAAGGGACTTTTTCCCCTTTGCTCGGCACTTCTCTCTCCTGCTACCTTGTGAAGAAGGATGCATTTGCTTCCCTTTCCACCACGATTGTAAATTTCCTGAGGCCTCCCCAGCCATGCGGAACTGTGAGTCAATTACACCTCTTTTCTTTATAAATTATCCAGTCTCGGGTATTCTTCATAACAACATGAGAATGGACTAGTACAGCATCCTCATAGCTTAGCTCCCACTTATAAGTGAGAACATATGATATCTGGTTTTCCATTCCTGAGTTACTTCACTTAGAGCAATGATCTCCCACTCCATCCAGGTTGCTGTGAATGCCACTATGTCATTCCTTTTGATGGTTGAGTAGTATTCTGTGATATATATATATATGTGTATATATATATGTGTGTGTGTGTATATATATATAATTTTCTTTATCCATTCATTGGTTGATGGACATTTAGGCTGGTTCCATATTTTTTACAGTTGTGAATTATGTCTTTTTTATATAATGACTTCTTTTCCTCTGGGCAGATGCCCAGTATTGGGATTGCTGAATCAAATGTTAGTTCTACCTTTAGTTCTTTAAGGAATTTCCATACTGTTTTTCATTCTGGTTGTATTAGTTTACATTCCCACCCACGATGTAAAAGTGTTCCCTTTGCACCGCATCCATGCCAACATCTATTTTTTTTAAATTTTTTAATTATGGCCATTCTTGCAGGAGTGAAGTGGTATCTCATCTTGGTTTTAATTTTAATTTCCCTAATAATTAGTGATGTTGAGTATTTTTCATATGTTTCTTGGCCAGTTGTTTATCTGCTTTTGCAAATTATTTATTCATATTCTTTGCCCACTTTCTGATGGAATTATTTGTATTTTTTTCTTGCTGATTTGTTTGAGTTAATTGTAGATTTTGGATGTTTGTCCTTTGTCAGATGCATTGTTTGTGAATATTTTTTCACTTTCTCTGGGTGTGACTATAGGGTGACCTCTCTTACTGTCTTTCTTCCCTTCTCTGTGAATATGAGTCTTCTTTTTCTTCTAGCCCCAGAGTGACAAGATCAAGAGAGAGTCAGAGTTCTGGGGACAGTGAATGAAAATGTGGAGCAAAGTATATCACCTCCCTACCTAGCATTGGCTCCAAAGAAGTTTATGTAGAATGTGTGATTGTTTATTTGCTTGTTGTGTTGTTTTCTAGTCAAAAATAAGTAGAAAATACACTGAATATATTGTATTTATTGTTTTAATAAATATCATTTAAGTGGATGTACTTGGGACAAGTAGTGTTCTAGCAACCGAGAAAGGGTGAACAAAATGTTAGAGTGTATGTGCGAGAAGATATGATTATAGTTATAACCTTGTTTAACCACTGTATTAGGTTTAATAAGTTCATTAATCCCCCAGTATTTTAAATGTTGTTATATTCTGAAATAATTAAGCCCTACTGAAAATAAAAATAAAAATACTTAATACGTTTGAAGACCACCTATTGACCTATTGCCTGGGCTCTGTGTTAAATGATTTACAAAATATCAGTTAATACTCGAAATGACACAACGAGGTAGATTGCTCTTTAAAATGCCATTTTGAAAGAAACTGGGGCTCAGGAAAGTGAAGCGGCTTACCCAAAGCTAGGAAGTGACAGTGCTGGGTTTGAGAAATCAGTCTTGTCATTGCAGCCACATAAACTCTATACTTTTGCCTTGGTGGTATAAGGAGATTGTTTACCTAGTTGTGGTCACTCTGGGTACAGAAAACTCTTAGTTTGTGCAAATGTGAATATTAAGGTTCAATTTAAATCATTGTCATTTTAATGTAAAATGATTCCTTGATAATTATACTTTGCACAATGTTGACTGCCTTAATCCTTAACTTGGGAATCACTGTAGAGATTTATATTGCAAGTGCTCTGTCTGAAAAAAGCATGGTACATTATTTCTCCCATCAGCATTCTGTGTGTTGTGGCAAAGTCAGGAGCATTTTAAATATATTTTAGTGAGAATAATTTCTTCAAGAAGACCTGAACTGAGAGCTCAGTTTCTACTTGACAGAAAGCTGAACCCTATGATAATTCTTGTAAAATTGCATTAAGTGCTATAGTCTAAGATATTCTATCTTTTTTTTCCAGAATATTCTTCTTGTCTTAGTGTCTTCTTCTCAGTTCCCATTGACATTGCCCTATATCTAGTCTAATGAACTATGGATTTTGTCTTGCTTCAAAGCAACCAGTAGCTATATGTTACCAAAAGAAAAGTCTGTTTAAAATCCCCAAGATTTCTCTTTACAGTAGAATTTAAGACATGTTAAACACTCAAATTTGAAGTTATGTATTAACATTTTGCCATTTGGTATAGTTTTAGGTTTGTTTAATTGACAATGAACATACCAACGAGAACAAAATATAAAGAATTCAGATAGCATCATTCTTTTGGTCCACATTTTTCCGTTGGTGAAAACACTTAAAGGAGTGAACTTTGCGGTATTCATTCTGTTCCCAAACATCATCTAGCCCATCTTGAAACGTATTTTAATTTAATTCAGTGATTTTCAGTTTACTTTCACCAAATCATGATGTCTTGAATGCTCAGAGATATATTCTACTTATTTTGTTATCATCACATATACTCAAATGGAAATAAATACTGTGAAGGGAGAATCATAGTGAGAAGGGTTGGTTATGGTTGGAATCACTGAATATAATGAGAGGACTATCGTGCAGAGTATAAGTTTGGGCACTTTGATCTATAAGGCCCAATCTGCATATAACATTTCATTGATTCTTTGTCCATACATAAGTCATATTATTTTTATATCAACTATTTTGTAGAGTATGGTAAAAAATATATATATAGTTATTCAGTTGTGTAAATTTATGTAAAAACCCACACTTTCATATTTTTTGAAGTTGGTGTCAAACAGAGAACCCAGCCCAAATAATTTTACAAATTGAGAACAATAACATCTTACCTGAAAGAAACAATGCATTGCAACTCTCTTTACGTAAACTGCACTGAGATTTAATACAAAACAACATCCTTCTCTCTACTATGAAGATCTCAAAAGAATTGTTAGATATAATAATTATATTTTTGGTAAAGGAAGGAAACAGAAAATTTTTCTTTAATATAATTATATAAACCTTTAATATATGCATATATTTATTATGAGCAATATATATGTACAATTGATAATATATTTGCATATATAATATATGTGCAATAAATCTGAAATTATGTTTTTTATAATAGATTTCTTAATGTTGTGAATTCATTGGTTCTTGGTAGATTCTAAAAATTAGAATTTTAAAAGTTATTTTTGTAATACTTATATGTGTAATATAAAATTTAATATATGATCGTTTATTATCTTCACAGAGACATAATATTTTAAATTGTACCACTAAAATAAAGTAAAGCCTTCAAAATAATATCTTTTCACTTCATGATTCCCGCCTCTTTAAACCTAAAATGTTTATATAGTGTTTTCCGTACATTTGATGAATCAGCGGAAGAAGTTAGTTGCTGTGCTGGGACATGCACCAAACATCATATAACTATATAACTATGGATCATATTTTCAAGCAATAAGAATGTTGGACAGTAGTTTGTACAAAAACAACCACAAAACAAAATTAGTTTGAGAGAAGGGGTCACTTTGAGAATGTGATGTCATTGAAATGCCCATCTGAAAAGGGTGAATCACGGTTTATATTGTTGTTACATAGGTGACAAGGGTGAAGGTTGACAATGTGAAGATGAGAATTAAGATCAAGGCAAGACATAACATTTATCTGAAATGTAAAATTAGAAGCTGTCCAAACTGATAGGTAAATCAACATGAAAACTTTCTTCCTGTGAATATAAAAGTTAGATCAAGAAACTTCTATGAGAGGAAATGCCAATGGGTTTTCCAGATAGTAAAACTCTCTGTTAAATTTCACCTCATTTAGTTTAGCCTAATTACGAAATTTAGGGATGCACGGTAGGCTCCCATTCTGAATTTCTTCTGAAAACACAAATTTATGAAAGTGTTTAAAAAAATGTTCAACCTCAATGAGAACACTTGGACACAGGGCGGGGAACATCACACACGGGGCCTGTCGTGGGGTGGGGGGATGGTTGAGGGATAGCATTAGGAGAAATAACTAATGCAAATGATGAGATAATGGGTGCTGCAAACCAACACGGCACATGTATACATACATAACAAAGCTGCATGTTGTGCACATGTACCCTAGAACTTAAAGTGTAATAATAAAAAAAAGTTCAACCTACACTAAACCAGCTCACAGCCTTATGAGACAGTAAACCAAATATTTTTCAACTTTCTTAGATTATTTTTACGTGACTAAGGCTTAGTTTCTGAGAATATCTATCTATCTACTTCTAAATCATCTCTTATATCTGAGGTTTCTAAACAAAGTACATTTTTAAAAATACCACTAAAATAATTTTCTTGTTTAAACAAAGAAAGATATGATTTTTTGTTATACTATCACCTTTAATGTCTAACATCTAAGCTTTCTATTTCTGCTGTGTATTGGCTGCTGACAGTATTAGCTTCGTTTTTATTTTATCTTTAAAAAATTTTTTCAACTTTTATTCTGGAGTCGGGGGTACATATGGAGGTGTGTTATGTGGGTAAATTGGGTATCACCGAGGTTTGGCGTATAAATGATTTCATCTCCCAGGTACTAAGCATGGTACACAATAGGTGGTTTTTCAACCCTAGGTCCTCTCCACCCTCCCTCCTCTACTAGTCCCCAGTGTCCATTGTTCCCATCTTTATGTCTATGTGTACTAAATGTTTAGCTCATACTTATAACTGATAATGTGTAGTATTTGATTTTCTGTTCCTGTGTTAATTCACTTGGGATAATAGTCTCCAGTTATATGCATGTTGCTGCAAAGGGCATGATTTTATTTGTTTTTATGGCTGTGTAGTAGTTTATGGTATATATTTGCCACATTTTCTTTATCTAGTCTACCATGTTGGGCATCTGGGTTGATTCCATGTTTTGCTACTGTGAATAGTGTTGCAATGAACATATGGATGTATGTGTCTTTTAGGTAGAATGATTTCCTTTGGGAACTACTACAATATTCAGTAATGAGATTACAGGGTGGAATTGTAGTTCTAAGTTCTTTGAAAAAGCTCCAAACTGCTTTCCACAGTAGCTGAACTAATTTGCATTCCCACCAACGGTGCATAAATGTTCCCTTTTCTCCACAACCTCACCAACATCTGTTTATTTTTTGTCTTGTTAAGAATATGGTATCCATTCTGAATAGGGTGAGATGATATCTTTTTTTGGTTTTAATTTGCATTTCTCTAATGATTTGTAATGTTAAGCTTATATATATATATATTGGCTGCATGTATGTCTTCTTTAGAGAAGTGTCTGTTCATGTCCTTTGCCCATTTCTTAAGTGGGGTTTTCTCGTTGCTTTCCTTGTTGATTTAAGGTTCTTATAGATTCTAGATATTAGAACTGTGTTAGATACATAATTTGTGAATATTGTCTCTCAATCTGTAGGTTGTCTGTTTACTCTGTTGGTAGTTTCTTTTGCTGTGCAGAAGCTCTTTAGTTTAATTAGGTCACATTTGTCAGTTTTTATTTTTGTTGTAATTGCTTTTAGGAACTTAGTCATAAACTTTTTGCCAAGGCCAATGTCCAGAATGATGTTTCCTAGGTTTTCTTCTAGGATTCTTATAGTTTGAGGTATTACATTTAAGTCTTCAATCCATCTTGAATTAATTTTTGTATATGATGAGATAAGCCCAATTTCATTCTTCTGCATATGACTAGCCAGTTGTCCTTGCACCATTTATTGAATAGGGAGTCTTTGTCCTGTTTGTTATTATCAACTTCATCAAATATCAGATACTTACAGGTGATGGACTTTATTTCTGGGTCCTCTATCCTGTTTCATTGGTGTACGTGTCTGTTTCTATACCAGTACCACGCTGCTCTGGTTACTGTAGGCTTGTAGTATAGTTTGAAGTCAGGTAGTGTGATGCCCCTGGCTTTGTTCCTTTTGCTTAGGATTGTTTTAGCTATTTGGGCTTTTTTTTCATTTCATATGAATCTTATAATAGTTTTTTCTAATTCTACCCATGACAATTAACATTGAAGTTGGATGGGAAAACACTAATCTGTAAATTGCTTTGGGAAGTGTGGCCATTTTAACAATATCAATTCTTCCAATCCATGAGCATCGAATGTTGTTCCATTTGTTTGTATCATCTATGTTTCTTTCAGCTGTGACAAACTGACAGTCAATATTATACTGAATGAGCAAAAACTGGAAGCATTGTCCTTAAGAACTGGAATGAGACAAGGATGCCGACAATCACCGCTCCTATTCAACATGGTTCTGGAAGTCCTAGCCAAAGCAATCAGGAAAGAGAAAGAAGTAAAAGTTATCCAAACAGGAAAAGAAGAAGTCAGATTATTTCTCTTAAAACTGATGATATGATTCTACATCTAAAAAACCCTACAGACTCCACCACAAGGCTGCTGGAGCTGATAAATGATTTTGGTAAAGTGTCAAGATTCAAAATCAATGTACAAAAATCAGTAGCATTTTATATACCAATAATGTTCAAGCTGAGAGCCAAATAAAGAATGCAATATTTTAAAATAGCCATACTTAAAAAAAAAAACAAAAAAAAAAACAAAAAACAAACAAAAAAAAACGTTAGAATACATCTAACCAAAAAAGTGAAATATCTCTAAAAGGAAAATTACAAAACACTGCTAAAGTAATTTTCTATTAAAAAATAGGTAGATTGTTAAGATATTGGATGTTTAACACTTCTACTTCCAAGAAACTCAAAGCAAAAAATAATCATTCAGAAAAAATCTTCTAATATCTCCATGAGGAAATAAGATATATAACTTATGCATAAGCTCAATAAGTTAAAGGTTAGTTTTAAAATATATCAAAATCTGTATTAATACTGTAGAGATGCTTCACTTAGCTACTAATTCATTTGTTCATTTGTTTTAAATGTGTAACAGAAAAGTTTTGGGATGTCTCTGGAATTTTGATTGTATTTTTCTATGCCAAAAAGTCAACTTGCAGGGCATTAATGAATAGCTCATGCATGAGTCTTAATTGTTATAATAAAAACATCTTTCTTCCTTTTAGGTTTTATCCAAGGTCTTGTTTGTTTTATGTTTATAAGCAAAAACAGATTGGTAGAGGTCAGTTTCCCTGCCAACCTTAAAGATAGATGCAAATTGCTTGAGGAGCATTATTTTAAGCCAAGCTTGGCTTGTTTAATCAAGTTCATAGTAAAGAGATGGTAACTAGCTGGAAAACAGCCTACACATGAGTCAAATTAAATTATTCATGTTGTCCCTTCCACACTGCTTTTCTAATTAGAGTAGCAGCATGACACTGAGGGAAATGCATGAGCTTTGCATTTAGAAATGTCCGCCCTTGAAAGTATGCAAATAAGCCTTTATGAGTCTCAATGTTTTCAACTGTAAAATGGGGATATGTGTACCTTTTTTGTGGTTTATATTAAATGGATGAAATGAGATAATGTATGTGTAGTGCTTGGCATTAAATATGCTTGAAAATTAGTAGTGAACATTATTACCTTTTAATCTAGACCATTCAAGATAAAACAAATGTTGCTTTTTTATTGTATATCTCTGCTTGTCTTTATAATCCTGGTGGTTAAGCATCTTCATAAAATACTGTCTCTAAAATGTAAGCCATAAAATTTGGATTTATTTTATGTAGGATTCTTTAAGGTAGTCAAGCATGAAAGTGAAACGTTCTTTGATGGCCCTTTCCCATTTAATTCTTCAGATGTAGAAAACCAAAAAGATTCACAACTCTATTATTAATGATCATAGTTCCAAAATATCCTAGAACCACAATAAATAACCTATGATGTCTGTAATCATTTTGTGACTCATTGTTCATAAGCAAAGGACTTCCCTGACATCTATATACTCTGTTAAACCCCCCATATCTGTGCAAAAAAAAAGAAAGAAAGAAAGAAAGAAAGGCACTCACAGGCATGTCTTAAACTAATCAGAGCAAGGCCATTCAAGCTTATTGCCCAAAGCCTGTCAGAAGACTCAGCACAGGCTGTTATTCAATTATGGAGAAACTAGCCTATTACTGTGCATTAATTAAGTGTAAAATTATGAACTGTGTCTCTCCATATATCTTGACACTGCAAAGTGATGTTAGTGGAATAATTATTTTTATATTCTTTAATAACTTAATATACATAAGGGTGGCATAAATGTCTCTTGACTATCTTTTATTCTGATAGACATCAGCATGTAATTATACTCAGCCGCTGATGAACTACAGTCACCTGACTCTTGAACCTGATCAGGCTTGCACTGTAAGCATCCACAAAGGGAAATGTACCTTAGATTCCAGGAAGGCTGGGGAGTCCATAACCTGCTTCAAGGTCTTTTTTTAAGAGAGAGGAGAGGAGGCTGTGCATCAGAGTCATTGGAAGGAAGTGGAATCACATTCCTGTGAGACAGTTTTAGAATGTTAGCCTTGCAGTTCTTAAAATCATGTGGTACTTCGCATTATTAAAATACAAATAACCCTGAGAGGGCTAACACCTTAATCCATTATCAGACCACAAAAGGAGACAGCATCTAAGCAGCAGGGTGAGCAGAAATGTGCATTGGCAGAAAAGGAAGAGTAGGGCAAAATTGTTCCTACTTAACTTCTCAAGTTTGTCTCAGGTGAATCCTGACCCAATTCTACCCCTAGAAAACAATAAAAAAGGAAAGATTCTGGTTGACAGATGATGACTGTATGGCCTCCCTCCCTGACCTCCACCCCAGGACACTTAAGATGATTGAAAATAATGCTAACATTTTGCTATTATCAGAACAATGATTAGATTGTAAATATATCTTGCATCACTGGAAAATATTACAGCCACTAACACATTAGTATATTATCCAAGCAAAGCTTGATTAGAATTCTGTCCTGCTAAAGTGCTTGGGATAAATCCTCACCATTTGATGATCACGACATACCTCTTACAGCTGGTCTCTAGAAAACTAAGAAACATTTTAAACTAAAAATAATGGAGTTCAACTCCATCAGATAATGGCAAGTTAAAATTAAAAGTTAATGTCAGAGTATAAATATGTGACTATTAGTATTATTGAAACATGAGACAAATGCCAGTTTAAGGCATAGAATACAGTGGTGATGATGACAGAGGGTTGCTCCTTACCGCAGAAGGATGGAAGTCGTGCCTGGAGAAGTTGTCTGAGGTTATGGAGTGCAACTGAAGAGGTTTTCATACGCAACATGTTTCCCTGCAATAAGGAGAGAATTACTATTGCTATAAACCAGTTTAGCCACACTTTATAAAATAGAATCTGGGTCTTCAGTTAGCATCATGGTCATAATAGAACTTCTAAATTATTAACTAAATTTACAGGCATTTTGGAATATTCGTATACGTAAGGGAAACCTTGAAAATTTCCCTTAATGACGTCTCTGAGATGTGCGGGGAAAGGAGGAAGCTGAGTTAGTGTAAGGCTATCTGGACAAACCCACCGCCCAATTAGGAACTACTAAACTTTAGTGTCTACTAAATAAAGCACTGGTTTCCAAATAACTGGGCTTTTAGCAGGTAAAAGCCCAGTTACCTGCTAAAAATCTTGTAAAAAGCTTGTTAATAAAAAATTCTTATTTATCAGGTTAAATGAGAAACCCAGTAATTTATTTCTTTGGAAAGTTTTCAGGAGATTCTAGTATACTCAGAAATTGGAACTACGAAACTGGTCTTTTTAGAAATGACAGGACAGATGGCAGATTTAGTGGCAGTTGAGTCTTCACAGTACTCTGGTTGCTTTGGCGGACTTATGACAAGTGACCCTCGTTATCCTTTAAAACTATATATTTGGGGTTGGGTGCGGTGGCTCATGCTTGTAATCTCAGCACTTTGGGAGACCAAGGCAGGTGAATCACGAGGTCAGGACATCGAGATCTTCCCGGCCAACATGGTGAAACCTTGTCTCTACTAAAATACAAAAAATTAGCTGGGCACGGTGGTGGGTGCCTATAATCCCAGCCACTTGGGAGGCTGAGTCAGGGGAATTGCTTGAACCTGGGAGGCAGAGGTTGCAGTGAGCCGAGATCGTGTCACTGTACTCCAACTTGGTGGCAGAGCAAGACTCCATCTCAAATATAAATAAATAAACAAAACAAAACAAAACAAAACAAAACAAAACAAAACCATGTATTGGAATGTAGAAGTGACTCCAGAAGCATCAGTTTGAAGACTGCCGAAAATCTGGGCCTGTGGCTCATCCTATAGAAACAGCAGAGAACATCTACCTGATACTGTGTCTTCTATCTCCTGGTACCTGAAGAAATAGGAAACTCAATTCCAAGGTTGCTTGCTTTTTGTAGTTTGTTCACATGTTTGAAGGCTCTCTGCTCATTTTTATGGTTGCATAATATGAATTGCCTATAAAAAGAAAGAAAAGAAATGGAAAGGAAGAGATTTATTTCCAAAGGTGCTCCAGGGTTGAGTTATAGTAGAATGATAATTACGAATAAAAGAAGAGCTTAGAACTCTCTGTTCTTTATCATACAATGTGATACGTTCACGAAGGCCTTTCTTTTCCGTGCATTTTAAGTGTGACTGAAGGGACTTGTATGTAAGACATCCACCCTGTGAGTTTTCCTGAGGCTGATGACTCTTAAATAGCCAATCTGATTTTAAAAGCACGCATGTACCATTAACCTATGTGTTTTCGTCCATAGAATTGTTCAAACTAGATTTTCTTCATACTTTCTTTCAAAGATTTGAGTTTTATTACATAATACAAAATGGCTTATTTAGAAACATTCTACAGGACTAACATCAATGTGGCCAGGGTGAAATGGCTGAGTAGAAGTTATAGATTAAGAGTAATAAATAAAATAATTAAAGAAGAACATGCTATTAGGGACAAGAAAACGTTGTATCTTCCAGCATCTTCAATGGAGGGGGAAAAAAGGGGAGAGGTTAAAAAGAGTGAGAAATAGTGTGGTGAATGGAAATAACAGATTCTCCCAAGTCTGATAATGATTGAATTTGAGTAAATAAGTCAAAGAATGGGCTAGGTTATGTGATGATAATGAAAACCTTTACGTCGTAGTGGCTTAAAACAATGATTTATTTCTCTCTCATACCATGTGAGCAATCTGGCTGAGGCTCCCCTTAGCACTGTCCTCTCTCAGGACAATAGAACTTTTATTCTATGGAGTAGTTCTTGTTAATCATGGCAGAGAAAAAAAGAGGGTGTGGCAAATCGTGTAAAGATTTCAATCCAGAAAAGATAGAATTCCGCTTATATTTCATTGGTCAAAGCAACTTCAAATTGGAAGTACAATCTGACCCATATGCCTCAAATGGAGAAAAAGGGAATATTTGATTAACAGCACTAATGACTATACCACTCTGCACTTTTGGTCCCTCCCTCTCCCTCCAACAGCAACAAAACATATACTAGCTTTGATGCCCGTGATCTCCAAGTGATGCCAAATACTGTTCATCCAGACATGCTCCCTCTTGGTCTGCAGATCTGTGTACAGACAAGTTATCGCCCACCTTCAACCCCAGCATGCAATGGCAGAGCAGGGACAGACAAGTATCACTATCGGAAAAATGGGAAACACTGAGAAGCTGCTGGTCTGTAGATATTCTAAAATCATGCTAGACAATTGTCATGAGGCGCCCTTATTCTGGGAAAGTGGAGAATGTTGATTGTTTAGACAGTAACTCACATTCCTAGAAGAGCCCCCCTCCTAACTTTTTCCCATGGCCCTTGGCTACTCTTTCCAGCTGTTTATTCCTCCCTCTTTTTTATTATTCTTCTTGGCCATATATGAATTGGAAATGAGACTGTGATGCTATGTTGGCACTGGAGGTTCAGTGGCTTTCTCAGCCTGTTCCCGGCCTGCCAGAAACTTAGGGACTGAGGGTTATTTTGGTTCTTGAATAGGGTTTTTGTTTTTATTTTTTATTTTTTTTTGGCTCACGCTCATGACTCCTTCAATAGTAATCTCTCTTAAAACCTTAGCAGCTTCTAAAATGTTTGACTTAGTCAGTGACATGTTCCGGTAACCACATCCAGAATTCCTTTCAGACACATTTCTCAGATTTACAGTATTTGTTTGCTTCTTGCCCCATGCTTGGTCTCCCTCAACTTAATTACAGGCCTTAGGCCAATCAGGCTGAGGTGGGAGATCCACACTTTTAATCTCTTTTCCCTGAGCTATTTTATCCAATTCAAAGGATTTACTGTGTGCTACTTTAATCCATTCAAAGGGTTTTAATAATGGGAATAAACAGCTTTAGCCTTGATTTGATCCTTGCCTCAAGGCTAGATTTTAATCAGCCTTTGTTGCTTGAAGTAGTTTTTCTTCCAACCCCACTAGTCTTTCTCTCAGAGACTGTTCTGTTTTGTCACAGCTTTTCATTGACTTTTTCAATGATCATGGGAATATTGAGAGGTATACCGAAGAATACCCTGGATTCCAGATATAGAACTCTCTGTCCACGTTCTATAGCAGCAACCAACCTCCTGCTATTAATAGGAATCAATCTCCGCCTATTTGTGCAGTAGCAAGAAGAGTTGAAAATGACCGGGAGGAAGTCTCAGCTTCTACGTTAATGGGACTGAGGCTTCATTCCCTGGTTGAAAGTTTTCTCTCTTAGGATTAGGGCCCCTAAGTCTTTCAAGTGCAAGGTTGTGGGGATGGGAAGCAAATATTCTGTGAATTTTTGAATCAGAATAATCTTATGAGGAATAGGAAATGGAGAATAAGGCATTCTCTTAAAGGGATCGTGATGCTAGCGGAAGCTATGCAGACAACAAAAGCAAATCTGTTTCGGTGCCGTGTTTTTATTCCCAGAAGGGCAAATTATTGGTCCTCCCTAATCTAAGGAAGCCAAAGTCATCAACTTCCACCAGATGGCTGGATGATTTCCAATTGCTCCTGATCACCCAAAGGAATGGTGCCACGCTGGAGGCTCTGAGCCGCTTTCTGCTGTTGGCAAGGAGAGAACTCAGCACCAGCAGTGACTGTGTCCCTGTCAGCCGGAAGAAGGGAATGATAGGCTGTTGAGCTATTTATGCTCACTGAGCATCACTGGTATGGCTAGAGAGAGGGGTTGCCTCTCACCTAGGTGAGTTTCTGTTGTTCACCTGCTTATTGAGAGCATGCTCGGCGGTGGATACCCGCTACTGCGCATTTGTTGAACATACAAATATCTATGTACCATGTGCTCATCCTAAGAGATGCAGCCCAATACCCCTTCCAAAGACCACTTTATCCATTCTCAACCTTACCAATCTTGTTCTTTTCAACTGGTGAAATTATTACCCTGTGTTCATTTTGCAGTGAAAATCTATACCTCAAATTATGTTTTTCTACAGAACAATGTGGACAACCAGCTATATGCTCACAATTGTTGCTATCAGGAATATTTTATTTTATGGCCATCTATCAAGGTCACTTTGAAATGAAACTATACTAAATTCTACCCAAATTTTAGCATAAAAATCTTGAAAAACCCCACTATATCTTCATTTATTTTTTCTCTCTTCAGATACCTAGTCATACTGGTTATGAAGAATTTCCTACTAAGCCACAGATTTGAGTTGAAGAAAGACCACAAAACAGCAAGGGTGGGTCTAGGACATTTGCTCATGCAGTTTACATGCATATTCTCAGCTCGCTTAGGACCTGTCTCAGACACATCATTCCCACTTAGTAACGGAATATTACACTTGTGTTCAGCCTTGTGATTTGGTGAATCTGATAATACTCAGTTGACAGTCTAGAAGATTTTGCTTGATCTAAATAGTTGGGGGAAAATCCCAGTATGGTGGACAGAAATCTACCAAGATCACAATAGTAGTAATACACAATAGTAGTAATACACTGCCTTTCACCCAGTTCCTAGAATGCAGCCTGTTCACAGATTCGGAGTTCACTGATTGAGGAAGAGGCATGTCCTTTGAGGCGGGGTCCCATAACGCACCTCAAGTGTATGCTCTAAATTTTTTTCTATGTCTTCACTAGAGGTACAATAGATATTTACCAGGATAACTTTGAATTGGGGAATGGCAAATACCCAGATCCTCCAAAAATTTCTCAATGCTGGCTTTGCGTTGACATTAATTTCTGGTGGCTCAACATATCACCATGGCCCATTGGTGGTGAGGGGATAAAGCAACAGGTGACTGTGAAAGTATGGCGGGAAGTGCAGTTGACACCCAAAGTCATCTCACTGAGGTGCTGCAAGCCCTTGGAAACACCACGTGAGTATTTTCCCGGTTTCTAAATGCAGAGTTGGGATAGACATACTTGGCACCAGATGGACTTCCCAAATTGCTTGCTTCCTTATCTTGTAGAGAAAGGTCTACCTTAGCAGCAAGAAACAGTGGAAGATTCTATGACTCCAAGGCTAAAGGGAGAAATGGAGGAATTAATTTTCTCAGGGCCTAATGAAAACTGGAACCAAGTAGTGGGGCCAGAGACAGGGAGGGAATGGAACAAAGAAGGAAGGGAGCAGGGAAAATATGCTGACATTCCACCATTTCAGCACTCCAGAGTCTTGTATTGATGCCTCCAGTTGTGTGTACCAGCTGGAACCAGCAGGAATGAGGCCTGATTTCATGCGGTTTAGAGAGGTCACAGTGTGTACAGAGTGCCACGTGTCACCTTGGGCACAGAAGAGATTAAGGAAGGATGGAAAATGGATGGGTTTGGGCAAAAAATAATAAGAAGCAAAATTACCACAGATATTGGATCCCCGCCATTGAAGAAAAAGGCTAAGAAAGGATTTATTTTGGAAACTTTTTTTATTAGAGAACAGAACACTCTCTAAATATGTGTAATGTTGACAAAAGAATCTCCTAAGAGAGAAAAAAATATTTTTTAAAAGGAACTCCACATTAATTAAGTAGAAATCAAGTTTGTATTATGTTAGAGATGATTTCACTTCAGATTAGAGTATATAAAGGTGCTCCCGGATCAATTATTATAAAAATATAGGTTGTATTTTAGCACAGAGTGTCTTTTTTCATTAGAAATATATTGAGCGAAATGAAAAGTATGGTACAGTTTATGTCAGATGTGTGTGTAGCTTATCTTTAAATAGATATATCCATTCATCAGTCCTGTAGATGATATGGATTGTGTATCTGTGTGTGTGTGTGTGTGTGTGTGTGTGTGTTTATATGAGTTTTTAAAAAATCTTTCTAAGTGAGGCAACTCTTTTATTCTGAATTTTACACTATAACGTGAGGACTTCTTTTTTTAAAATGCCTTCTATCTCTCATTTGTCTTGTTGCTGTGTCTTGTTACATTCTTAGAGCATTTTGAATTGTTTTGGACAGTTTTTGGAATAGAAGCCTGCCTACTATTCCGTTTTGGCCAAAAGTTTGATTTAAGAAATGTAATTATCTAATGTTAAGTTTGTACTTGAATGTAGTTTCTTGCTCTTCTTGTTTAGACTGAGCTAGTAACTTTTAGATTAAACTTTTATTTGGTCTACTCTCTTATTGAAGAGAAAAAGTAACACCCAAAGTAATGACCCAGGAAAGATTCTTGGTTTTTTTCAAACAGGCAGACTACTGCTTGTTTATCTAATTTGTTTGTTTTTTAAATCACAGCTAAATATCCCTTGCCTGTGAAAGCCATCCTTTATTTTCTATTTCAGTTGTGCAAGAATGAGCTTGAGATCACAAAATTCTTAAAATTCAGCCACAGTTCTTTTATATTCATATCCCCTAACACACTTTCTTCCTGAAGTTTTCAGAGATGTAGAAGCTAAAAGGACTAGGAAGTATGTTTTCTCAACAGAAGAAAAAGTATAGAACAGAATTGTTAGCAAATACTTCTCTATCTATAAAAATACTTTAAAACTTAATTTATCATAGCATTAAATCATATAGGGATAATCTTTACATTTTTGTGATTTATGATGCAGGAAAAAGACCATAGAAATATTTTGGTCAAATGCAATCTCTGGGATTCTATATCAAACTAAAAATAAATACGTTTCTAGCCAGGAAAACTCTTACATTTATCCTGTCATGAGAATCCCCACTCAAGTTATGTATTGGACAGAGATTGATTGGAATTAGAGCAACAGTTTTACTTTGGTCAAAGTGTGGGTCCCAAGATGGCCTCACAATAAATCTGACAATGTCTGTAGGGCACCCTGTAGACGTCAAGCAGTTTACTAGGAGGAACAGAGAAAACATTCCAGAGTTTTCCCTTGAGTTTGACCAGCATTTCCTGGGGCACTAAGAGAACTCAATATGCCTTTATTTCTTAGTTAAAAACATATGGGGTGAGAATTTTGAGAAAAGTTTCCAATGACAGAGTCTGCAGCAAAGTGAGAATTGGATGTGAATTAGAAAATCCAAGTTGAAGCGAGGTTTTGCCCTTACCAGCTGTTACTAAGTCTCTAAGACTTATTTTCCTGTATGTGTCCTGTGGAAAATAGGACCTGACTGGCAGTTTGCCTATTTTTTATTATAATTTAAAACAGTAATGCCTTTGAGAAATGAATTATCAAGTGAGCACCCATATATAAGTGCTACATAGTTTTGTTCACAAACTTGCAAAAGTAACAAAGGGTGAGAATTTGTGTGGGCAACACGTAGCATTTACAGATGAAGAGATAGACACAAGAGGTTAAATAATATTGTTTAGGGTTACCCAGATGGAAAGAAAAATTAAAATCTGAAGTTTTCTGCAAGTCAGCTTTTAATAAAAACCTTGAGCGATAAAGAGGATTGTAGATCAGTGTTTATTCAGAACAAGGTCTGTGGATGACCTGCCTCAGAATATGTGGCCATTTGTTCAAAATGCAAATTCATGAGCTTCACTCAAGTAACTAGGTCGGAGTCATTGGCAATGAGGCCCATTTTTTTTTTTTAAACAAATTCCCAAGTGATTCATGTGCACTCTAATAATCATGAATCGCTCTTTTATAGAGAATGTTAAAGTGAGTTACATCTTGCTCTGATGAGTGAATATTTGCATGGCCTTGGATGTCTCATTGACCATCTTGAATTTCTGTGTCTTTAAACAAAAGCTAAAGATTGCTGTCATTTGCCAATCTGTGATATTATAAGAAAATATGGAAATATATCTATACACACACACACACACACACACACAGAGTATATATATTAGTCCTGGAGCTTTAACATGAGCTGTGAGGGGGATGCATCTGTAAACACCGTGTTGCTCACACGCATTGTCACCCTTTGTTACTTTTCTAAGTAACATACAAAATACAGCTCCTTTGATGAAGCCTGAACTGTACGCCGTGTGCTTATGCACGGCCCCCAGCAGAGGGCAGTGTGCATCCCTCTCACAGCCCTTGCTAAAGCTCAGGGACAAAGTCTACATTGAATTCCCCCGAGTGATAGAGGTAATACATATTTCTTGCGGGGCATTTATTATTGTGTAAAGGAAACACAGTGTGTTGTTAAATCTTATTTTGTTTATTTTCCAAGAAAAAAGTACGACCTTCCCAGGTCTTCTAAAATGAAGTTTGGCACTTCTAAGTCATGTCTGTGACTCAGTGCTGAGCTTTCAGTGAGCTCTCTCCCCAGGCTTGTATCAGTACATCGCCAGCCTATACATCCGGGGCCTTTATGGTCCTGTGCACAACCAAAGCATTATGCGATTTGACCCTTTCTCTATCTACATGCGGAAAGGAAGACTACAGCATGGAAGAAACACACAAACTCTCATGTAGTGACATCGTCTTGACTTTGCTGCCTATCGAGGCTCAATTCCTAATAGGGACTTACTGGCTGTGTGGCCTTGGGAAAGCCACTTAATATTCCTGAATTTCCATTTCCTTATTGGTTAAATTTGAGATAAAATCACATACTTCCCTGGGTTTGAAAGGATTGAGATGACATATTTGTGTAAATTTTCCTGGCACAAAGCAATTGATAAAAAGATATTTCCTTCGTTCTCCTCCTTGCTGAAGACATTCATCCTTTCCTGTGGTTCACTGCCTGCTTCTCATCATCGGATTAACTGAAATGTGATCAACATTTTTGGGCAGCTTCAATACAGGAGCGTATATGTGCCGAGGTCCGATGTCTCTCAGCCCTCCAGCAGCCACTGGAGAATCTCACCTGGATTTCACACAGGCACCCCTGCCAGGTTTGGAATGGTAGCAGTCACCATTTCACGAGACACCCTTAGGCATCTTGTGCATATTGTAAGACGAAACAATTCTTCAAGGAAGAAATTGTGATCCACATTTTACAGAGGGAATCATGGCTCAGGGACATAAGGGAGAGAACCAAGGCCGCAGATCTATTACACAACACATCAGGGGTTTGAACTCAACTCTGTCTTCTTCCAAAATGTGTATTTCTGCTAGACCACATTGATGCCCAGTCTAAAGCCAGATTGAAAATCTTTCTCCCTCAAACCTACTTCTTTTAAATCTATTTCCTGTGTCAGAAAACGGAATGCTGATTTGCCTAATCACCCAAAAAGGAAATTTAGATAATCTTTGGAATGGCCTTTTTCTTACCTCCCATCTCCAGTCATTAAGGGTTCCTTATTCATATTCTTTGTATTTTAAACATTTGCTCTCCATTGTCATCTCAGATGCATAACTACTACCCTAGGACAGTAAGAGTCTCGTTATGTTAAATGTGGAGGGCAAAAATCGATCATTTCTCTGAGTCTAGTGAGATATCTTAATGCCTCTAGAATGATCTTTGTAAAACCCAGATTCATATTTGATTATACCACCCTTTTCTTTATCTTTTTCTTTTTTTAGACAGAGTTTCTCTCTTGTTGCCCAAGCTGGAGTGCAATGGCACGATCTCAGCTTACCACAACCTCCGCCTCCCAAGTTCAAGTGATTCTCCTGCCTCAGCCTCCCGAGTACCTGGAATTACAGGCATCCACCACCATGCCCGGCTAATTTTTTGTTTTTAGTAGAGATGCGGTTTCTCCATGTTGGTCAGGCTGATCTCGAACTCCCGACCTCGGGTGATCCCCCTGTCTCGGCCTCCCAAAGTGCTGAGATTACAGGCATGAGCCACCGTGCCTGGCCTATATCACCCTTTTCTCTATGGCTGTAGCTCCTCATGCCTATCTAAGCCTCAGCTTCTGATCTTCTCTTTGTATAATTTTTTGCAACCTCATGTACCATATTCCATTTTCTACCATGTGCCTTTGATGATACTGTTTTCTGTGCCTGGCATGGATACTTCCCTCATTCCCTTGTCGAATATCATCATCTACTCAAGATTTGCTCAAGCACTCCATCTTCTGTGGACACTTTGTTAATCTCCTAGTAGAACTACCCACTTCTCCACACTGCTTCACTGCACTGTGAAGGCCTGAATCACAGCGCCAAGACAGTTGCTGTTGGTTGTTAAATGTCCCCCCTCCTGGCATGCTGCACCTTCTTTGAAGTCAAGGATGGAAATTTTGTTTGTCTTTGATATCTAACAAGCAGTGCAATGCTAACAATTAATACAGGCGCTCAGTGAGTGTTTATTGAAAGAATAAATAAACGAGTGAGTGAAGAACATACTGTTTTGTGCTGGGATGAGGTAGGTGAGGAGCCAAAGGCTTCATGAAAGGTTTATAACACAACAAGGATAAGACAAGTTCCCTGGCACAGACGACCTGTTCAGGCAAGTGAGCAATGTCAAGTTAATTGATGAGTTAACTCTTATCTTCTTTTATTTTCTTCACTATTATTCTACGGAAATGGGAGAGTCTACTTCCCTGAATAGATCAAATTACTTTGATTCTGTCTTCATGGCTGGGAAAACTGCAAATGGCCAGAGAGAGAACCAAATGTTCCTACAAATTCTTTTGGAGATGTACTATCCCACCTTCACAGAAGACTTTGAGGGTATCACCGTGAACATTTCCCTCACAAAAGCTCTGCCTAGGAAAGCCAGCTTGGAAGATCGAGGTGCATATTTATTTGTTCCTATAAAGAACACTCATTTTACTACTTCGACAAAAAAGGAAAATAAAAAAGAATACCAGGGGCTCTGTCAAACGGCTAAGAAAACTGCTGGTTTCGTGATGACTGCTTTCAGATGAATGTTAAAGGAACCGATTGCCAGGACGTAAACAAATTTATTTTACTGACACAAATCAGTAGTTCCATTAAGGTCCCAGGGACTCGGTTCCCTTTTTCTTCTTTCTGCACCATCCTTAGCATTTGGCTTTTTGTTTCCATCATTCTTAAGGTGGCTGCCCTGTCTCCAGGTAACACGTCTGCATTCCAGACAGGAAAAAGAGGTGAGAGCAAAGGAAACAAGCATGTGGAGTGGAATCTGCCTCTTCTTACTTTTTGCAATTTCACCCTGTAGACTTCACCTTTCACGGGCCACAGAGATTGCAGGGAAATGGACAGGAAGCAGCTTTTTGAACACATTAGGCTCCCTGAGCAAATCATGGTTCTTTTAGTGAGAAAGAAAGGATAGGGGAAATTGACTGCCCCAAGTCCGTGTTTCAGCTGAGTACCTCATAAGAAAGAGGAAAGCGTGACTCTGCTGTAATCTAGTGACATATTTTCCTGTGTGAGTTGATCCAAGGTAGGGATGCTGAAAAAAATGTATAACAACCTGTATGCTGACTGCTCGGGGGACTCACAAGGTGTATAAGGTGCTTCCAGAGATCCTGACATGCATCATCCACTGGGCTTCATCTCCCAGGGAGTCTTGTGCAAGCCCCTACAGATGTTACCCTGGATTTGTCTATAATACTGTCTCTTAACTAGTTTCTAATTTCTCTGCCTTGAGTTTTTTCCCATTCTGATATATTCTCTAGTTTACTACGACAGTCAACTTTCTGAAATGCATGCTGATTATGTCCCAGCCTTCCTTAGATCTCTCCTGTAAAGTATACTGCAAAGTATAGTGTGTCTGACAACACACTTCACTACCCTTTAATATTTGGTCCCAGCTTTTCTTGACAGCCTAATTTCTTGTGATCGCTCACCTCACACTTGAGCTCTGGCCATCCTGGATAACTTTCAGACCCACTGGCCTTCCTGCATCTAGCTCTGGTCTCTGTGCCTTTGGGAATGCGGTTCCATTTTTGACCCATTCTTCATCTCACCTCATCTTCCTCGTCTGAATATTCCCAGCAGAGATGTTACTTTCTGCAGGAAAATCTGTCCACTTCCTGGTTGTGTGGTTTTCCTCACATCTCCAGAACACTTCTCCTTTCACTGCACTTACACCACCATATCGGAGTTCCCCGTTCATGTGTTTGCATCTCCTTCTAGCATAGAGGATATGTTTTGTGAAATCAAGCAATCTGCACTTCTTTTTCACAACTGCAATCTCATTTTCCTGGTACTATGTCTGGCACATAATTATTACTCAGTAAGTATTTAAATAAACAGGTAAACACATCCTAGTCTTTCATTCTCTTTCTTCCTTATTGGGAATAAGTTTGGGGAAACAGTAGTAGGTGGGCACTGGGAAAAGAGTTGACTCCATTTCTCCATCTGTGCAATGTCCCCACAATGCCTATATTAGTGACTGAGGCAAAGACTTGCTGATGCTATTCTCACACCACTTACATCCTAGTGGCTTCCTTTTGGTGATAGTTTTTGCTCATGAAGGCTGCCTTGGGAATTTATTTAAATCGATTTGACCCATAAAGCAAGCTTGGTGGAAAAATGGTGGAAATGCAGAATGCGATTCGTCCTGGCTGCGCTTGACTCTCCTACAGATAGAGAGCCTCCGACCAGTGATTTACTCCCAGCTGCACAATCCCTGCTCAGGGGTGTTCCCTGGGAAACGATGATTGCTTTTGTTATTGTATGTGGTAGTTTCATACATAAGAGGATGATGACTTAGCTAATTATGAATATTTATGTTATTGGAAGACTCGTTTATGTAAAACACTTATGAAAAATTTCTTCAAAATAAAATGAGCCATTATTATTTATGAGCAATAAACTGCATCTTTTTCTAGGTACACAGGTGAAATCTCATGAAACGTGAAACAGTGACTCCTTCTCTTAGGACGTTTACAATCTAGCTGAAACTTATTTAAGATTTTTTTAAAAACTATACTGTACATAAAATTATTATACTGTAAATTTCTTGAGCTTATAGAAGAAGGAAAGCAAAGAGATCTGACCTGAGTTGACAGAACCTAGGGTTTTAAAATGTGTGAAGTAAAATAGGAAATATTAGGATTCAATTATTAGAGAAATTGAAAGATGAATATTGGAACTAATGTCACATTCAATATTTGCTTTTGGCAGCAGATAGTAGAAGCCAAGTTAAACAAGTTCAATAAAATATAGGAGGTATTGAGATATCTTGCTGAACTCACAGAACAATGACTGTGCCTCAAAGAACCTCAAACCGAGATGACAACAGGAATCTAAGAATTCATTAAGGACAAGGCAGTCTCTTGCCCTGCTTGTTTTCTAAACACCAAACCCTGTGCTCATAGCCAGACTTCAGCTGAGTTCTGGTTTCTCGCTGAGATTGCAGAAACCCTGAGTTCCTATGGAAGAGAACTTGACTAACCCAGAATTTGACTGTCAACCTCTGACCAACTCAGCCTGGGTTCTGCATTCAGAGAGACACAGGCCCCACCTGGTTTCCAGAGCTACATACCCCTCATGGTGGGGAAAAGGGTACATGAACCTTATTGGAAAAAATGTTTTTTGGAGTATAATGGGATGCTTCCCCCAAAATGTGCTCTTTGCAGTAGAGATGATATAATTTTGATTCATCCAGGTTGGTCACCTCATTCAAGAGGCTTTCCTACACTTCTCTCAACTGAATTCCTATTTTTCTTCTAGCTATTTATTGGTTTGTGTCACTTAGCATATTGTTTTTGTCTTATCTAACTAAATCTTCAGCTACTATAAAGAGCAAACCTCTGTATACAATAGGTAGTCATTTATTTGTTGATAATGAAAAGAAGAAGTATAGAAATATCCAAATAGCACTGAAGTATGAACACACGGATTTGGGTCTTACTCTCATTTTAGTACCTAATCAGCAGGATGACACTGAGTTATTTCATCTTCTTGAGTTTAGTTTTCGCATCTGCTTAAAGCATGATACTGCCAATTTAAGGGAATAGCAATTGTCTTTGCCCTTCCAGTATCTATTGCTCTTTCTCCTTGTGTGAACGGTCTTATTTCCTTTGGGAAATGGCCCCTCCTAGGCACTCAGTCTTGTCTTTTGAGTGAGGCATGGTATCCAGGCTTTGCCAATTAGCATATTTCATGGCTGATTCATCAGCCATCAGTTCACAGTTGATTCATCATTTAATCTCATGGCCCAGTGATTTGTTCCAAAATTAACAGGGACCAAGCCATGTCAATGAAAGTCAATTCTAGGACATTTGTTAAAGTTACTGACATGAGAAATGTGCTCTCTTTTTGCTAGACTAAAACTCGGAAGGATGGAACCTGGAATATCTATATTCCCAAGTAGACAGAGCCGGACTGAGTGACGCCATCAGAAAAAAATCAGAGTTGTGAGATGGAAAAAACCTGAGCCCAGATGCTCTTGTCTGAGCTCCTGGATCTCTCGACACCTGAAGCCAACAATAACCCTTTATTATTTAGTTATTGGAGCTTAAATCAATGTCCTGAACCTCCTACCCCCACTTTGTTTTTCTAACTTAATCCTAGTTTGAGTTAGTTTTATGTTAGTCATAATTTAAAAGCCTGGATCAAATAATAGCAAAATAAGTTTCTTTTATATATTTTTAGGGGGGGGATTAGGAATTGGTATATTCTTTAAGAAGTTAATTTGGTAGTAACTACTGAGAGCCTTTGCTACATTTATGCTTATTTTTTTCACATTCAGAAATCCCTGGTAGGGTAAGCATTCTGAATGTAGAAAACACTTTATGACCAAGAAGACAGCACACTCCCTGTAACCAATCATTGTTTCTCACCTATCATTGTATATGCAACACTGAGCACAATGATCAGCATATCCTACTTATTAGACTAATCCACCAGTTAAGTAATGTAACCACAATTTCTATTGTAACTTAAAAACGTAAAAATGTTCACATCATTATGGAAATGGTTAAGTAGGTTTTCACATATGTACATTGGTATTAGAAAGTGGTGTTTTCGATGGTCATTAAGACATAAAAGATTTGTAATACCATGGAAAACTAAGTATGATACAACCTTCAGAGAAATAAGTTGAGAAGCTTATATGTAAGGCATGAGCATAGTTATGTTATTGAAGACATATTCCAGAGGAATACCCCAAAATGACAGTGAAAAGAGGGTTAAATTTTTTTTCTTTCTCCCACTTTTCTATGGTTACCAAAATGTATTAACATATAATATGTGCGTGTTTTGGTGTTATCAAAGAATAGGCACCCTTTCAACCCTTTGCTGATTTTTTTTTAACTCCATCATTCTAAGATTCTGAGAACCACTAAGTTATTATGGTTTTCATAAATTTCACTGGTTTTGGAAGTAGCGAAAATTTAGTAACAAAATTCATGGACAGAACTGACAAAGTTGAGTTATAGTCGCAAAGTACTCACATTTTGTTGTTTTTTTTTTTAATTGTTGTTTCTGGCTCTGTCCTATACTCATGAAATCGAACAAAAACAGAAATTGCCACAGAGACCAGGAAGAGTGTCATGTGTTTTCTTGGATGTGATCCTGATCCTTCTGTTTGATCCAGATTGTCAAGAATGGTTCCTGTCATCTTCATGTTCTCTGCAGCACTGACCAGGGATTCTGTTTCCCTAGTCAGTTTCCTCTCCCATTCTTTGTAGCATCCACTTCTTGCCTGTGCTTACCCATGATGCCTTATTGTGCTTATTCAGAATACCCTATCACATTACTCTCTTGCTCCCATGACCTCACACCGAACACTTGCTCTGTGATACTCCCCTCTTGGACTTCTTCCAGTTCCTCCAGGCTCCAGCCCTCTTGCTTTTAGAGTGCTCTTTCTCTATGCGTGTCTAGATGGCCAACTTCCTCCTCATTATTCAGTTCTCAAGGAGGATGTCTCTTCCTTTCTTGACCCCTAAAATGAGGTCACTTGCACTTGCCATAGTTTCTCCCAGGTCTTTGGTTTCCCTGAGCCCACTGTAGCTATCTATGCACTTTTCATGATAACATAAGCCACATGACCACGGGCAGTTTGTCTATTGGTCTATCTGGCATGTAGTCACACCTGTGCTTGACTCACATTAATTATAGCATTAGTAAAACTTGAAAGAATAGATGGATATCACACACACATTTAAAACCGCAGCACTGATTGTCAAATGATCATCTAGTCTCCTGGACTCCCAGGTCAGTTTCATTCACTAATCACTCTGACTTCCTTGATTCCTTACTTAAGTGGACTTTCTATTTTCAACTCTTCAAAGGAAATGATATAGCATTATGCCATTTTATTTTTTGAAAAAACTTCTGGAATAGTTTTTCATTTGTTTCTGTAAATGTAAAACAAGAGGGAATTGGGAAGAAATGGGATGAGGGTAACAGGGAAGAATGCAATAAAGCAGTGTGCTCAGAGAGATCATGTTTTCATAAAACCAATATTTATTTGTTGATCATGCCTCTATGGTAGCAGAAGTCTATGGAAAAACATCCCTTAAATTAAACAAAAAAAGCTATAATAAACAAACATTTATTAATGACTTAAAATCCCTGAATCAGAAGTCCCAGAGAGGAATTTACAAAAATATTTTGTTTCAAAACCATTTTGTTATGATGTCAGTAAATTGTGGCCGTTTATGTATACTGGTTAATAATACCAGTAGAAAACTTCATAATATAGAAACTAAAAATAAACAAACACAAAAGAATAACAAAACCTAAAAATGGGAGCTCATTCATGCTCATCCATTTGGTGCCCTTCAGATACCAGGATGACAGGAGCTTCTAGACTGATGAGTCAACTGTCTTGAAAATTCACAAGGGATTCATGAAAAACTGTAGAAAACAGGTGATATTAAAAACCTATAATGATCTAGCATTGTATTATAACAGATGCTAACTCCCCATGAAATTGTAGACTAAAAATAGGAAAGACAAAATAACCTTGAAAGAGTTTAAGGAAAACTGGCAAACTTCAAACTCTGTAATTTTAAGAAACTACACTTTAATCCAATGAGCATTTATTTACATGAGATTCAATGACCTCATTGCATTCACTATTTTAAAACTTTCTATGAGTTATTTTCACTGGGCTGAGGGTATAGTATTTGTGTTTTGGGGCACAAGAAATGCACAACTGAAAGATATGATGAAACTTTTATTTAACATTTCTTTTTCAAACAACTTTCAGAGAATAATGATAAATTTTACCTCAGGGATTTCTCTTGAGCAGTTATGAAATTGAGCTGAGACAATCAAATGTTCTGAAATTGGGTCATGACCCTATATGCTCTTGCTTCACTGGAGGAAGTAAAACAAGTTTGAAATCAATACTTACACATACAGAAAATTTTCTAAATATTTGGGTTTTTTTTTTGCAATGGTTAATTTAACCACATAATATATTTTTTCAGGTTCTGCAATCCAAAAAAAAGTATGAATCCCTACATAATTTTTAAAAACCGTATAAAATTAAAACAATTTTATTTTAAATGATTAATTTTTTCAGTGATTTATTTTTATATTTTAAATGTTTATTTTATTTTAGATTCCAGGAGCACATGTGCAGGTTTGTTGTATGAGTGTATTCTGTGATGCTTGGGCTCCTAATGCTTCTGTTGCCCAGGTGGTGAACCTACCTGATTGATGGGTAGTTTTTAACCCTTGCCTCTGCCCTCCTTCCCTGCTTTTGAAGTCCCGAGTGTCTATCATTCCCATCTTTGTGTCCTTGTGTACCCAAGGTTTAGCTTTTACTTGTAAGTGAGAACATGTGGTATTTGGTTTTCTGTTTGTGTATTAATTTGCTTTGGATAATGTCCTCCAGGTGCATACATGTTGCTGAAAAAGACATAATTTTGTTCTTTTTTCATAGCTGTATAGTATTCTGTGGTGTGTATGTACCACAATAAATGACTAATTTTTATTGGACAGATGTCATAGTCTATCCATTGTCAGTAAAGGAATACATTGAGTTCTATTCATCATGGAGATTCAGCAAGGTAGTGAGTCAAGGTTTTGAGGAAGCTGCCTGAAAACAGTGCCTACAGGGTACTGGATGACCTTAAAAAAAAACTGGCCAGAAAACCAAGTATTTTGAAATTCACCAGTTTTAGAGTTAGATATAAAGCACTCTTTGACTGAATCAAAGGATTGTTTTCAAAGATATTGCCTTTAGAAGAATTCAGAACACATAAAAACAGGCTATATCAGAAGTCAAAACTTACCTAGTCATGTCAAACACTTTGATGATGCAGTTAACCAATATTCATAAGTCATTATTATGTGTTTGGAACAATGCTAGAACCAGAAATGTAAGACATAACTTCAGTTCTCAAGGAAAGTGCACTTTCATTGGGTGAAAAAGAAGAAACACATGAGAGGCTACATAGAAATATATGTTTCCTAATAATATAAGTAATTATAACAACAGTGACTTTTCCTGTCACAATTAACACAAAACCAACTCTTTAGTTTAAAGAGTAAAGATAATTTGATTGGGATCACATAAATAGAAGGTTGCCGATCTTCAGAGCTGTAATGGCTTACTGATAGAATAAAAGGCATCCTTCTCTGTTCTCCTCCTTCCCCAGTGTCAGTTTCATGCACGCTGATGCAGGGCCAAGTGTCTCATGTACACATTCAAAAGGAGAAAGTGCAATGGCCTCTTCCGGCTCTTCCAGAAGAAGAGGGGACCTTTCCATTCTGAAGACTTTGGCCTGAACTAAGTCAAGCATATCTCTGAACCAATCACTTTACCCAGGGTAATACTATGCACTGTTGACTTACTTGTGATTTTCCTCAATTCATTTCTCTGGCAAGAGGGTTGAAATCAACCTAGAGCTAGGAGGAGGCTGAATTGTGGGCTCCACCTCATCCTAAACCACTTGGGTATATGCAATGGAAGGAATGGATAAACCACAGTATCCACTCTTTTGGTTTTCCCAAACTCCCCTCTCTCTCTGTTTCTCTGCCTTTCTCTCTCTCTCTTTGTCTCTCTCTTTCTCATACACACACACGCACACACATGCATACATACACACTTTATGTGTGTGTGTATATATACATATATTTCAAACCACCTATAACTGTTGAAAAACATCGGTCTTTCCCAAGGATGATATCAGAAGGTGTCATGTGCCGCATTCTGGTCGATATATGTGATCTCTTGGTGATATGCCATCCTGTTCACTGAGTTGGCTGTAACTGCATACAGTCCAGTGACGTGTGGCTAAAAGATATATTTTTCTGTCTCCAGTTTTCCAAATACATTATCAGAGAGAAATAATGCAGTAATATCAATGAAAATTCTCATTTTAAGAAGGAAAGGGAAACAACATACAGTTCCACAGCATAAAACATATGCTGCTGTTAAGTAAAACCTAGGAGTAGCCTGTCCTTGAAGTGGAATCCATCCTTTGATCAGATTTAACAACTGCTCAGGAGGTTACTTTCTAGAAATATCTCCTTTGTCTATTGTCTTGTATGGCCACCTCAGGGGACAATTTCCTTTTTAGGCAATGTATCACCTTACAGTCTCAGTGGAATGGTTCTGGGATCTGAAGATTTGTCAGAGGGATGAAGAAGCCACTGGCTGGTTTCAGTCAAGTTTGAAATTTCCTTGATAGTCCAGCTCACTTAAAAATGTACTCAACTTCGGTCTGTTTCCTTCTAGGAAATTCTACAGACTGGTGTATGGAGCCAGAGTTTAGCCACAGGTTCTGAAGCCTTAAATTTCTTTCCTCTTGTAGCAATGAGCATCTGTGCATAAGCCACATCTCCTGGCTACCCATTCAATAGACTTTAACTTCATCCCAGCATCTAGCTCAGAACAAATGCGGGGAGGTGCTGGTAACCTGCCACTTGTCCTCATGCTACGTCCCAGGCACATCTTCTGGGTGAGAATGATTTTCGTCATTATCTGTCAAAGGATGTTTAATGAAAGTACTTCAGAGACACCTGGGACATAGGGATTGTCTTTTTTTTAAAATAAGAATCCCATCTTTCTGCCCCTGTTCACATGAACTCCAGTTTGGGATGAGCACTTGGCTTTGGCGACCCTGCCAGATTTCAAATTACAAATATTATAGACACTACGGATTGTTGTTTACAAACAGAAATCACTTGGATCAGCAGGGCCATGTACTTTTTTCTCCTTTATGTTTTCAGATTGACTTGTTTTAAATTAATCCTATTTCTTTCTTCAGTGTTTTTACTGAGAGTCAAAAGAAGGAACCAACACTCCAAAAGTCGGAGTTTTGTTTTCTTTCTTTTTTTATTGTCAGTTCTCTTAATGCTTCTTAATGCTTCATGATCCTAGTCCTGATGTCTTGTGGACCACACTTCACCCGTGTTTACTTCTCTACCACAGACAAGGACTGAGAACAGCTTGCTCCCACTTCCCTTGTAAAGCAAAGCAAATCCGCACATTAGGGTTTGCTACATGGAATGGCCCATTTCAGTATTAATGCTGTATTTCTAACTTCATGCTTAGCCATCTCATAGAGATTTGGTAACATAGCATAACATCATAAACAACATAATATAACTTAACATCAAAAAGAGAGGGTGCTTCAAAATTCTAGCCCTGAGAGGAACATCTAGCACTTACATCCAAGTGAACACATTTGTGAGAAGAAAGAGAGGAGTAATTTAAAACATTCCCGTTGTCAACCATCAGCTCTGATAAAATTATGCTAAATTGGGGAATGTGAAGGATATAGGTGGGAATCAAAACTTGAGTAGACACTTGGGGAAGGGAGTGTCCCCCTCACAAATCATCCTGTGTTTACAGTATTTAAAAAGAGCACAATCCTGTGCTTCTATTTGTAAAAATTTCCTGGGAACATAACACAATCCCAGAGCAAAAAGGGTTTGGAATGTTGAAGCTGATGGACCTGAGAAGGATGCATGGAGTTCCCAGGGCCCTGGTAGAACTGAACTTCTAACATTCCCTCAGTGGCATGAAATAGTAAAGAATCATCTAGGACCAGTTCCAGATAACAAACGAGAGATCAGAGAGCTCTAGTTTGCATAAGTGATTACCCAAACCAGATGAATTTCCTTGGAAAGTAGATAAAACCCTTCACAGAAAACACACACACACACACACACACACACGCACACACACACACACACACAAACTTTGGAAAGGAGGACTAGAGAAAATATGTGTGCTTTGGGAGAGACATTTTGACTGAGATCAAGTTTCTAACTCTGCCTGGATAAAAATCTCAAGAATATTATATCTGGGTATAATCAAGCTAAACTTCCTGAAAGCTGAGTTTGTGGTCTGAGAGCTTCACCTGCTACAAAATTGCTGTGATAAAAAGAACTGGAGATGAAAGTTCAGGTGTTCTTAACAGACAGCAAATAAACCAAGATAGCTGGTACAAAGTACTTATGTTTACAGATAGAAAAGGATGCTAGAAAGATAGGGTCTCACTAGGCTAGAGAAACCTGGAGAATCAAACAAAAAAAAAATACTTTCGTCGGGATGGAATGAATCAGGGTAGGTGTATATTCAACTAAGAGATTAACCTAGCAACTGTGTACATGAGGAATAAATGAGTGCCATGAGTGCCAGAAGAGGAAAACATCACTGTCTGGTAGAGCCTCAAATTTGTCAAATTTTACAGATTTGGCTTTTGCAATGAGAAAAAGGAGCTTCTCAGTTAGTTTTCATGACACATTTTGCAACAAACATTATCCTTGTTCTATAGTTAAGCAAGCTGCAATTCAGAGAAACTTAAAAGAGATAAAGTCATTCACTCAGAATCACACATATGGCAGCAAGAAGGGCTGGAAGTTGAACTGCTAATTTTAGATACCAAGTAAAATATGCTTTCCACCCCATCATAACCAAAGGCATATCTGGCTGACTGTTCCACTGTTTCCCTAACGTCAAGGTCACAGTTTGAATCAAATTAATGCTGTTCATTTTCTGATTTCTGAAACCCAGTATTTCCGCCAAAGGCTATCCCTGTAAGTTAGGATTTTCTCCTCCTGTGCCTCAGTTTTCCGTAGTTAGATTGCTGACTCCTACTGTCAGATCTATCCATGATTGCCATCTTGATGTCTCTGGTCTCTTGTTGTTTGTGTCCAAGTTTATGACGTTCCCCCCTATTCTAAGGTAGGGCTGGTGGGACATACATTTCTTGTTTATACAATTTGAGAAGGTCAGTGCAGTGAAACATAAAGGGAATAACATGGCTTTCAATTGAGATGGATTCAAACCCCTTCTCCACTACTTAGCAGCATCTTAGAAGCCTAATTTATTCTAATTCTGATTGTCTTCCTCCAGAGAGTCCTGTGCCTTCTTGTCTCACCACCACCCCTCTCCTCTAGGGGCTGCTGTTTTAGCCAACCCGTGATTACTCGGAAACACAAACCATTCAGACCATGCATTTTGAGTGAAAGAAACCCTGAAGATAGCTAATTGCACCATGACGTTAAAGATGTCAACATATTTAAGTGTCTTTTTTTCAAAACAAAAGCATAAGCCGTCGTGACTACCTCTACTTTCATCTCTGTACTGCAATGTGCTTTCCCTTGACATAAGCCCCCCTCCACCTCCTTCTCTCCCACGCTTGCACCCTTTGCCCACTAGAATCCCAAGGTAATCCAATGGCACATAACTTCCCAACCTCCTTACTCTCAGAACTGAGTACACCATTTGCTTCTTGGCGGTGAGTGAAACCTAGCTGACTCTAAAGATATATTGTCCCCTGTAGTCCCTATAAGTGTTAGCTGCTTGTTCCCGCCTATGCTATGAATTTCAGGACCAAGAGGTGGGCTGAAAACCAAGGGGTGCTCAGCATTCTTCCCTCTCCCCAGTGCAGCTTTTGGACAAATACTGATTTTTTTTTTTCCAGATTAACAGCAAATATATTAACAGCTTTCCCCTCCAGTCTCCAAAATCTGCTCTTTTGTAATCCCCTATTTGTCGATTATCACTTCTCCCTCATCTTATAATTTTCATCCACTGACTTTCCAGTAATTCTGCTCAGTTGCAAAAACTTAGGGCCCTGAATAATGGCCATAGTCTTTCAATGCCTTTATCTGGATTCCAATTGTTTTCATATCAGCTGTCTGTCAGCAACCCTTCCTATGGCAATGTTCTAAACCATGTGTTCACCAAGAACAGCTGCACTCTGGACATTTAAAGCTCCGGTTTATCCTTTTAACACAACCTCTGACTCTTAGTTCATTCTACATGCTCGTTGAGATTTCCACTTTCTTGACCTTTCTACTGTCTCTAATAATCCATCCTCTTCTATCTTTACTTGCTCTCCTCTCTATTCTACATTCCATGAAACATCACTTTCAATATTCTTGTGTCGTAATTTCAACTCCCATGCTCCTTTGCCTTTTGTCACACCTGCCTGGCTAAGCCCCACATTGGGATAAATATAAGAGTCCACATTCTCTTCTTTGCAAATTTCATTTAAGACAAAAAGTCATGCAGTGGCACTGATAACTGGCACTATAGATTGATGGCCCACACTTTCGTCCCCATGTAGCTTAGCAATGCTTCTGGGTTTCTATAGGTGTCATTTTCTCCAATTCTCAGCAGTACCTAATGGAAAATTTGTGCACATTCATAAAATCTTTTATGAATTATCTCCAAATCTGTATCTTTTTCTAAATACTTTTTGTCTGAACTGAGATTAAGTGTCCAACTGCTTTGATTTCTACCCTTGGAGAGTGACTTTAAGAGTCTCCTTTCGGTCACTTGCAAATGTGCATTATTAATCATTCCAAAACTAGTTTTCTATTTAAAATCCTATTTCTCATAGTATTGTTTGCCTAAGGCATAAAATCAGGGGTCCATTTTCTGCCTTTTTCCTTGACCTACAGACATAATTGATTGATTCAAAGACCCATGGAGCCAACCCATTTCTTTGAAACCGTCAGCTATATTCCCATCTGTCTCTACCGCCACTATAATTCAGAAGATATTTCCCACCTACATTACTAGAAACACTTTCTAGCCAGCCCACTCATTTCTGGTCTTGCCTCTGATACATTTTTTTCACATCACAATAGCAACTATCCTTCTAAAATACAAATTTCACTGTCTGTGCTTAAAGCCTTCATGACTTCCCAGTTCCCTAAAGTCTCAACTCTTCCCTGTAGGTTTTAAGGCACGTAGTGAAATGATCGTGCCAAGTTTTTAATCTTATATAAGTTTACACTATACATAACCACACTAGCTCTTTTTTGTTCTTAAAGTGTCCTGTCCTGTCTCACTTGCAGCCCTTTGCATGACTTGGATTAGGCAGAGAAGGATAGAAATTGGTAGAGTTTGAATAATCTTGGGATTTATTACCAAGTAGAGTAAGCCTTCAATATCTTCAGGTTCCACACACTTGGATTTCATGAATCAAAAATACTAGGAAAAATACAACAAAAATAACACAACAATACAGTATAATAACTACAGTCGTGTCACATAGCCTATTTTATCTAGAGAAATAAGCAAAAGAGTGTCTTAAATCCATTTAGGTGAATAGATATTGACAAAGAAAATATAAATACAATGAAGATAAAGAAAAAATAAAACATGAAAATAAATATGTGATATACAAATGAAAGAAATATTTTTAAAATTTAAAAAACCAATATTTTTAAACTGCAATATTCCACAAACTGTGCTGTACATTAGCCCTTCCCTCAACACTAATTCTTCAGCAAATTTCTACACAAGAAGTGTCAGGAAATAAATAGAAAGAAATAAACAACCTAATGCAACTGTTATCCTAAATTTGGAAAAGTATGCAAATTACTCTTACACAGTGATACTGTCTTCTTTAGGTGGGATCTTGGTATATTGTAACACACAAGACTGATCTTCTAGGGAGTTCTACAGAGGTTATGCATGTTTGGTGCAGGAACTCTTAACCCCCCAGCACTCAGAGTTAGGTCACAGTCATGTTCAGCATTAATAAACCTGAAAATATAAAAATTATGCAAATTCTACCTATCAAGGAAGCAAATAATGAAAGCAAGATTTCAGAATAAAGGGCTGTAGCTTATTAAAGGGAGTATAAATTAGAAGATAAAGAAGAGTTTGAATTCTGAATCCTGGACAACAATGAAAGACAGATAAATATTTGTCAAAAAAAAAAAAAAAGCAGACTGGACTTTCACATGTTAAGTAGGGTGTTTACCTCAATTCTGATTAAGTATCTCTTATAAAAATTTTCTTTCAAATCCAGATAATTTATTTAAAGTACCTATCACAAGATCCAGCATGTAGAAAGTATCTAATGTGGACCAGGGGTGCTGGCTCACTTCTGCAATCCCAGCACTTTGGGAGGCCAATGCAAGTGAGTCACCTGAGGTCAGGAGTTCGAGACCAGCCTAGCCAACATGGTGAAACCCTGTCTCTATTAATAATACAAAAATTAGCTGGGCGTGGTGTCACACACCTGTAATCCCAGCTATTCTGGAAGCTGAGTCTTGAACCTGGGAGGTGGAGGTTGCAGTGAGCCGAGATCATGCCATTGCACTCCAGCCTGAGCGATAAGAGTGAAACTCTGTCTCAGAAAAAAAAAAAAAAATTTTAATGCTCAGTGTCTATTATGGTTAATAGCATTGGTACCAGTAACAGGGTAGCTATTTTCAGCTCATTAGAAAAGTGGCCATCAAAAGAAATTTGACTTGAATTAGATATGGACGCAATATAAAATCCAGGGGAAAGCATAGTAAGGCGACGAGAACAAGTATGATGGTAATGTAAGTTGCAAGTTAGGCTGAGTAAATAAGAGATTTGGAAACTGGCCTTCAATTCTTAGAATTCTTACATGAGCTTTAAACTGACACAAATTGATGGGCAAGTCAGCATTCTTTAAAGGTCAAGACTAGAATAAACTGTTGGTTCTACTATGGCTCAACATCAGTTATGAAAGATTGAGGGAGACTGAGACTAGAAACAGAGAGATAAGAAGTTTTGCAAGTGTACAATCAGCAGCCACATTACGAGAAGAGCAACATTCGGATCAGCATAACATAGTTTTATTGTACATGTTCTGGAATAACTGCAACTGGAAGAGTGGGTCTATTTCTGGCATTACATTTTAAGAACTGAAATGTATATACATGGAAATTTCAATAAGCTAATATATATAAGGAGATGTATATAAGGAGGTGTAACCCCCTCCCAGGGGTTAAGAATGGTTAAATTTATGAAGTGACAACAAAGGATGGTGAGGCAGATATCTTCAAATATTGAAATGTTTCCATATCAAAAAATTGTTTTATTGTAAGTTTTTTTCAGAGGGTAATAAAAGGACTAGTGGGAGGAGGGTGTAGGAGAAGATTCAGAGACAAAATTTAAGCCTAACATAAAAAACATTTGAAATGTTAGGTTGAATAATGTAATGGTACATCATTCTAAGTATTAGGCTATCTGACCCTGATAATGTTGGTGTGGTGACTGATAAACATCTCCCGGGGATATAGTACACGATATTTAAACTTTGGGAAAGAGGTGGGACTAAATCATCTCTAAGCTATTTTCTAACGCATTCAATGAACACTTAGTTCATACTGTATGTCAGGTCTCTCATGATGACATAAGAATATAAAAGTTAATAAAACACTACCCTTGTCTAACCTAGTGGGAAAACTCACATATAAAAGCCATTATTTAGTGGCGTTGTGGAGCTATTTAGTACCATGGGAACAGGAACCGGGAATGATTAATTCTATCTGACAGGTCATGGTTTATAAAGCCTACTATATTTTGAGTTTGGTCTTTAGGGATGAGAAGGGGTTTTTAGAGTTGGCAGGAAGAAAGGCATTGTGTTAATGAGGAGATAAAGTGTGTAAAGTCCCAATTGTGAAAGTGTATGTATCTTTAAGAGAACTGTGAGTTGATTGTTTTGGCCAGAGCTTTGGAGAAGGGAAGAGTAAGATGATGATGAAGCTAAAAGGTATCCTGGGTCCATATCATGGCTGAGTAGAGTCAGCCCTCAATATCTTCAGGTTCCACACACTTGGATTTCATGAATCAAAAATATTAGGAAAAATACAACAAAAATAACACAACAATACAGTATAATAACTACAGTCGTGTCACATAACGATGTTCCAGTTAACAGTAGACCGCATATACAATGGTGGTCCCATAAGCTTATAGTAGCTTATTTTTACTTAATATTTTCTTTGTTTACATATGCTTAGATACACAAACACTTATCACTGTGTTACAATTGCCTGTAGTATTCAGTGCAGTAACAAGTGTACAGGTTTGTAGCCTAGTAGCAATAAGCAGTACCATGTAGTCTAGTTGTGTAGCAGGCTATTCCACCAGTGTTTGTGTAAGTACATGCTATGATGTCCACACAAAGTCAAAATTGCCTAAAAATGCCTTTCCCAGAATGTATCCCTGTCATTAAGGGACGCATAAGTGTATTTACTTAGTGTGTATGTTGTATTCGATGTTATAAATAATCTAGAGATGAGTTAAAGTATCCAGGAGAATGTGTGTATGTTCTATGCATATACTATGCCATTTTATATAAGGGGCTTGAGTATCCATGGATTATGGTACCTGCAGCGGTCCTGTAACTAATCCCCCAAATCAAGGGATGACTGTATGCTAGGGTAATTGGAGTTATAGAGAAAGAATTTTAAGGAATGGGATTAATATAGTAAGATGTGTACATTAGCATGATAATGCCACCTTCAGTGTTGAGAATGGATGAGAAAGGTCAGGAGAGAGTAGACTTAGTTAAGAACATTACAATGGGGCCAAGCATGAGCTATGAAGACTGGTGCTAAGTAGCAATTACTAGAGAATTAGGACTACTGAGCTTAAGGCGATTTCTGAGGTAAATTACTAAATTCGGGTGACAATTGGATGTAAGTAGATAGAGACGGAGGAGCCACGGATACTATCTCCTCCATTAGGAATCTCAAGTGGGCGTAGTTATGCCCATAATCTAATCAGGAAAATCACAACAGTAAAAATAGTTTTGCAAGAGACGGGGACAAGAAATGTTGAGTTCAGTTTTGGACCAGCTCATTCTGAGAAGCTAAAAGACACTAACTAGATAAGAGAAATTCAAATGAAAAAACTATGATACTGGAAGATATAAGACAGAGGATGGAAATTGAGATACAGATTTTCAAGCCATCAATGTAGAGGTGACAGTTGAAGTTTCTGGAATAAATGAAACCCTTTCAGGGAAAGCAAGTAGTGGGAGCAAAGAAGGCTGAAGCTAAAACCTAACAACTTCTCTGCTTTAAGGTGCTGAGTGGGGAAAGAGGAGGAATATGTTTTTATGTAGCTTGTGGGGGAAATCCTATGGGAGCTTCAGGATTGCCTACATTTCCTCATTGGAAAGAGATTTTCACCGTGACTAATGACAGGTTTTGAGTAGTAGCTATGTAAAAATAAATTTATAATTTTTTCTCAGTGTGAAAAACCTCAATATTGGATGTAATGTAAGTAAACCAGTTGACTTAGCTTTTAACAAGTCTACTGGCTTTAACAAGATCTTTAATATTGTGTCAATATCTTTCAAACCATGTCAATTGTGGAAAATGGTTTAAAAGATCACTTTGTTAAAGGCAATAGGCTTGTTAAATGTTAAGTCAATTGGTTGAGATGATAGGACGTTCTTTCTTGAGCATTTGTCCATGATGTGTGCTCAAATATGTCTCTGATGTGACCTGAGCACACACCCCTGTCCCGTGAGACTGGCTGCCTGTCAGTCAGGATTTGGAGGAAGCTTGTGTCCAAGGTGTTTATCTTTCCTGTGTGATGAATATTCTTGCTATCTAAACCGACCTCTCTTTCAGACTAGTTTGAGGACATGCGGGTACGCTAGAGATTGGTGACTATTGCAATTCCCTTGCCATCCTTCTCTCTCTTAGTGCCAAGATTTTCTGGTGACAATATCCAGGTATGGACTTCTTTGGATAATATTTGTCCTTCCACTTAATTAGTATAGAAATGGTGGAAGACAGCAACACAGATTGTGTCTGACTTAAGTGAAAATCCATTTCTGTGTATTATGTTCTGAGCTCCTTCACACCTGGGAAGTTGCAGAGAAGTTAAAGATAGAGAAAGTCAAACTAGCGAGGGTAGAGAATTTTACGGAATCCAAACACTACCACAGCCAAAAATGTCTTTGATTTCACATGTGATGTAAGGGCAAATAATGACATCAGAATAACTTATAGGTAGACTATAGACAACTACAAATTCTTTGCTACTGCTTCTACTAAGAGGGTGAGCTCTTATTTTCTTCTCCTGGGATCAGACAGGCTTTAGCCACGTGTCTGACCAAAGAAGGGAGTGGGTCTGAGGCCAGGTCATAAGAAGATTTATGGCTTCCCCCCAGGCCTCCTGGAACACTCATTTCTGAAACCTACCTGCCCTGCTGGGAGAAAGATAGAGAGGCTCTCACGGGAAGGAAACGTTGTCATATGACTGAGCAGCTTTGGAAGTGGATCCTTCAGCTCCTTTCCAGGTGACACTGTGTAGCACAGAGACATAGAGTCACTGAAGAGCACTGCCCAAAATATACATTCATGAGCAGAGTAAACTATTTTACTTGATTTAAGCTATCAAATTTTAAGGTGGTTTATTACACAGCAGAATATAATAATACTTGGTCATAATATTTCGAATTGCATAGCAATCTCTTTAAATGATTAAAAGCTAACAGTTACAATTAAAACTCTCCCAAAGACTAAAACTGTAATGAAAGCTTGGCATTGAGAAGTAAGGTATGAAATATATTTTATCACTCCTTCCAAATCATGTTTTCTTTTTCTTCTCTTTTCTCTTTTTGAGCTGGAGTCTCCCTCTGTCACCCAGGCTGGAGTGCAGTGGGGCAATCTCAGCTCACTGCAACCTCTGCCTCCTGGGTTCAAGTGATTCTTCTGCCTCAGCCACCCAAGTAGCTGGGACTACAGGCATGCGCCACCACGCCCAGCTAATTTCTTGTATTTTTAGTAGAGATGGGGTTTCATCTTATTGGCCAGGCTGGTCTTGAACTTGAACTGCTGACCTCATGAACTCCTCTGCCTGCCTTGGATTCCCAAAGTGCTGGGATTACAGGCGTGAGCCACCGTGGCTGGCCCAAATAACGTTTTCTGTGAGTATACACACAAGTTGATGGAAGAAAAACTGAGAAATGTGATAGGAATCAACTGTTGTTTGATCCTTTTGTAAGAAAGATTAGTTAGATGATAGATGACTGGGAAGGGAAGTTGTTAAATGGTCAAAGTAAGGTGAATGTAGCTAAAACAAATCTCTGTAGGCCCAATGAAATTTCATTACTGAATAATTTTCCAAACTGCTTTGCAAAGGTTACTTATAGAAAATGACTTAGCTTTCCATCATTTATGTATGGTGGCCCATACCTGTAGTCCAAGCTACTCAGGAGACCAAGGCAGGAGGATTGCTTGAGCCTGGACAGTTGAGGTTGTGGTGAGCCTTGATCATGCCACTGCCTCATGCCTAGACAACAAAGCGAGACTCTGTCTCAAAAAAAAAAAAAAAAAGAGTTAAAATAGTTTTAAAAAATTAGTTAAAAGATAAAAAGAAAAAGAAAATAAATTACACTAGTGGAAGAAATATATGGTCGCTATCTACAGTGACCAATGGCAAAATTGGTCATAAAAATAAAGTGACAGGACTGTAGTATGAGTTAATAAAAATGATCAAAGTAATTATAATCCCTGACGAATATGGAGTTGATTTAGTCTCATTCTTGCCAATGGCTAAAGAAACATTGTTCAATAGAAATATAATGCAAGCCAAATTCAAACCACATAAATTTTTAAGGTTTTTAGCAGCTACATTGAAAAGTAAAGAGAACTAGGTAATATTTTAAATAATATATTCTTAAATACCAGCTCAAGTGTCACAGGTATTCCTAACGAAGTTAGGTAAAAGCAAGTTTATATTTTTTTCTATATCACTAAAATAAAAATACTTCTAGGATATTAATAAGATGAAGACACATCAAGAATATAACTAATTGATAGTTTAAAGAATATCTTTGTCTTGACAAATTTTTTCATTATGTTTTTTGGTGCTTGGCACCATTACAGTTCTCTAATTTATTGTGTTACGTTTCAAATTAAAACTTGTCTATTTTGAATAAGCAAAATATTAGTTTAGAAATAATTGCCCAAAATAAAAATAAAGTAATATTATAATTGAAGCACATAAAAGCATATAAAAATAATCTAGAGCCAAATTTTCAAATTTATCCTATGAAAAAATACTTCTTAATTTAAGGCATACCATTATAAGAATCAAGTTGTAAGGAAGCAAAATTATAAAAGTGCTTTCAGAGTCACTTTGACTCATTAATAAGGAACAATTTCTAAGTCAGTCTAGATCCTGGCGCCTGAAGCTTGGTAAAGACACATGATACACAGCAGTGTGGGGGCATTTGCAATATGTTCTCATACAAAGCCCGGCTCCTGTGAGCATTTGGTAAACAGTAATCAAATTGAAATATATGCCTCTAATACTGGACAGTTTCTCATCCGTGGAATGCTTTGAGAAACTTCACAGAGTTGAGTCCTCATAGAAAATTCCCAAAGCATCACACAGTTAAGAATGTATATATTTATGGCATAAGATTGAGGAAAGAGTAATATGTCTAGGCATGCCAGATTGAAACTATTTTGAGCGCTAACTAGGATGAATATAGAGCTGGGAATGTGTGTGATATGGAATACACGCACACATACATTATTTCTAAGTTGAACGATGAGAAATCTAATATATTCTGAGAAGCCATAAAGAACATCCAATAAACTAAAATTTAAGGTGTGATGTTGTATAATGAAGTACCAAACAATCAACAAAAAATTTTCTTCTTTCTTTTTCTTTTCTTTTCTCTCCTCTCCTCTCCTCTCCCCTCTCTTCTTTCCTTCTTTCTTTCTCTTTCT
>NW_012118487.1:10600696-10621912 GCF_000951035.1 Colobus angolensis palliatus
CTTTCCTCCTTTCCTCTTTCCTCCTTTCTTTCTTCCTTTCTTCATTTCTTCCTTTCTTTCCTTTCTCTCTCTCTTTCTCTTTCTTTGTTATGCTGTAAGTTCTAGGATACATGTGCACAATGTGCAGGTTTGTTACATAGGCATACAGGTGCCATGTTGGTTTGCTGAACCCATCAACTCATCATTTACATTAGGTATTTCTCCTAATGCTATCCCTCCCCCAGTCCCCCACCCCTCAACAAGCGCCTGTATGTGATATTCCCTGCCCTGTGTCCAAGTGTTCTCATTGTTCAATTCCCAACATGAGTAAGAACGTACGGTGTTTGGTTTTCTGTCCTTGTGATAGTTTGCTGAGAATGACAGTTTCCAGCTTCATCCATGTCCCTGCAAAGGACATGAAGTGATCCTTTTTTATGACTGCATGGTATTCCATGGTGTATATGGGCAACATTTTCTTAATCCAGTCTATCATTGATGGACATTTGTGTTGGTTCCAAGTCTCTGCTATTGTGAACAGTGCCACAATAGACATATGTGTGCGTGTGTCTCTATAGTAGCATGATTTATAATCCTTTGGGTATATACCCACTAATGGGATTGCTGGGTCAAATGATATTTTTAGTTCTAGATCCTTCAGGAATCACAACACTGTAATCCACAATGGTTGAACCAATTTACACTCCCACCAACAGTGTAAAAGCGTTGCTATTTCTCCACATTCTCTCCAGCATCTGTTGTTCCCTGACTTTTTAATGATCGCCATTCTAACTGGTATCTAGATGGTATCTCATTGTGGTTTTGATTTGCATTTCTCTAATGACCAGTGATGATGAAAATTTTTTCATGTGTCTGTTGGCTGCATAAATGTCTTCTTTTGAGAAATGTCTCTTCGTATCCTTTGTCCACTTTTTGATGGGGTTGTTTGTTCTTTTTCCTGTAAATATGCTTTAAGTTCTTTGTAGATTCTGAGTATTAGCCCTTGGTCAGATGGGCAGATTACAAAAATTTTCTCCCGTTCTGTAGGTTGTCTGTTCACTCTGATGGTAGTTTCTTTTGCTGTGCAGAAGCTCTTTAGTTTAATTGCTCCTATTTGTCTAATTTGGCTTTTGCTGCCATTGCTTTTGGTGTTTTAGTCATGATGTCCTTGCCCATGCTTATGCCCTGAATGGTATTGCCTAGATTTTCTTCTAGGGTTTTTATGGTTTTAGGTCTAACATTTACATATTTAATCCATTTTGAATTAATTTTTGTATAAGGTGTAAGGAAGGGATCCAGTTTCAGCTTTCTACATATGGCTACACAGTTTTTCCAGCACCATTTATTATATAGGGAATCCTTTCCTCGTTGCTTGTTTTTGTCAGCTTTGTCAAAGATCAGATGGTTGTATATGTGTGGTATTATTTCTGAGGTCTCCGCTCTGTTCCATTGGTCTATATCTCTGTTTTGGTGCCAGTACTATGCTGTATTGGTTACTGTAGGCTTGTAGTATAGTTTGAAGTCAGATAGCATGATGCCTCCAGCTTTGTTCTTTTGCTTAGGATTGTGTTGGCAATGCAGGCTCTTTTTTTGGTTCCATATGAACTTCAAAGTAGTTTTTTCCAATTCTGTGAAGAAAGTAATTGGTAGCTTGATGAAGATGGTGTTGAATCTATAAATTACCTTGGACATTATGGCCATTTTCATGATATTGATTCTTCCTATCCATGAGCATGGAATGTTCTTCCATTTGCTTGTGTCCTCTTTTATTTCATTGAACAGTGGTTTGTAGTTCTCCTTGAAGAGGTCCTTTACATTCCCTGTAAGTTGGATTCCTAGGTATTTTGTTCTCTTTGTAGCAATTGTGAATGGGAGTTCACTCATGATTTGGCTTTCTGTTTGTCTGTTATTGGTGTATAGGAATGCTTGCGATTTTCACACTTGATTTTGTATCCTGAGACTTTGCTGAAGTTACTTATCAGCTTAAGGAGATTTTGGGCTGAGACAATGGGGTTTTCTAAATATACAATCATGTCATCTGCAAACAGGGACAATTGGACTTCTTCTTTTCCTAACTGAATACCCTTTATTTCTTTCTCTTGCCTGATTGTCCTAGCCAGAGCTTCCAACATTATGTTAAATAGGAGTGGTGAGAGAGGGCATCCCTGTTTTGTGCCAGTTTTCAAAGGGGATGCTTCCAGTTTTTGCCCATTCAGTATGATACTGGCTGTGGGTTTGTCATAAATAGCTCTTATTATTTTGAGATATGTCCCATCAATCCCTAGTTTATTGAGAGTTTTTAGCATAAAGCACTGTTGAATTTTGTTGAAGGTCTTTTCTGCATCTATTGAGATAATCATGTGGCTTTTGTCATTGGATCTGTTTATGTGATGGATTACATTTATTGATTTGTGTATATCAAACCAGCTTTGCATCCCAGCAATGAAGCTGACTTGATTGTGATGGATAAGCTTTTTGATGTGCTGCTGGATTTGGTTTGCCAGTATTTTATTGAGGATTTTTGCATCCATGTTGATCAGGGATATTGGTCCAAAATTCTCTTTTTTTGTTGTGTCTCTGCTAGGCTTTGGTATCAGGATGGTTCTGTCCTCATAAAATGAGTTAGGGAATGCTGAGACCAGCTCAGCTGGGGAGACCCTAACCCAGCAGTGCTAGAGGAATTAAAGACACACACACAGAAATATAGAGATGTGAAGTGGAAAATCAGGGGTCTCACAGCCTTCAGAGCTGAGAGTCGTGAACAGAGATTTACCCACGTATTTATTAACAGTAAACCAGTCATTAGCACTCTTTCTATAGATATTATATTAACTAAAAGTATCTCTTATAGGAAACGAAGGTATGGGCCGAATTAAAGGAATAGGTTGGGCTAGTAAACTGCAGCAGGAACATGCCCTTAAGGCGCAGATTGCTTATGCTATTGTTTGTGTTTTAAGAATGCCTTTAAGCGGTTTTCCATCCTGGGTGGGCCAGGTGTTCCTTGCCCTCATTCCCGCAAACCTACAACCTTCCAGCATGGGTGTTAGGGCCATTATGAACATGTTACAGTGCTGCAGAGATTTTGTTTATGGCCAGTCTTGGGGCCAGTTTATGGCCAGATTTTCGGGGTCTTGCTCCCAACAAGGGAGGATTCCCTCTTTTTCTATTGATAGGAATAGTTTCAGAAGGAATGGTACCAGCTCCTCTTTGTACCTCTGGTTGAATTAGGCTGTGAATCCATCTGGTCATGGACTTTTTTTGGTTGGTAGGTTATTAATTATTCCCTCAATTTCAAAACCTGTTATTGGTCTATTCAGAGATTCAGCTTCTTCCTGGTTTATTATTGGGAGGGTGTATGTGTCCAGGAATTTATCCATTTCTTCTAGATTTTCTAGGTTATTTACATAGAGGTGTTTATAGTATTCTCTGATGGTAGTTTGCATTTCTGTAGTGTTGGTGGTGATATCCCCTTTATCATTTTTTGTTGCATCTATTTGACTCTTCTCTCTTTTCTTCTTTATTAGTCTTGCTAGCAGTCTATCAATTTTGTTGATCTTTTCAAAAAACCAGCTTCTGGATTCATTGATTTTTTGAAGGGGTTTTTTGTGTCTCTATCTCCTTCAATTCTGCTCTGATCTTAGTTATTTCTTGCCTTCTGCTAGCTTTTGAATGTGTTTGCTCTTGTTTCCCTAGTTCTTTTAATTATGATGTTAGGGTGCTGATTTTAGATCTTTCCTGCTTTCTCTTGTGGGCATTTAATGCTATAAATTTCCCTCTATACACTGCTTTAAATGTGTCCCAGAGATTCTGGTACGTTGTGTTTTTGTTCTCATTGGTTTCAAAAAATACTTTTATTTCTGCCTTCATTTTGTTATTTACCCAGTAGTCATTCAGGAGCTGGTTGTTCAGTTTCCATGTAGTTGTGTGGTTTTCAGTGAGTTTCTTAATCCTGAATTCTAATTTAATTGCACTATGGTCTGAGAGACAGTTTATTGTGATTATTGTTCTTTTACATTTGCTGAGGAGTGCTTTACTTCCAATTATGTGGTCAATTTTAGAATAAGCGTGATGTGGTGCTGAGAAGAATGTATATTCTGTTGATTTGGGGTAGAGAGTTCTGTAGATGTCTATTAGGTCTGCTTGGTGCAGAGCTGTGTTCAAGTCCTATCTTGATTAACTTTCTGTCTTGTTAAGCTGTCTAATATTGACAATGGGGTGTTAAAGTCTCCCATTATTATTGTGTGGGAGTCTAAGTCTCTTTTTAGGTCTCCAAGGACTTGTTTTATGAATCTGGGTGCTCCTGTATTGGGTGCATATATATTTAGGATAGTTAGCTCTTCTTGTTGAATTGATCCCTTTACCATTATGTAATGGCCTTCTTTGTCTCTTTTGATCTTTGTTGGTTTAAAGTCTATTTTATCAGAGACTAGGATTGCAACCCCTGCTTTATCTTCGCTTTCCAGCTGCTTGGTAGATCTTCCTCCATCCCTTTATTTTGAGCCTATGTGTGTCTCTGCATGTGAGATGGGTCTCCTGAATACAGCAAACTGATGGATCTTGACTCTTTATCCAATTTGCCAGTCTGTGTCTTTTAATTGGAGCATTTAGCCCATTTACATTTAAGGTTAATATTGTTGTGTGAATTTGATCCTGTCATTATGATGTCAGCTGTTTATTTTGCCCATTAATTAATGCAGTTTCCTCATAGCATCGATGGTCTTTACCAATTGGCATGTTTTTGCAGTGGGTGGTATCAGTTGTTCTTTTCCATGTTTAGTGCTTCCTTCAGGAATCTTGTAAGGCAGGCCTGGTGGTGACAAAATCTCCTTTGTCTATAAAGGATTTTATTTCTCCTTCACTTACGAAACTTAGTTTGGCTGGATATGAAATTCTGAGTTAACAATTCTTTTCTTTAAGAATGTTGAATATTTGGCCCTACTCTCTTTTGGCCTGTAGAGTCTGCCAAGAGATCTGCTGTTAGTCCGATGGACTTCCTTTTGTGGGTAACCTGTCCTTTCTCTCTGGCTGCCCTTAACATTTTTTCCTTCATTTTAACCTTGGTGAATCTGACAATCATGTGTCTTGGAATTGCTCTTCTTGAGGAGTATCTTTGTGGTGTTCTCTCTACTTCCTGAATTTGAAGGTTGGCCTGCCTTGCTAGTTTGGGGAAGTTCTCCTTTGTAATATTCTGCAGAGTGTTTTTCCAGCTTGGTTCCATTCTCCTTGTCGCTTTCAGGTACACCTATCAAATGTAGATTTGGTGTTTTCACAAAGTCCCATATTTCTTGGAAGCTTTGTTCATTTATTTTTATTCTTTTTTCTCTAAACTTGTCTTCTTGCTTTATTTCATTAATTTGATCTTCAATCACTGATATCCTTTCTTCCACTTGATCAAATCAGCTATTGAAGCTGTGCATGCATCAAGAAGTTCTCATGTCATGGTTTTCAGCTCCATCAGGTCATTTAAAGTCTTCTCTACATTGTTTATTCTAGTTAGCCATTTGTGTAGGCTAACATTTTTCAAGGCTTTTAGCTTCCTTGCGATGGGTTAGAACATGCTCCTTTAGCTTGGAGAAGTTTGTTATTACTGACCTTCTGAAGCCTACTTCTGTCAACCCCTCAAAGTCATTCTCTGTCCCGCTTTGTTCTGTTGCTGGTGAGGAGTTGCGATGCTTTGGTGGAGAAGAGGTGCTCTGGTTTTTAGAATTTTCAACTTTTCTGCTCTGGTTTCTTTCCATCTCTGTGGTTTTATCTACCTTTGGTCTTTGATGCTGGTGACCTAGATATGGGGTTTTGGTGTGGGCGTCCTTTTTGTTGATGCTATTCCTTTCTGTCTGTTAGTTTTCCTTCTAACATTCAGGTCCCTCAGCTGCAGGTCTGTTGGAGTTTGCTGCAGTTCCACTCCAGACTCTGTTTGCCCAGGTATCACCAGTGGTGGCTGCAGAACAGCAAATATTGCAGAACAGCAAATATTGTTGCCTGACCCTTCCTCTGGAAGCTTCATCCCAGAGGGGCACCCTCCTGTATGAGGTGTCTGTCAGCCTCTACTGGGAGGTGTCTCCCAGTTAGGTTACACAGGGGTCAAGGACCCACTTGAGGAGGCAGTCTGTCTGTTCTCAGAGCTCAAATGCTGTGCTGGGAGAACCACTGCTCTCTTCCAAGATGTCAGACAAGGACATTTAAATCTGCAGAAGTTTCTGCTACCTTTTGTTCAGCTATGCCCTGCCCACAGAGGTGGAGTCTATAGAGGCAATAGGCCTTGGTGAGCTGCTCTGGGCTCTGCCCAGTTCAAGCTTCCTGGCCACTTTGTTTACCTACTCAAGCCTCAGCAATAGCGGATTCCCCTACCCCTGCCCAGCTGCAGCCTCGCAGGTCCACCTCAGACGGCTGTGTTAGCAGTGAGCAAGGCTCCATTGCGTTGGGACCCACTGAGCCAGACATTGGAGAATATCTCCTGGTCTGCAAGTTGCTAAGACCATGGGAAAAGCACAGTATTTGGGCGGTACAATCTGTCACAGCTTCCCATAGCTAGGGAAGGAAAATCCCCTGACCCCTTGTGCTTCCTGGGTGAGGCGATGCCCCACCCTGCTTCGGTTCGCCCTCTGTGAGCTACACCCACTGTCCAACCAGTCCCAGTGAGATGAACCAGGTAACTTAGTTGGAAATGCAGAAATCAGCCATCTTCTGTGTCAATCTCGCTGGAAGCTGCAGACCAGAGCTGTTCCTATTCAGCCATCTTGGGCGAAGACCACAAAAAATTTTCAACACCCACAAACACTTTCTTCAACTCTATCTTTTTATTGGCTCTACCCATATTTTCTGATGCCAATTGCATTTTGTTCAACTTGGTCTTAATTTCTGCTATTTATCTGTATCTATGCATCAGCCTGGACTCACTTCTTACCAAGTCTGTCAAATTTACCATATAATAAGATACAGAAGTTATTAAATATCTCTGAGATGCAAACTCTGATTTCCTTTATGCCACTCTGCCTGGGGGTCTTTGGCTCCTGTCTGGTTCTTCTGAAGTCCTGACCATATGGGCATTTGTTAATGTGGCTGATGTAATTTACATCCTGTTCAAAAATGACAACATGTTAAAACTTGCTGTATGATTTTTTTAAACAATTAAAAAGCAATTGAAAGTTTATCATGCAATTTGCAGCCATCCAAACAAAATTTTCTAGCCATTACAAAGCATAACAAAACAAATTTTCTAGATCATCTTTGATTTTTGTGTTCCTTCTAAAAAACTAATTACACAAATATTCATGGTTACTATGACACATTATTAGGGGACAATTCACATCAGAGAATAGGAACATGAAACTCTGAGCCTAGGGCTAGATTAAAGGAGACTGTTTATCACAATGATCAAATGTGTGCTTGTACTGCTTGTACTTCAGTGTGAGATTAAGGAAAAATATTTAACTGGAAAAAAAAGCAGAGTGACAGAATTGCAGAGAGGTTCCTGACATCAAAAAGCAGATATAGATAAATGTAGAAATAAAAAACTTTGAGGAAAGATATGTATTTTTTAATTTTTTCAAGTGCTTTCTATGCCATCAGGCACTTTGGCACTATGCTAAAGGCTTCTGGTAGATGATTCCTTTTTATTCACACAGTCCTAAAAAGCTTTACAAGACAGAATATATTGTACACATTTGAAAAAGGTATCCACCTTTTATTGATTTCTAAGGTAGATATAGTTCTCAGTACTTTTCTTAGACTTTACTGTGCTGAAACAGAAAACATTTTGAATACGTATCCTATTCAAACAATGTATGTTACAGGGAAAAATATAAATAAAAATATGTTTTCTAAATATGTCATTTCTACTAATCTTTGATATAAAACAAACTCAGGTCATGATTAAATTTCTTGCTAAAAATAAAATCAATATTCTATGAGCAGTTAGAATGAATTGAATGAAAAAGAAATCTAGTCACCAGAAATTTCTGGCATTGGTTATTATGTTTCTTTGTCTTTCTTTCTCTTCTCTACTACAATTTATTGGAAAGGTATGTGTGTGTGTGTGTATATGTGTGTGTGTGTGTGTGTGTGTGTGTGTGTGCTGTATATGTCCTAAGAAAACAAAGGCTGGGTGCAGTGTATTATGCCCATAATCCCAGCAATTTGGGAGGTTGACAGGGGAGGATTGTTTAAGCCCAGGAGTTCAAGAACAGACTGGACAACATAAAAAGACCCTATCTCTACAAAAAATTTAAAACTTAGCTGGGCATGGTGGTGCTTACCTGTAGTCCCAGCTTCTTCAGAGGTAGAGGCAGGGGATTGCTTGAGCCTTGGTGGTTGAGGTTTCAGTGAGACATGATCATGCCACTGAACTCACGCCTAGACAACAAAGTGAGACTGTATTTAACACACACACACACACACACACACACAAAATAGAGCATTCAAATAGTAAAGGTATGTATTTTTTTTTAGTTTTAAAAAAAGAAAAATAAATCACACTGGTGGAAGTAATGTAGTCATGGTCACTACAGTGACCAATGGTAAAATTCTCCCATAAAAATAAAGTGACAGAGCTGTTACATGTGTTAATAAAAATGATTAAACAAAATATGGTCCCTGGCTAATATGGTATTGATTTAGTCTCATTCTTGCCAATGGCTAAAGCAACATTATTCAATAGAAATACAATGCAAGCTGGGTGTGGTGGCTCACGTCTGTAATCCCAGCACTTTGGGAAGCCAAGGCAGGCAGATCATGAGGTCAGGAGTTTGAGACCAGCCTGGCCAACATAGTGAAAGCCCATCTCTACTAAAAATACAAAAAGTTAGCTGGGCGTGGTGATGGGCACCTGTAAATCCAGCTACTTGGGAGGCTGAGGCAGGAAAATTGCTTGAACCTGGGAGGTAGAGGTTGCAGTGAGCCGAGATACTGCCAGTCAGTGCACTCCAGCCTGGGCAACAGTGTGAGACTCCATCTCGGGGGGGAAAAAAAAAGAAAAAAAAAAAAAAGGAAAAAAGAAATACAATGCAAGCCAAATTCAAGCCATATATGAAGTTTTAAGTTTTCTAGCAGCAACATTAAAAAGTAAAAAGAATCAGGTGAAATTAATGTTAATATATCCTATTTTGCTCAATATATGCTAAATGTGATAATTTTGATGTATATAACCAATATAAAAATGTTACTGAGATATTCTATATAATTCTTTTGTCTTCAAAATCTTTTGGGTATTTCACACTTACAGCACCTCTTAAATTCGGACTAGCCACATTTCAGTGCTCAACATTCTCCTGTACCTACTGACTGCCATGTTAAACAGCACAGGTCTGTCTAAAATTGAAGCATTTGTGTAAACCTGGGAATTGGAAGTGCATCTTGATGCATAAAAAAAAAAAAAAAAATAGAGCACCAACCCTTTACCAGCTTTTATCTCTTTTATTATACCAACTGGGACCACACAGATAGCAAATATATAGCATAGTATGGCCTAACACCACCAGGAATTTAAATACTTTGCCAGGTTTAATTCAAATGAAAATAATCTTGAGTTTAAAAAAGAAAAGCAAGTGATGTCATCAAAATTGCAGAAAAGGAGGTTCTCCATTTGTATCCTCTCACAACAATAATTTCACAGCCATCCACAGACAAAAGAGCCTTTGTAGATGCTTTGAGTTTGAGGTACAAGGTTGTGAAACCCCAGTGGAGTCCAATAACTAGGAGGGCTATTTCAAGAGGGCAGATCTGCACCTAGTCAGCAGGCTCACCAGGCTCACAAATGAGTCTGTCTGTATGGCTTCGGTTCTACCACCAGAACCAATGCCCACACATCCCTCAGGTAACAGGCCTGTCAACCCTGTTCCCAGTTGTAGACCCTAAAAGGACCTTCTAACTCAGTTCTGGACCCTCTCAGCTATGGTCTGAGAGCAGTCCTGCCTGCCCAGGGACCAACTGAGAAACATACACACCCATGCCCCTATAGGTAGGTTAGCCAGCCTCAGTCATGTAGCATATTTTGCAAAGGCCCTATAATTTGGCTCCAATCCCTGTCAGCTGCAGTTTGAGACCAGTTCAGACCGTACTGATACCCAAAGGGAAGTATACCCAACTGTGCTTCTGCAGGGAGGCCTGCTGTACTCCTCAGTCCTACTGTGAATCTTAAAACAGCCCTGTAACTCAGCTCTAGCTCCTCTCAGTTGTGGCTTTGGTCTCAGCTGTGGGCCCTGAAGCAGTCTCTAGTTCCTCTCAGATGAAGTCCAGGGCAAATACTGCCTTCCCAGGGACACACCAAGTGCAGCTCTCCCAGAGATTTGGACAAAGCCATATGTGTCCATACACCTGGTGACAGGTCCACTGACTGTGGATCCTGAAGTGTACCCCCATCCCAGATCTATTGACCAAGGGCCTTGAGGCAGTCCATTCCATTGAGAGACCAGACAAGATCCATACCCACTCAAGCCCCTGGTAACAGGTTCATCAACTATGAATTCCATTGCGGACCAAGCGGTAGCCACATGGCCCAGCTTCACTCCCACTCAGCTGTAATTCTGCAGGCAATCTAATCAACGTGGAACTCAATAGGAAAAGCTCTTCATCTGTCTAATCCAGTCTTAAAGACAGACTGGAAGAGGTATTCTTCAAATGCACAGACATCAGCACAAGTATACATGGATAGTGAAGAATCAGGAAACATGACAACCTGATGATAAAGCTTCAGTAACTGACCCCAAAGAAATGAATATCTGAAAACTGCCTGAAAAAGAATACAAAAATAATCATCTCAAAGTGGCTTAATGAGATGCAATAAAACACAGAAAGACAACTAAATAAACTTAGGAAAACAAGGCATGAACAAAATGAAAAGTTAAAAAATAGGGTAGAAACCATAAAAAGAACCAAACAAAAATCCTGGAGCTTAAGAATACAATGACAGAACTGAAAAAAACAGTTGAGAACTCTGACAGCAGACTTGACTAATTATTATTAGAAGAAAAAATTATTAAACTTGAAGACAGGTCATAAGAAATTGACCAGTTAAAGTAATAAAAAGAAAAAAGATAAAATAGTAAAGAAAGCATATGATACCTATGAAAACCCTCAAGCTAACAAATATACAAATTATAATAATCATAGAATACAAATAAAAAAAGAAAGGAACAGAAAGCTTATTTAAAGAAGTACTGGTTGAAAACTTCCCAGTTTTCAAAAAGAGGGCCCTGGAATGTGGACATCCAGATTCATGAAGCTCAAAGGATCCCCAGAAAGATCAGCTTAAAGAAAAATGTTCAGCTAGATATTATGATCGAATTTTCAAAAAGTCAGAGAGAATCTTGAAATAGCAAGCTAAAAGAGACTTATACTAGGGAATCTTCATTAGGCTACAAGTGGACTTCTCAATAGAAACTTTGCAAGCCAGGAGATAGTAGGATGATGTATTCAAAGTGCTGAAAGGAAAAAACCTTTCAAGAATAAGCTAACCAAGAACACTATAACCAGCAAAGCTGCCCTTTAGAAATGAAGGGCAGATAAAGATAATCCCAGAAAACAAAGGGTGAGGGAGTTCATTATGAAGAGCTCTGCCTTACAAGAAGAGCTAAAGGGAGTTCTTTGACTTTAAATGAAAGGACAGTAGGTGACAACATGAAAACATGTGCAAGTATAAAATTTATTGGTAAAGGGAAATATGTAGTCAAATTCAGAATATTCTAATACTGTAATGCTGATGTGTAAATCACTTTTAACACTAGTATAAAAGTTAAAAGACAAAAATATTATAAATAACTATAACAACAATAACTTAGACATATACACAATATAGAAACATGTTAAGTGTGATATTGGTACCATTAAGAGTGGAAGGTTAGAAAAATAAAAGTATGGAGTATTTTATGTGATTGAAGTTAAGGTGTTATCAGCTTAAAATATAGTGACATAACTATCTGGTGTTTTATGTAAGCCAGATAGTAAACATAAGGATAAAACTTTAATATATACACAAAAGATAAAGAGAAAAGAATCAAAGCATGTTATGTTTAATCTTATATTAAAAATCATCAACATTTGGACTATCTGCATTATTCATTTAACTAATAATTTCCCAATGACTAATGCATAATACTAAAAAAGCATTTATGTGTCAACAAATTTATCAACGTGAAAGATAGACCAAAGGATTTTGATATAACAGGGTACACTTTTTACTGATATAATATCAGAGAACACATTACAATTAATATGTGAGAAACTACCATTTGTAGAGTTTGGTGTGGTGTCCAAGAATAATATCATAATTACCTGAAAATGCTATTAAAAGATTCTTTCATCTTTCTACTGTGTATCTGTGTAGGGCTATAGTTTCTTCTTACATTTCAACCAAAACAACGCATTACAACAGATCGAATACAGGGAACATTTCAGGGCATACTTATCTTCTATTAAGCCACAGGTTAATGAAATTTACAAAAATGTAAAGCAGTACCATTCTTCTCCCTTTTTTTTGTTTTGGAAAGCATTATTTTCATAAAATATTTTACTTATGTTAACATGAAATGAACTTAGTATTCTTTAAAGTGATTTAATGTATAAAACATTTTAAAGTTTTCTCATTTTAAATTCCTAATATATATTGATAGATGCACCTCCACATAGACAAAACTCTTAGGGATTCTCGATAAGGTTTAAATGTGTAATGAGGGCCTGAGACTTAAGATTGCTTGTCTAAGAATGAGCACAGAGGTTTAGAGTAACAGACACATACAGTTATATGTTAGTTCAGGCCATTCACTTGACAAGGTAGCTTGTTAGGCTAGTAACCTTATTTATGTTATTAATTAGGAATTATGTATATAAATAATCCAAATTATATATTGTATATAAATTATTTCTAACACATAGATGACCACTGATAAATGTTGGCAATTATTAATATTATCACCATAATCCTGCTCAAACTGTGTACTTACAACTCTTGTGCCCTCTGACTATAAGGATATACAATTACTTGGGAATAAATTACAATTTCCCCATCAGAACAATTATTTTAGTAAAAAGCATGTATTTTGTATAATTCTGGTCTTTTGGCCTAGCAACTTACCTACTTGCTGTTGATTATGTCATTCAGCAAGTGCAGAAATTCCAAGATCCTCTTAATATGTAAATATATTTGCACTGATAAACTGAACAGACTGCCATTATGAAAAAAGGAAACTACAGCACATTTTAATTGTTCTAAGTGATTGATCAAGGGTGTGTAGTTTTTATTCTGATCTGTTTGGGTTCATAATATTTTGTGAGTTGGCAGGCTGTCTTCTCACACAATCCTCCCCTTTGGGACAAGTTTAGAATCTTGGAGGTAGACAATTAACTATGGGTGTGAGAAGAGGGAGAGCTCTTTGGTCTTGTCACCTGCTCATTCCTCAGAGGCCCTCAGCCAACCTGTGGGTGGTGGGAATTATTTTGGTGCAAGCTAAGAAAGAGTGGAGAAGGGATATGGTTCTACTGTGGGTGACATTAGGGAAGGAAAGAGATGCTTCCTTCCCCGTGAGAGTGTGAGAGCTTGGGTGCGGATAGTTGTGTAAGACTCCTGCTGATGCAGGAAATGCCTATCCTCTGTTAATTCTACACGAAAATGCTTTCCAGTTTGGGAAGATATTGTATACTGGGCTGGTTAGGTGAGTCTCATGCTTCTTTTTTAAGGATTTGATTGAAGTAATTGCTCACATTTCCTTCATATAATTATTCTGTATACATAGATGTATTAGAAATTCTGTGCGAATAAAACTTTCACAGCATTAAGTGGAAGTATTACTGGAGACTCTCTTTTGATCTTGGACAGGTTAAACTATGAAGCCAAAAAATCACTTTCTACAGTAAAGAGAAACATAAATTTGGACTTCCCATTTTATTAAGTTCTTGTCCAGAGTAAAACACTGTGAATGGAAAAATACATGCATAATAAAAAACAGAGGACATTTAATGATTTTTCCTTTCATAATACCTTTCTTTGTAAAATAAAACACATTATACATTTGCCAAAATGATAGTCTCTAGTGGGTATATTGTAAATGTAGCTTATTAGTAGATAATATGAGGCTACAATAAAGAAAATAGAGGACTGGTTATGGAAAATAATTTGTAATTCATTGATTGATTTTTTCTTCAATTACTGTTCCAGAAAAAACATATGTAGCATATTTTCAAATTTCTTGGAACACAGTAATGGAAGAAAGACCTTGTTTTGCTCTAGGGATTGTTAATATCTCTGTAAGTCCCTGGTAACGTTTAATCAATTTCCATAAATATTTAGTGATGAAACTGAATCACTTTCAGACCCTCTTTTAAGGATGTGCAAACAAGACAAGATTTCATTTTTCAATTTGCAAGCTACGCAAGAGATAGGAACTTGGTGTTGATTGTCCAGCTGTTTGCAATTTAAAAAATAGTCTCCTTGGTTACTTCCTTCTTAGGTAAAAAGAGAAACAAAACTATTTATAACTCTTATCAATAACATTTTTCTAGCATGAAGAGGTGCAGAAAACATTTTACTTCCTGATAAAAATTTCACATTTCTAAAGTGAAATATTCCAAAGTTATGCAAAATAACACCATATTTATCAAATTTTATAAAAAATAAATGTGATAGTGACCCAAATCTAGCATTTGTTATAAAACTTCAATTCATATCACTTTTAGGCCAAAAGCTGTTTTGCATACCATCCTTTGGAGTCACCTGTCTAGGAGCTAGATTTTCTTCACCACTGTAGACACTCTTCTGTTTCACTATGAGATCTCCCTCATGCTATCCTTATATATTTTTCAAAAATCATGGCTTCTGGTAGAGCACTGGATGCCTGTTACTAGAGAAACTCTTAAATATTAATTACTTACATTATCTTGTAAGCTGCCCATGAACTCTGAATAGACAATGTAGGAAATTATCATTTGATGAACATATTTCTAGGTATGTAAGTTGTGATCTTTTAGCTACTTGGAACAATATTCATTTAACTGAGTGCTCAGTATCTTTTTGCCTGCCCCAAGTGGTTGAATACTATTGCATTGTCATTTTTAAAATTAATGGCATGCAGCTGCAGTCAGATCTCAACGTTATTGAGAAATTACTTTTTGTGTTCCTAGTCATGTCTTTTTTCATTTCTCTCAATAACTATTCCAAATCTATACTACACTTCTAAAGTTTCTACCCATTTCTAATACCTTCCTCCATCCATTGTGTCTTTTATTTTGCAATTAAAAATAGAAATTATTTTTTAACTTTCTATGCCCACATCTTCAATTTTATTTATATCTGCTTTGTATTCTTTCTTATTGCCAGTTTTAGAAGAAAAGATGTTCTTCCTTCTATTCCCTAAAGGCATGTTCATCTGCCTTTGAGTCATCTTCTCCCATTGAGTCATGGAACTTTTCTGCTAGTCAAGCAATTGTTCATTAAATTCACATTTCCAGTGCATAGCATGTGCTAGACATTGAACTAGAGAGTATGAATAGAAAGATAAAAACCATTTATCTGAACAACAGATGAGCAATTAAATTATAAGCTATTTAGGTTTCTTCTATGCTAAGGAGTATGTGTAGCTACAGCAGTAGCATGGCTGCAAAAAAGTTCCAGACAAGTAGGAAAGGGCTTTTTAAAGGAATTAGTATGTAAGTTGAGATATAAAAAGTTAGTAAGAATTTCCCTGTTGGATGGATAAGAGTAGGCTGCATTTGTCTTTCCCTAGAGGTCCTGCTGTAAATTGAACACCTAGCTTTATTGACTAAACATTTTTCAGGTATTAGTACATAGTCCTTTTGGCACAGTAATGATGAGTAAGTAGAGAGGGCATATGAGGAGAGGATAACTCTGCTGGTTAGCACAGAGGCTTCTCCTAAAGTTCCTTGTGAAAACTGTACCAATACTAGTATGAGAAAGTCCAAAATATTGTGACTTCCCAGCCCTGTTTTTCTCTCCTGGGTTCCATTTGGTTCAGGTCCATACAAGTCAAGTCCTAGCACCGGTTGTTATCTTCTCTCCTGGCCAGGAAAGAAAATAACACATTGTTAGTTGCCAAAACCAAAGGTACAATTTCAACTTCCTTCTCCAATAAAAAAATTATTTTTGACATGATAATTTGATTTATGAGTTTTTATTTTGTTTGTTGTATTTCATTTCTTTCTATTATCTATTAAAATATCTAGGATCCTTTTTTTTCTTGCCTCAGAAGCCACTTGTCTTCCATTATGTGCAAATAAAATCTCTTGGAATACAGAAGCAGAGAAAGAAAAAAGCCTTGAAAACAGGTGGAGGGAAAAGGGCAAGATGTCTCCCAGACATGAGGAAGGCTGAAGTGAGTAGGGCTTACCTGTAAGTCTGTGATAGATGGAACATGGGAGACGGGGAAATTATTAGAAACATTGTGTGGTACACCCTGATGAACTCGGCCCTAGGCACTAGGCCTTGTAGCCTATGAAAGTAGCCTGTCTGACTACAAGGTGCTTAAACAGTCGTTATAGGATAGCTGTAACTTATTTTAAAATACTTATGTTTAGAGAGTGTAATGTGCATGAGTATGTTAAAGTTAGGCCTTGGATGCAGTCAATGACTTCATTCAGAAATTGATAGGTCAATAGTCTATTAGATTGTAGGACTGGTTATATATTGGAAAGCCTCCATTCCAGACTAAGCAATTACAAGTGTTTCCATTACTTTTGTCTTTGACTAACACCAAAAGCTTTAATAATTATGTTAATAAATTTTCTAAAATGGATTTTCATTGGTGAAATTAGTGTCTTATTAATCAGCATAGTTATAGTTGAATTCTCTCTTGACATAACTAGCATTCGATATATGAGGATTACCTAAACTTTTTAAGAAAATACCTACCTTGCGTGAGCAGAGTATAAGACTTCAATAAGTCTTATAGTCTGTAACCATAGGAAGGGGACCCAAGCAGGGATCACCAAATGGTTTTGTGTCTAGCCACTGAACTGGAGATTTCTGATGACGGAGTAAGAGGCTCTACCTTTAGAATATTGGAGCCAGCATCCAGTGATATTTTATGCCAAATAAGATTGGACCTCTCACAAAAACAGAGAGTTCACAGGTCATCCAAGATTACAGAACGCATGGCATGAACTATTTTTTTTCCCAGATTAATGAAATTTCATACGTATGTATGCATGGAAAAATTTATCTGAGACTTGCTTTCATTATAATGCTTTATATCTGTGAGGCTGTTGATGAGCCTCACCTACGCAAAAGTTTTGGTTGCTACCATTACTTTCACAATGTCTAAACAACAGGCTTAGGTCAATTTACCACTTGATAGATGGTTTTCTCTGAGAAAAACCATTGTCTGTCCTTTAATTGTCAATCTAGGGGACTCTGCCTTGTCTGACTTCAAGGGACGGAGGTTAGTAGGGGAGCTTTGTGAGGCTCAGTGTTTATATTTCTTTGAAGTGTGCCATCTAACAGTAATTCATGAAAAGGAACCACTTTTCCTTGCCTCATGGTCTGCTGGTATAGTCCCTAGGATTGTTATTTCAAATGTCAGTAATAGGGTTCAGATGGTAGCGTTATCTGTTTTATAGATACATGTTGTTAGCAATTTTACTGGGATGTAGCTGACTTGCTAAAGTTTATGCTTCTATGTTACAGGGAGTAGATAGCGTAGTAGTTGCAGACTCTCTTACCTCTGGGCTAAAAAGAGAAATTTTCCCTTCTGCAGAGGGAAAAAATTCATGAGTAAAGAAGAAAGTAAATATGTAGTGATAACTATGTAAATAAAAAGCAGAATAGGGGTAGGTATACACTTTCAGAAAGCTGTAAATGGCCGATATGGTAGGCAGAATTTTTGAGATGGCCTCCAAAATTGCCAGCCACTTGAGGACACCTTCCGTCAGAGGCGTTTGAACCAGAGCACCTCCATCTTGAATAAAGTCTGCTGAGATATGCTGGGCTGCATTCCCAGGAGGTTAGGCATTCTTAGTCACAGGATGAGATGGGGGTTGGCACAAAGACCTTGCTGATAAAACAGGATGCGGTTAAGAAGCTGGCTAAAACCCGCCGAAACCAAGATGGTGATGAGAAAGAAGTCTGATTGTCCTCACTCCTCATTATATGCTAATTATAATGCATTAACATGCTAAGAGACACTCCCACCAGCACCACGGCAGTTCACAAATGCCATGGCAACATCAGGAAGTTACTCTATATAGCTAAAAAGGGGAAGAACCCTCAGTTCTGGGAAATCCCTGCTCCTTTCCCAGAAAACTCATGAATAATCCATCTCTTGTTTAGCATATAAAATCAAGAAATAACTATAAATATACTCAGTGGGCCTATGGAGTAGCCATTCTTTATTCCTTTCCTTTCCTTTTTTTTTTTTTTTTTTTTTTTTACTTTTTTGAGACAGAGTCACACTCTGTTGCGCAGCCTGGAGTGCAGTGGTGCCATCTTGGTTCACTGCAACCTCCGCCTCCTGGGTTCAAGAGATTCCCCTGTCTCTTGATAAACTTGCTTTCATTTTAATCTATGGATTCACCCTGAATTCTTTCTTGCATGAGGTTCCAGAATCCTCTCTTGGGGTCTGGATTGGGACTCCTAGCTAATAACATTTTTTCCAGTTATTTGTACCCCAATCTAGGTATTGTTCCAAATCAATTGACCTTAAGATAGGTTCTATGGGAGGGCCTATTAAAAAAAGATATACTGAGAGGCTGCAAATTAGCTGTCTTTTAGATCAACACACTGGTATCAAAGGTCTTTTGATTATAAGAACTATCAAGAGATTCTGGAAACTGTCCCAGTATTAAACACTGGAGTAATCATAACAACTATTTTTTACCCACTGATCCAATGAACCTCTTTGATGTTTAGAACCAAATAAAAGTTAATAATAAAATACAATGAATTTATTAGGAATGTACAATCCTATTTTTACTACTGGCACAGTCATAGAATGAGATTGTCTCTTTATCATTCACTTAAGATATGATTTAAAAAGGGTAAGAAAATCTATGTTATATTTAATACAATAGTAAGTTACTTAAATAGTATTTTGTTTGTTTGTTTGTTTTTTTGAGACAGAGTCTTGCTCTATCGCCGAGGCTGGAGTGCAATGGTGTGATCTGGGCTCACCACAACCTCCCCCTACCAGGTTCAAGCAATTCTCCTGCCTCAGCCTCCCAAGTAGCTGAAATTACAGGTGCCCACCACCAAGCCTGGCTAATTTTTGTATTTTTAGTAGAGATGGGGTTTCACCACGTCAGGCAGACTGGTTTCAAACTCCTGACCTCAGGTGATCTGCCCGCCTTGGCTTCCCAAAGTGCTGGGATTACAGGCATGAGCCACCACATCGGCCATAGTTATTTTTAAGATTAGCCTTCTGCTGATTATTGAGAGAAACTTTTCCAAGAGCCTCTGGTGTTTCTAAACATGTTTCAAGCAGTAATTGCCCTTTTTCTCTTGACTATCTTTTCAAAAATGTCTGTACAGTGAACAATCTTGAAAAATATGATGTCTTCATTAGGAGCAATGAGCAGATTTGCTTATCATTTGGTATAGTAAAGATAATTTCTCCTTCCGGGAAAAAGGACAGGTTTGCTTTTGCCCATTGTAAAAGATTCTGGTTTTGTTGTATGATGCAAACATGTGCATGTGCAACATACAGCTGGATCCATCAGCATCACCCCCATGTAACGGGGCAGCAAAAAGAACCAATACAAATATGCTACCCTTGTGCTGCTTTCTGCAATGTGAATAGTAACTTGTCTCTAATCTAGAGTCTCGTGTCTTCTGCTAGCAAAGAAACTGGCAGCAGAACTGGTTTGCTGCAATTAGTTTAAATTCCCATACCCTTCAAAGTTCTTGACACTGATTAACTCATAAATACAATTCATGATATGCTCTAGGGTTTTCATAGTTTATAAAACTTTTGTTAAGAAATTTTTGGTAACAAGTAACCAATGTATTTTTCCTCATTGAACTTTATAAAATACATGAGGAGATTAACTTTCTGCATCAACATCTGGTTGTGTGATTCATTTAAAAAATTAAAACTGACACTTTCATAATCTTTGCAACCTCTACAAAATATTATCTTTCTAAATCACTCGGAGAATTTGGCTTCAACTACTTCTTCCACCTTTATCAATGAAAAGAATAATAATGAAGGAATGCTCTTTGCTCATTTATTTATAGTTGCCAAAATTTGGGGATGGATAAACAAATACTTTTTTAGAACTTACTTCTTTGGTTAATTATAGAAAAAATTATTCTCACTAATTCTACTTTTTTTTTGTTTTTTTTTTTTTTTGAGGCAGTCTCACTCACTCTGTCTCCCAGGCTGGAGTGCAGTGGCATGATCTTGGCTCAAAGCAACCTTTGCCTCCTGGATTTAAGCAACTCTCCTGCCTCAGCCTCCCGAGTTGCTAGGACTACAGGCGTGCACCACCATACCTGGCTCATTTTTGTATTTTTAGTGGAGACGAGGTTTCACTATGTTGGCCACGCTGGTCTCAAACTCCTGACCTCAAGTGATCCGCCCACCTCAGCCATCCAAAGTGCTGGGATTACAGGCATGAGCCACCGGGCCCAGCCTATTTCTCCTTTCTAAATGCTTTATCAAATTCCTTGCAAAGATATGATTAATTTTCTTCAATACTTACTGTAAAAAAGTTACTTCAGGGCTGAGTGTGGTGGCTTATGCCTGTAATCCCAACACTTTGGGAGGCCGAGGTGGGCAGATCACGAGGTCAGGAGTTCGAGACCAGCCTGGCCAACATAGTGAAACCCTGTCTCTACTAAAAGTACAAAAAATTTAGCCAGGTATGGTTGTGGGTGCCTGTAATCCCAGCTACTTGGGAGACTGAGGCAAGGAGAATCACTTGAACCTGGGAGGCGGAGGTTGCAGTGAGCCAAGATTGCACCACTGCACTCCAGCCCGGGGGGAAAGTGCTAGACTCCATCTCAAAAAAAAAAAAAAAGTTATCTCAGAACCTTAATGAAAGTGAGAACAAATATGATAGCAACTGTGACTTTAAGCACTTTATTCTATTCAATGATTCCCATTCAATCTGATTTTTGTAAATGTCAATACAGTTGTTTTCTTTATAAATTTTTAAAAAATTCTGTGTCAGAGCCAGGCGCGGTGGCTCAAGCCTGTAATCCCAGCACTTTGGGAAGCTGAGACGGGCGGATCACAAGGTCAGGAGATCGAGACCATCCTGGCTAACATGGTGAAACCCCGTCTCTACTAAAAATACAAAAAA
>NW_012118487.1:10622207-10653457 GCF_000951035.1 Colobus angolensis palliatus
AAAAAAAAAATTCTGTGTCAGAAGTAGAATGTAGTGAATCTAATAGCTCTGTAGATATAATCACTTTGGACCCATTTACTGAAGAGTCTATAACAGCCGGAGTGATCGGCTAGTTGGTTAGTGATCGGCTATGGATGGTTAGTCTTTCTCTGGAACCAATTAAGACCACCAAGAAGCTGGAAAAGCACTCTAACTGCCCACCCTGCATTGAGGGTGAGGGTGTTAAGTAACTGGCATCACTGACCCGAAGTTTTGTTTCGGTTTGCTTCGTTTTGCCTTCTGAATTGCTCAGCACTAACTCCTGTGGCATCTTTAAAAATATAGAGTTTTGAGGGAGTTTTTAAGGACAAAAAAAAAATTTTAAACATTTTTAACTTTTTAACTAATTTGGAAAACTGCCTAACAGTTTAGTATAGGCAATATGATATCATCAACAGCATGTGAAGTTGCACACTTTTGGGAGTGGTTGTTAGAAGAAGATATTATTCAGAAGGAGAGCAGTGAGACAAAGAGACAGCAGAGAGAGAGAGAGACAGACAGAGAGAGAGAGGAAATTAACTTTCTGGAAAGCAAGCATCACCTTCTGCAATCATGGCAGAGACTTTTATTCTCAGCAGGCACTTGATCGTTGTTACAGATGCTTTCTTTACCTGCTAAAGAAGACAGATTTTGTTCTCTGAAATATGGGGTCCTCTGACTTTACCTTTGCAGATGTAGATTACTTGCACCATCGGTATTCCATTTGTACATTGTTACCCCTTAGAAAGCTTGTAATTAAATTCTACCTTCCTTTTACATCTGATAATTCCTAGAAGTCCCTGGGTCAGGGAGAAATGTTCAAGTATTCAAAAAATACTTAATTGGCTTTAAATTCTCTAGAATCTTATGAATAGCTTATTCTTCTGCAGCCTGAAAAAGACGAAGATTATGAACCATAAATCTACAAGGAAATTGGTGTCCTTTTTGTCCGATAGTTTGAAGGAGAAGAAGATGGCTCGCCAGCTATGGAGACTTCAAATCCTTTTTTGTCTTTTTTTTTTTTCAACTCAAGGAGGTGATGAGTTAAATGAACTATCATCACACACAGCTTATCATTGTATCTTTCACAGCTCTGAGCAGTTCCAGCCTTCATCACTCACATGATTCCACCCTCCCTTTACTCCTACAGCAAGGAGGAGAAGGGAGTTTTTGTAGCTAAGCTACCAGAGTATTTCTTTTGCAGGGACTCCAAATCGTGCTTCAGAATCAATCGGTAGGTGTGTGGTGCTAAGGAGGTCAAGGTTACAAATTTGGCATCCACCTGAGCCAGTTATTTAGCAGCAGACTGTGAGAAACTTTGTAAAAGTGTGCCACTCTTTATTTACTTACTAACATAATTATTAATTTAACTGTATTAGTGAGTCCCGACTGCATCAGACATTTTGCAAAATCATAATGGTGTAACAGTGAAAAAGGGTAACCATGATTCCCAGCTGCACAGAGTTTACAGTGGGGGAGATGAAAATAAATGAGCATACAAACAAATTAACAGGCAATTAGGTTAGAAGTAATTTAGTCAGCCAATAAAATGCTACAGTAGTAGGTAACAAACAGGGTTAGCTGGACCTACATAAGAGAATAATCGAAGTCCTTTCTGGGGAGTCTGTATTAATGTTGAATCCTACAGAGTGAGAAGGATTCAGCTATGGGCAGGGCAGAGTGTTCCAGACACATGGTTGCTGTGCTAATGAAACCAAAAGAAGGACAAAGTCGTATCCATGCAGTGAGCACAAGAGGAAGTGAATTGAAATCCGGTTAGAGAAGGAGGCAGGAACCAAATTGTTCTGGGCCTAGTAGGCCATGAAAAGGGTTTTGGGTTTTATTTCAAATCCAGTAGGAAGCCGTTGGTGGCTGGCTTTTAAGCAGGCAACTGGTATAATCCATTTTGCCCTTTAAGCAGATCACTCTAGACACTAAAAGGAAGAGTACTAAGAACAGCAATCAGAAATCAGATAGGAGGTTGTAGTGGGTATATTCTTATTAACCCCCTCAGATCCACTTTCTGCTATTCTTCACACTTTCCAAGGCCCCAGGAGGCTAACTACATGGATTTCAACACCCACTCACACCCCTTTCTCTGTGATTTCCTGCTTGACCTGGCATGGACAGGAGGTATTCCCTGGCTGAGTCTCTGCTAGGTGCCACAGGAGACTGACTGTGTCCCTCCATCGGAAGCCAAAGTACCTGCCCCCTGGCCCACATCACTTAGGTCTCTGGCCAGGTTGGATAACCCTTTCTCTTCACTTGCCCCCTTTTACTAGTGTCTTGGGTACTGTGTCATCCTTTGTTTTCTTTGTATAAACCCTGCTAATAGCTTTGCAAATGATCCCTTTATAAAACCTTTCTCAATTACCAGCCTTGAATGTTCCACATGTTTCTATCCAGGAAACTACATCCAGAGACTATTGCAGTATTTCAGGCAAGAGATAATGATGGCTTCATCTAAGGGAGTGGTAGTAAAGAGAGATAGAATTAGATTGATTTTAAATGTATTTTGCAGTTAGAATCATAGGATTTATTGGAGGATAAGATGTGGAATTCTAAAAATGGAAGGCACATCCAGGATGATTCCATTTCTAGCCAAATAACAGGTTGAATGATAATACCAATCAATTATACAGGAGAACTAGAAACTGGAAATGGAACAGGTCTGGAGGATGGGTGAAGAACAAGAAGGGGTCAGTTTAAGGTGGTTCCGAGGTATCCAAGTCAAAATATAACAGTTACGTAATTATGCATTTCAGAAGAAAATTCAGGGCTGTGATTCTTTACCTCCTGGTGGTATTTCAAGCCTCACGATTGGTCCCCAAGGTAGTAGGTACAATTAGACAGAAGTCTGAGGTCTGAGCCCTGGGTCGAGAAGAAAATGTGGAACCAGCAATTGAGAATAAAAAAAATGTAACCTATGAGGTAGAAGCAACCTGCATGAAAGCTTAGAGAGAATACTAGAAGAGGGGAGACTGGTCAACTGTGGCAGAGAGTGTGAATATAACAAAAATGGATAGATGTTCATTACGTTTTGCTGGAGATCTTGAAAATATTAGCTTCTGTTGGATATGTTGACCAAACCAGACTGAAGTGATTTTGGTCTGAGTGGAAGAGAAGCAAGGAGAAATGTATAGGTGATGATCTGGATAAATTTATTTATGAAAGCAAGGAAAGATATTTAGAAACAGCTGGTAGTAAGAAGAAATGAAGGTTCTTTTTATTGTTTTTCAGTTGAGCTAAGTTTGCATGAGAATGACAGAATAGATAAGGAGATAGAGATGCTGAGAGAGAGAAAGACAACTTGGATACACATAAAGTCTCTGAAATGGTGAGAAAAACCCACAACATAAGAATAGGAAAATACACACACACACACAGACTTTGCTTTTACATTTAAGTAATTACAAAAAAATCTATTTGACATTGTCCAAAGAGTGCAGGGCACCTTTAAGGTATTAATAACGAAGAGAATAAACTAATGTATGTATTAAACAATCATTATCATGTAAGCTCAAAAATTACATTATGAATCACAAAGAGTACACAGGACTAACACTCAAAAATGCTCCCTTTCTGCCAGAGCAGCATGACCTCAGGATTGATATATAGCAATAAGAGAACTTTATTCTTGTTCCAGGCTTTTTTCTAAGTAGAAAAACAAAGAATATTATTTTTTTCTCAGTGTCTCAAGGCAAATACATCTACAAAGCATTGCATGTTTTCAATGATTATGTTGTGTTCCCCATTCAGACATTCACTATTTTGTTTCTCTATCTGTCATGCTTAGATATTATGCATTTACCTAATATAGCAAATTTTAATTTTATTTAAAGGAGCCTTCAAAAAAAGCTACAAAAGATGCCGTACTAATTTACATTCCCACCAACAGTGTAAGGGTGTTCCCCCTTCTCCAGTGCCTTGCCAGCATCTGTTATGTCTATCTTTTTGATAATAGCTATTTTACCTGGGGTGAGATGATATCTCACTGTTATTTTGATAAGTACTTCCCTGATGATTACTGATGTGGAGCATTTTTCATAGTATTGGTCGTTTGTATGTCTTCTTTTCAGATCTTTTGCCCATTTTAAAATCAGATTATTTGTTAGTTGGTTTTGCTATTGAGTTGAGTTCTTTATATATTATGGTTACTAATCCATTGTCAGACGGACAGTTTGCAAATATTTGTTCTCATTCTATATGTTGTCTCTTCATTTTGTTGATAGTTTCCTTTGCTGTGCAGAACCTTTTTAGCTTGACGTAATCCTATTTATTTACTTTGGCTTTTGCTATCTGTGCTTTTGAAGTCTTGTTCAAAAAAATCTTAGCCCAGACCTGTTTCCCTGATGTGCTTCCCCAATGTTTTCTTCTAGTAGTTTCATAGGTGCAACGGTACAGAACAGTAGGGAGGTTCTTTGAAACAGTGAGAACAGAACTACCATATGATTCAGCAATCTCGCTGCTGGGTATATATCCAAAAGATACAAATCAGTATGTCAAACAGTATCTGCACTCTCATGTTTATTGCAACACTATTCACAATAGCCAAGATATGGATTCAACCTAATTATCCATTAACAGATGAGTGAATAAAGAAAATGTGGTATATATACATAACAGAATATTATTTTGCCATGAAAAGGAATACAGTTCTGTCATTTGCACAACATGAATGGGACTGGAAGATATTATGTTATGTGAAATAAGCCAGGTACAGAAAGACAAATATCTCATGTTCTCACTCATATGTGGGAGCTAAACAAATTGATCCCATGGAGGTAATGAGTAAAATGATGTTTACCAGAGTCTGGGAAGCATAAGAGGGAGGGGGATATTAAAAGTAATTGGTTAATGAGTACAAAAATACAGTTGAATAGGTTCAATAAGTTCTACTGTTCAATTGCACAATAAGATGACTGTAGTTAGTAAAAGTTTCTTGAATATTTTGCAAGAGATGACCATGGTTAATAAGAATTTTCTCATATATTCTCTAGAAGAGAAGATTTGGAATATTCCCAATACAAACAAATGATAAATATTCGGGGTGGGGGTGATGGATATCCCAGTTACCCTCATTTTATCATTACATATTGAATACATGTATCAAAATATCACACATAGCCCATAAATACGTACAATATTATATATCAATAAAAATGTTTTTTAAAGTATGTTTTAAACAAAAGCTGCAAAAAACAGCTAATCAAATGCAAATATTGTTTTTTTAACTACCATCTAAGTAATTTGACAGAAAAGATCAGTATTCAGAAGTCTTTTTCTTTGAGTGTTTATAAATTTGAAGCTTATCACTATGACTCTAATTGCTTACTGTCTTTCTAATGGTTATTTAACTAAAATACTGGACCCTGAAACATTTATTCTCTATAGAAGCAATTACTTTGGATCTTTGGAAAAAATATAAAACATTAATGAGCATCATGCAGGGTGTTTAAAACTTTATAATCCCAATTATTATGTTTAAGGAATAATTGGCTGAATTTGCATTTAACATGAATGGTGATACATAGATGCAGCTATATTATGTATTTTGACAAAATAATATGAAGTTATCTAAGGTCTTCGGTAAATATTTTCTGAAGTCATTTTTCAGCAGCATAGTGCAGGAAAGGAAACATAGACCTGGAGGCAGGTGAACCTGGCTCTAAATCTCAGTTGCCACACCTAGATGTCATATGGTAACAGGCTGACAAAAATAATAAAGTCAAAGTATTGTTAGAAGTGCTACATAAAATTATATAACAATAAAAATAGCACAGCTTTTGATGTGTAATAAGTGCTTTATTTTCATTATTTTCACACTCTATTTCCATATTCCCAGATTTTTAAATTACTTTTTTTATTGTGATAAAAAGCGCATAACATAAAATTTACACTTTAACCATTTTTAAATGTACAGTTTAGTAATGTTAACTATATTCTCATTGCTGTGAAACAGATCTCCAGCATTTTTTCCTCTTGCACATTTGAAATTCTATATCCATTAAACAATAAGTCTCCTTTCACAACCTCTCTCAATCCCCTTTTAACTATTATTCTGCTTTCTGTCTCTATGAATTTTACCACCATACATATCTCATATAATTGGAATCATGCAGTATTTTTCTTTTGTGATCGGTTTATTTTACTTATCATAATGTCTTTAAGATTTATTCGCGGTGGCTCAAGCCTGTAATCCCAGCACTTTGGGAGCCCGAGACGGACGGATCACGAGGTCAGGAGATCGAGACCATCCTGGCTAACACAGTGAAACCCCGTCTCTACTAAAAAAATACAAAAAACTAGCTGGGCGTGGTGGCGGGCACCTGTAGTCCCAGCTACTCGGGAGGCTGAGGCAGGAGAATGGTGTGAACCCGGGAGGCGGAGCTTATAGTGAGCTGAGATCCGGCCACTGCACTCCAGCCTGTGCGACAGAGCGAGACTCTGTCTCAAAAAAAAAAAAAGATTTATTCATGCTGTAGCATGTGACAGAATTTTTTTTAGTTTAAAGGATGAATGATATTCAAGATATTCAATTGTGTGTATATATATATGTGATATTCAATTGTGTATATATATTTTGCATCAATCTGTTAATGAACATTTGGATCACTTTCATCTCTTGGCTATTGTAAATAGTGCAACTATGAACATAGATGTGCAAGTTATCTTTGAGACCCTTTTTCAAATCTTTTGAATATATACACAGAAGAGGGATTGCTGGGTCGTATAGTAGTTCTATTTTAATTTTTTAAAGGAAACTCCATGTTGTTTTTTACGTCAGTCGTACCATTTACAATCCCACAAACTGCATAGAATTTTCAGTTTCTCCACATCCTTGTCAACACTTGTCTTTTTTTTTTCTTTTTTTAATGGTAGTCATCCTAATAGTTATTAGATAATCTCTCAGTGTGGTTCTAGCTTGCACTCCTCTGATGATTAGTGATGTTGAACATCTATTCATAAGCTTGTTGACCATTTGTATATCATCTTTGGAGAAATGCCTGTTCAAGACCTCTAATCAATTTCTAATTGGTTTACTTGATTTTTTTTGTTGTTATTGTTAAGTTATAGGAGTTCGTACATATTCTGTATATCAACCACTTACCAGATATATTTGCAAAAATATTGAAATATTTTCTCTTGTTCTGTAGGTTGCCTTCACTCTGTTGTTTCCTTTGATGTACAAAAGTTTTTATGATTTATATAGCTCCATTTATCTATTTTTTTTCTTTTGTTACCTGTGCTTTTGGTGTCATATTGAAGAAATAATTGCCAGGTACATTGTCTTTAAAGCTATATCCTATGTTTTAAGAGTTTTATAGTTTTAAGTTTTATGTTTGACCCTTTAATTCATCTTGAGTTAATTTCTGTATACGGTGTAAAATAGGGTCAAACTTTATTATTGCATATGTAGATAACCAGTTTTTCTAAGAGAGATTTTTGAAAAAAACTGTGTTTTCCCCATTAGTGGTCTTGGCACTAATCATTAATCATTTGGTCATTTACACACATGTTTATTTCTGTGCTTTCTATCCTCTTCTGTTGATCTAGTGTGTTTTTATGCTAGTACTACACTGTTTTGATTACCAGAGTTTCATAATATAGTTTAAAATTAAGACATGTAAGTTCTTTAATTTTATAATCCTTTTTTTTTTGGTAAGAGTTCCTTGGGATTTCAAATAAATTTTAAGATGGATTTTTCTATTTTGGAAACATTGTTATTGGTATTTTGATAGGGATTGTGTTGAATGTGTAGACTGCTTTGAGTAGTATGGGTATTTTAATGATATTAAGTTTTCCAATTCATGAACATGTCTTTGTTTTTTTGTGTGTCTTCTTTAATTTTTTTCAGCAATGTTTTATAGTTTTCAGTGACAAATTTCCTGTCTCCTTAAGTTTATTTTTAAATATTTTATTATTTTTGATGCTATTATATATGGGGTTGCTGTCTTAATTTTCTTTCGAGTTGTTTCTTGTTAGTGTCTAGAAATGCAACTGATTTTTGTATGTTGATTTTGTATTATTCAATGTTGCTGAATTAATTTATTAGTTTTGATACATTTTTTTGAAGAACCTTGAAGGTTTTCTTACTTGATATGATCATGTCATCCGTGAATAGAGACAATTTTACTTTTTATAATTTGAATGCCTTCTATTTCTTTTTTCTAGCCTAATTACTCTGGCTAGGACTTTGAATACCATGTTAAAAAGTAGACATCCTCACAGTGTCCTAGATATTAGAGGAAGAACTTTCAGTCTTTCATCACTGGATATAATGTTAGCTCTGATTTTCCATAAATTATCCTCATTATGCTGAGGTCATTTCTTTCTCTTCCTAGTTTGTTGCTTGTCTTTTCATGAAATGGTGTTGAATATTACCAAATGTTCTTTCTCTGTCAGTTGTGATCATCATGTGCTAGTTATTCTTTCTCCCACTAATATGGTGTATTATACTGATTATTTTAATGTTTAACCAAACTTACATTCAAAAAATAAATCCCACTTGGTTATGGTATATGATTATCTTCATGTGCTATTGAATTTGGTTTGTTAGGATTTTGTTGAGGACTTTTTCATCAACATTCATCAGGGATACTGGTCTACAGTTTTGTTTTGTTTTTTTAATGATATGTTTATCTGCCTTTTGATTCTAGGTAATGCTGGCCTCAGAGAATGAGCTTGGAAGTGTTCCCTCTTCTCTAACTGTTTTCAAAGCATTTCAGAAGGATTCATGTTAATTCGTCTTTAAATATTTGGTAGCATCCTCCAGTGAAGCTATTTGGTTTAGAGCTCTCCTTTGTTGAAAGGCTTTTAATTAGTGATTCAATATTCTTATTTGTTTTTGGTCTGTTCAGCTTTTCTATTTCTTCATGATTCATTTTTGGTAGATTTTGTTTCTAGGAATTTATCTATTTCTTCTACATTATACTATGTGCTGCTCACCTCTGTTTTCAGTGGCTTCCAAACTCTGAAACTGGTCCTGATACTACTCCAAATAAGGTGAGCTAGAAGTCAGGCCCTTGGGTAGTCTCCATACAAACCGGGACATTGGACACGTGGTCCATTCTTTTGCTTCTGTCCTAAGGAAAAGCTGTGGTATGAGGGGTTTCTCCCCGTTGCTCCAGGCTGTGCTGCACAGGGGGAAGGGCACATATAGGCATGCCAAATGCCACACATTTTCCTTACCTCTTTTACTGGAGTCTCTTCACAGTTTTATAATGACTTGGGTGCTTTAGCTTTTCATTTGCTTTCTAGAGTTTTTTAGAGGCATTCTGGTCCATATACACATATTTTTAACTTGGTTCCCCTCTGGGGGAAGGAGAGCTTGTAGCTTCCTATCTACCACCTTACTTATATCATTCTGAGAATGAACTTTTGTAGGATGAAAATTTTCTTGTCATGTAAAATCAAGGAAGAAGAACATGCATAACTATTAAGGTCTGTTTGTGTATTGCTATGGTTTGAATGTTCTTTCCAAAACTCATGCTGAAATTTAATGCAATTGTGACAGTGTTAAGAGGTGGGACTGTTAAGATATGTTTAGGCCACGAAGGATATGCCCTTGTGAATGGATGAATGCTGTTATCTCAGGACAAGGTTCCTGATGAAAGGATGAAGGCTGCCCACTTCCTCTCACTCTCTCGTGTGCACCTTTGATGCCCTATACACTTTCCCCCCTGGGATGATGCAGCAAGAAGGCACTTGCCAGATGGGGGCCCCTCAACTTTCTATCCTCAAGAACTATAAGAAATACATTTATTTTATTTATAAATTACCCAGTCTGTGGTATTCTGTTAGAGCCACACAAAATGGACTAAAACAAATGTGGTGTGGAGAAGGATAAGGTGAAATAGTGTGAAAGTTGCAGCATAAATTCATCTCATACTGAAAAAGTATTAAGTCCATGTGTCATATGTCATTGCTAATGTTTGAAGGCAAACATTACTGTAATAATATCATCATTAGTTTGATTGTGAGAACATTGTTCTATGGCTTCTAGAGGAACCAAACTAAGAGGAATAGTACCAAAAGAGCTCTTAGAAAACACATCCTTAGGATGGGATTCTGTGATTAGATTTCTTTCTGGGTAGATGGCAACAAGCAACCCATTTCTGGTTGTGAGTAGAAAGGGGAAAACCTCTGACAATTGCAGTATAATGATTAATAACAGTCTCAACTATGGTGAATTAGCATTTAATACAGGTAGAAAGGGATATGATAGCTTACATAATATCACTGGCATTTCATCACAATGGCAGCTGTAAAGACTGTGGTGTTGGTTGGTGATTAAATGGGATGAATGCCTTTAAGAAAGCTAAAGCAGTAGGCTCAGATCAGCCAACTTTCAATTGAGGGCTCAGTGTGACTGTGAGAAGGCATCTATGACAGCACTTGACAATACCCTTATCTTCCAGAAGCAGATGCAGACTGGATGGAAAAACTTGTTCAGGGCCCTTTTGTGCAAATAACAGAGTAATAAAGGCTACATTCACAGTTCTGGCAAGTTCCTATGTTAAATATAGGATTTGGTTAAAAATGAAGGTGAGGGAGAGATTTGAGCCATGAGATTTAGGATGGGTACATCTCAGCAGATGCTCCTGATAACCATAGTATCACATCTTCCTCAATACCTTCCCCACTTTTCCTCACAGCTTCTAGACTGGTAACTTGGATCAAGTCTGGGTCGAAACTGGAAAGGTCCCTAATGTAAGTGGAAGAAGATTACTCACCAAAAGAACTGAAGGATCTGATTAATATATACCAGGAGGAACTATGAGAACATATTTTATATTTGAACTCAAGGGTGCTGAGCCACAAGGCCAGAATTTAAGGCTAGAAAATGGAGAGTTTATTGACATGTAAGCATTCTTGCCTGCCTAAGGATTTAGTATCCTGACAAGAACAACTAATACTTAATTCAATGCACTACTAGGACAGCTGCTTAAAACCAGTAAATAAAAACAGCCTATAGAAAATGAGGTAGGGCCAGGCACGGTGGCTCACACCTATAATCCCAGCACTTTGGAAGTCTAAGGCTGTTGGATGGATTGAGTCCAGGAGTTTGAGACCAGCATGGGAAACATTGCAAAACCCTGTCTCTACAAAAAATACAAAACTTAGCCAGGTGTGGTGGCACACACTTGTAGTACCAGCTACTAGAGAGGCTGAGATGGGAGGATAACTTCAGCCCCAGAGGTGAAGGCTGCAGTGAGCTACGAGTGTGCCACTGTATTCCAGCCTGGGTGGCAGAGCAAGAACCTGGAAAAGAAAAGAAAAGAAAAGAGGAAAAGAAAGGAAGGAAGGAAGGAAGGAAGGAAGGAAGGAAGGAAGGAAGGAAGGAAGGAAGGAAGGGAAGGGAGGGGGGAAGGGGAACGGGGAGGGGAGGGAAGGGGAGGAGAAAAAAAAAACAAAGAAAAGAGGTGGAAATTCCAGAATTGTCTTGTCACAGTATTTAGGGGAGAGATCAAGAGGCAAGAAGATGGGAGAGGTGAGCATGCCATATAATACTGAGGAATCTACTGACTAACTTTTTTTCCCATGAGGAGTAGAACCTCCCCTTTACTAAAGTGAAACATGCTAGTGAGGGGGGCAGAGCTCAGTGGTGCCTGTCGTCTATAGTAAATGCAGAGTTGATGGTTGGAGATAATGCCAGAGAAATGGAATTCCCAGCCTTAATGGTGTTGATAAGATTCAAGAATAGCAGTATTCGGATGGCAATATTTGGCCATCAGAATTAAGGATGACATAATTACCAAAACAACAGCAATTGAGTGTCCTAGCCTAAATGGATCTGTGGTTATGGCTAATATGCTAAGATGTTCCCGAAGAAAAAGAGATATGGGCATCGAACAAGACTTTTACTGCTGCGATAAAACTATCACAATGCCTTGTGCAGGTTCCAGAACTGAGGCATTTCTCAGACTCATAGCCCATTGATTGAAAAGGTAGCCAGTTCTTCTAAATAAAAGACCCTGAAAGTTACAGCAAGTATACATAGTAGCTATAACCCAATCCTTCCCCAAAGAAATATGTAGTAATATACCGGAGAAATGTACAGTAATTGAAGGCAAATACCAGTATCTTTCAAGGGTTGTTGTACAGAGTACCTGAATTGACACTAATACTATCATCGTGGGGCCCCTGTTGAACTGGGGCATAGAAAGGCGGGCAGACAGATCGAGACTTTTTCCAAGGCTGCCTCACAGTGGGTCTAACAGGACTGTGATCCCACTTTATGATCATGTCTCCAGTTCCAGAATGCACTATGGAGATGGACATGTTTATCACTGTAAATCCTTCACTGGTTTCTTAACTTATGGAGTAAGAGCTAAAATATGGTAAAATGGCAAAATAGAAGACAATGAATTTACACTGCATACTCCCTGTTAAAGCCAATCAAGGAAAAATATACTGGCTGAAATGAAGAAAAGTGGAGGGATGGTGGTCTCCAACATATAACCACTTAGCTCACAGGTGCGGCCTGCAAAACACAGATTAATCATGACAGAGAGTACACCACCATAAACCTAAACACTTGATTTAATCACAGTTTTTGTGTGAGATGTGGTATCTTTGCTAGAAAAGATCAATGCAGCTTCTCTGTATAAAGTTGCTTGCCTGGCAAATGCATATGCTTTCAATCCCTGTTAGGAAGGGTATCCGGAGCAGTACACATTAGTTATAATAGGCAGCAACACTCATTCATGATCTTCTCCAGGACTATGTTAACTCTTCATCATAATATAGTTCAAAGGGATATTGATCATATGAATGTTCTACATAACAATATGCTGATTTTCTCTATTAATATCATTAGATTAATAGAATCTTTGTAACATACATGCATGTGAGTGGTTACAAAATAAATTCTACAAAAATTTATAGACATGCCACAATAGTAACGTTTTTAAGTCCCACTGGTCTGAGCATGCTAACAGAGCCACACAAATTAAAGAAGTTATTGAATCTTGAATCTCAACAGTGAAAAGAACTGTAGTGTTTGAAAAACATCTTAACATTTTGGAGACAGCACACAACACAATTGGGAATACTTACGTAATCATTTACTGGATAATTTAAAAGGCTATTAGTCTTGAGTGGGTCCTAGAGCAACACAGGACCTTAGTAGGTTCCACCCGGGTACAAGCATCATTGCCGTCCCATTTTCCCAAATGCCGTGGTACGTCGTGTTGGAGGTACTGGCTCTAGATAAAGGTGCCATGCAAGTCTCTAGCCAACTGCAATAAAAGAGTCACATCACAAATTCCTAGGGTTCTGAAGCCAGGCCATGCTCTTCTTCAGAGAAAATTGATCATCATTGGAAAAGCAAGTCTTGGCATGCCTTTGGGGCCTAGTGGAGTCTGAGGGTGACCCTACTCCCTTGGCAGTTCTCTGCCTGGGACCCTAGGCTCTCCAGGGCATCCTTTAAAATACAAGTGAAGACAACCATACCCTCATAGTTTTCCTGGGCACAAGGCACTTTTCACTGGGGCCTACCAGAGTCACACTTGCGCAGCCGAGGACTGTGGCAACAGAGTTTGAGGAGCAAAGCCTGCAATGTGAGGTTGTACTGGGCAGTGGTGCCCCCATTCTGTCCTCCAGGCCCTTGTATTATGCATTTGTGATGGGAAGGGTAGCCCCAAATGATCTCCAAAATGCCTTTGGGGTTATTTTCCATTACTCACACAGTAGGTCCTGGCTTCTGTTTAGATAACTGAACATTATCTTGATGAATAGCACCTGGTTTCCAGGGCGTTGACTGATCCATACTAATCTCCCTGTCAGAAGATCAGCTGGTCACGCCCTTGTTCTCTCCTCACAGGCTTTCTGATTTTTTCCAATATAGATACTCACAGAATTTTCTAAATTTTTAAGAACTGTTTCTCTTTTGATTAACAATTTCCAAATCTTTAAATAATTTTACTCTTTTTGCATTGTAATGTAAGCTTTCAACAGGTCATACCATCAATACTTTGCTTAGAAATCTTCTCAAATATCCAATTTCATTGCGCAAAAGTTCTACTCTCCCCAAAACACTAGAATACAAACACAATTCAGCCCAATTCTTTGCTGCTTTGTAACAAAGATGGTCTTTCCTCCAGTTTCAATAACTTGTTTCTCATTTTATCTGAGACATTTCAGAATTGCCTTTACTGTCCCTATTTCTACCAGCATTCTGCTCATGACCACTCAGGTATTTTCTAAGAAGAGAGAGACTTTTTCTACCGCTCTCCTCTTCTTCTGAGCCCTGACCAGAATTGTCCTTTACAGTCCATTGACATCAATGTAGCCATTTTCTAGCATACACCTTAAACCTCTTCTAGCTTTCACTCATTTTACCCAGTTCCACCACCACCACCACATTGTTAGGTATTTGTTAGAGCAGTGCCCCTGTTTCTCAGTACCAATTTCTGTTTTAGTCCATTTGGGCTGCTACAGCAAATTGCCATACTCTTCGTTCCTAAGTTAGCATATTTCTCACTAAATCTTTAACTTTATAAGCATCATCTCACAGACATATTTTCTTATTGGTGTTTGGTGTGGTGGACAATCTGCCCCACTTACAATCAGTGGTGCAGTGTCAATCTACAGACATGACACTGTAAAGAGAGGAAATTCATTACACAAACTTTGCTTTCTCAGAAAATGAAAATCCTTTTGTTTGTCAGAAAAGACAGACACAGCATGGGCAGAAACCAAGATGTATAGAAACATCCCATCATTAAATTAATTTTCCCAAAATATTAGCTGGTATTCAATGTTACAGAGACACATATTCAGTAAAAGCATGTTCAATAATTGTATCCACTCAACAGGTATTTAACGAGTGCATGTTCTGTACCGGGCTCATGAAGTTTGCTTTTAAATGATTTCCTTGTCTCGCCTATTTTCATAAGCTATTTGAGGTGACTTTCTCAAGATCGTTTTCTAGCCATACAATTTGTCATGATTTTATAGAATGTCCACAATCAATTAAGTCTATTGGTGGCTCTATTTCTTTCGAAGGGCTTTGCTCTCCAGGGATGTAGTATATGTTGATTGTTTTGGTTAACAAGTTAAGAAAATAATCTTGCTCTCAAATAAACCAATATTTGTTGAGGTTCTTAGTTTTCTATTATACACTGGAAATAAGTGTTCCTTTATACACTGTGAAAAAAACAACAGAAATAAAAGATGTTGTCCTCCTCCTGTTGTAACTTCTTGCCAGGGAATACACAAATAAACAGAGACCAAATTCCTGCCTGTGGGAACATTACATTCTCAGGCAACAAGACAGCTGTGGAAAACAACTAAAAAGGAATGAGTCCTTTAGAGCAACACTTTTCAGATTTTAAAGTTTATAGAGTCCTGGAATCTTGCTCAAATGCAGATTCAAGTTCAGTAGAGTTTCAGATTGGATGCTGAGCTTCCGTATTTGCAACAAGTTTCCGGATGTTACTGGATGCTGCTGGTCCCTGCACCCCATTTTGAATAGCACGAAGACCACAGGGTCTGAACTAGACTCTGGCACCAGCCAGTTGAGCTAGTCACTTTGTCTCCCTAGATTAGTCTGTCATATGCAGAAGAGTTTAAGGAAATAAACAAGTCTCTGATGTTTCTTGCAACTCTACCACTTTGATCTTCCATGGGTTTATATTTGTGCGCAGACAGTTCCTGATTTACAATAGTTTAACTTACTACTTTTTTACTTATGGGTGGTGTTGGGATATAACCCCATTATAAGTTGAGGAGCTCCTTACAACTTACAATGGGTTATGGTTTCTACTAAATGTATTATTGCTTTCACACTATCCTAAAGTCAAAAAAATAATAAATTGAATCATTGTTAAGTCAGCAATGTTAAGTCAGCAACCATCTGCTGTGTTGCCTGCTTTAAATGCATTTTCAAGTTATAGTATAAGGAGTTTATCAGGATGTAATCCTATCATAAGTCAAGAATTATCTATATTTTTTCCCTTTTCTCTCTCTCTCTTTTTTTTTTTTTTTTTTTTTGAGGTCTTGCTGTGTTGCCCAGGCTGGAGTGCAGTGGCTCTCTTAACACTTATTTCCTCATTCAAAATTTAGATCAATCCTGATTGAAATCTGTGATAGGAAAAAACGCAGATGAGAAGGTTAGCCATTCTTTTGTCTAAATCAGTGGCTCCCCTTCTTACCCAACTTATCCAATAATCTAAGTAATTCTTAGATTATTGCATAAAATTCTTCCTCTTCAAATAATTCCTGTATTTTACGTAAATTGTCTTTTAAGTTTTCTGCTTTAATATTCCCATTTCTCTACTCCCTTCAGTTATTTGTGAATGTTTTTATCTGCCATGAATTTCTCTAATGTCTTATTCTTGTTTTTTGAAAGAAATGTCCTCCCACAATATGCCTAAAATATCTGCATTTTTAAACTGAAAGGAAAAAGTTTTAAATTTAGTATTTTACTAGAAATAATTGCTCACATCATGTATCTTATGTTAAAAATGACTGACAATGGAGGCGGGAGCATTTAAGAATCTCATGAAACTTTTCCCTTCAATGTCCTCTACTGTAGCGCTTCCCCTCAGGACCTTTCTGACTACCATTGCAGGAAACAACTGTGGATTGAGAATATATTGAGCAACACACTGACGACATATTAAGCACATATTGAGAATTACTGAGCAAAAGAAAGCATGATCCGACAAGCTTTGTGCACTAAGTAAGAGTTGCCAATTTCTAAACGGAGTTAAGTTATCATTATGAAATTGCATTTCCCATTTATTTAAACAAATAAAACAGCTGGGTTGGACATCTTAAGGATGCCTAATGAGAAAATAAGGGCTTTTTGTAAAGAATTGATATTTCTAAAGTATTAAAAGACCTGCTGTTTAAGACTTGTAAAGATTTTTTCTGTAAAAGGCTATACATAGAGGTTTTATTATCTCCAAGAGCCACACTTCCACTGATACCAGAAAATGAGTGTTCTTTGAATTTTCTACCAGCAAAATCAATGTGCTTTTCTTTCTCAGAATCTATGTAGAAAGTAGCACTCTTTAAAGTAAAAAAATACTGTCTACATAAAGAAATATAAATAAATAATATTGGAACCTGTTTATGGGAAATACCAAGTGGCTATCAGTTAATATGCCTAATTTAGGGAATTCATCCCTCTCTTGGGTCTGGTCTTTAACATTGTAAAATCAGACATGTGAATATCAATACTCAAGGTAGATTTGCCTTTCTAGAGCCGGGTTCCACTTTCAAAGCTTACAGGTACACAGGAACATAATTAGGAAAGTAAAAGAAAAAAAGGAAGACAAAGAGAGAAAGAAAGAGGAAGGAAAAGAAGGAAGAAAGGAAGGAAGGAACGAAGGAAGGAAGGAAGGAAAGAAGGAAGGAGGGAAGAAAGGGAAGGGAAGGAACTTGCTTAGGAATAACTCATAACACTTTCTCCCTCAAAAAAAAAAAATCTGGAAAATATCTCATTATGACTAGAAAGTTACTCAGTAAGCAGAGAGTATAGAACTCTCTGAGTTATAGAACCTGCTGAGTCAGCCAGCCATGAGTAGAACTATGACGAGTCTATCTGGTGGGAGCTAGAGCAATGGAGGAGCAATCACTTCCTGAGATATGATCCAAGGAGGAAAGGGAAGGGAAAAATACATTGATTTCTCTCTTGTTCTCACCTTCCAATCTCCTGGCAATGCATATAATTGACTGAACCCACCCCCAAATCAGCTCTTGAATTGATTTTCAAGCCATTTTTTTCTTTACTTTTTGGAAGTTATTCACTGCCTATTCTTTTGGTGATTTCTCTAGAAATTTTAATGTGCAAACTTATCAAAATCTATAATTAATTAATATCTTCATATTTTTCCCAAACAATATGATTATGTTCACCCTTCTGACTTTTTATGCAATTTTAGATATTTAAAATCTCATATAACATTGTCATTATTATTTTATACATTATTTATAACATTATCATTATTATTTTACTATTTATGTAGTAATAATAATCATAACATAAACACTATATTCCCAGCACTTTTCTAAGTACTTTACTGTTTCACATCATTCTTATGATTACCCATGAAAAAGGTAACTTCATTATCACCATTGTATAAATGAGAAAACAAAGGCATATTGAGATTTATTAATTTGCCCATGGTCATACCAAGTAAATGATAGTCATATTTTCAATTCAGGTTGTTGGCTTCAGAGTCCAAGCCCCAATCACTCTGTAGAGTTTCTGTATATGAATGTTTTCTTACATTTCCCCCACATATTTGCAAATTTCAAGCTTTAACATCTAACATCTCAGCCCATCTATCTAAAAACAATTTTTCCACCTAACTAACTTACTATAGATTTGCTGGTGACAACCTTAGGTTTTGGTTATATAAAGTGGTCTATATGTTTCCTTCACTTTTGAGAAAGATTTTTTTTTTGGTTATACTATTCTAGGTTGACAAGTATCTTTGTTTAGCATGTTGAAGATATTATACCATGTATAAGTTTTCATTATTTTCATTATTTTCATAAGGATGTCAGCAGTCATTCTAATTATGGCTCCTTTGTCAGAATTTCTCTTTGGCTGCTCTAAATGTCTGGCCTTTGTCTTTGATGGATTATAATCTCACTATCACATATTTTTGGATTCATTTTTTATTTTTATTTAAAAATCAAGTCTTTTTGAATCTGCATTTGGTGTCTTTCAAGTTCTTGAAAGTTCTCAGTCATTACACCTTTGGCTACTACCTCTGTCCTAGTCTCTCTCTCCTCCCCATTTAAAATATTAAGACTTAACTCTCCCATAGCTTTAAGATTTGTATCACACTTTCCATTTCTTTCATTATTTTGAAATGAATTCTGGATATTTTCTCCAGTTTTTAGTTTGGATTAATAAAATTCTAAACCTCAAGGTTTTTTTTTAATTTTAGAAATTCTTTTGAGTCTTCTCCCAATCTCCTTTCTCCTTATGATTACTTAAACTTTTTTTTCTATTTTTATAAAATATTTATGGTTCCTGTTAATGAGGACTTTGCAGGTCAGGTTTTGCTGCTTGTTATTTCTTCCAGTGTTGTTTATGGTGCTTTGTTTCTTTATACGTTTCTGTGATTTTATTTTACTATGAGGTGCTCACTTTGCCTTGACATTTTGTATGTTGAAAACTTTGAAGTCTGGAGTGTTTTTCTCCAGAATAGATTTAGTTTGCTTCTGCTAGGACAGTCCAGAAACAGTAAGTAAAGTTTACAGTTTTGGTTTGTGTATGTGTCTCAGATAGTGTGAATTCAGCCTGGAATCTGTGAAGACAGGCTTATTTTTACATGTTTTCAAGGGAATCTATTTTCTCTTCCCAACAGGAAAACATGACAATGCAGGCCTTTTCCTTGAAGTTCTTTGTGGTAAATTGGGGTTATTTCTAGTTCCCCCTTATTCTCAGATTATGGCTTTTTTGGAATCTAATAATTAGTAGGGTAGGAAGCCTGTTATGACTTCTACACATAAAACTTTGCAAAGTATATGAAAACTAGTGTTCAGGTACACTTTGTTTAGAAAAAACTTCATTTCACAGACTTACAGTGTACCCACTGTTACCTAAGTTCTAATCTTAGTATTTTTTACTTTCTTGCCAACATATGGATAAACTAAGAAGAATATGTTTCACACTTAAAATAGAAACTTTTGTTGTTTAACTAGGATGATTAGTGTACCAATATATTCCACCAAGTAGATGAAAATGGATAAGAATCATATTATCCTTAGGTGATATCAGTTGCATTATACCCAAAGGAGCTGTGAGCCCATCTGTGCCTCAAAAAATGTATCCATTTCTATTTATTTTATAATTCACTCATCATGAATTGACTTTTAGAGTTACTCAAATAATTGCCATTTTCCCTTATTTTCAAGTTTTTGGGAGAACTTTTTATTTCTCCATTTTTCTTCATTTCCCAATTTGCTCATCTTCAAGAAAATCAGCCACAAACTACCTATTCTCAAAGCAATTAGACAAAATGTATATGCAAAAACATATCTTAGAGTCATATTTTTAACAAAGAGAGGTAATTTGACTTCTCATTTTCCTGTTAGGATGCTTTTTATTTCTTTCTCTTGACTGATCTGCCTTAGACTTACAGCACTTTGTTGAATAGGAGCAGTACGAGTGGGCATCCTTGTGTCATTCCTGTTCTTAAGGAGAATGCTTTCAGCTTTTTCCCATTCACTATGATGATGGCTGTAGGTCTGCGATACCTGGATCTCACTATTTTGAGACATGTTCCTTTGATGCCTAGTTTGAAGGTTTTTATCATGAAGAGATGTTGGGTATTATGAAAAGTTTTTTGTGTCTATTGAGGTGATCGTATGTTTTTTGTTTTGAATTCTGTTTATGTGATGAACCACATTTATTAATTTGCATATGTTGAAACAGTCTTGCATCCCAGGAATGAAGCCTACTTGATCATGGCGAATTAACTTTTTGATGTGCCTCTGAATTCAGTTTGCTAATATTTTGTTGAGGATTTTTGCATCCAGTTCCTCAGGGATATTGGCCTGTTGTTTTCTTTGTTGTTGTTGTGTCTTTGCAAGATTTTGTTATCAGGGTTATGTTGGCTTCAGAGAGTGAGTTAGGGAGGAGTTCCCCCTTGATTTTTTGAAATAGTTTCAGTAGGACTGGTACCAGCTCTTCCTTGTACATCTGGTAGCATTCAGCTGTGAATTCATCAGGTCCAGTTTTCTTTTCTTTCTTTTTTTATTTTCTTGGTTGCCAGGTTTTTTAAATTATTGATTCAATTTCAGAATCTGATATTGGTCTGTTCATGGTTTCAATATCTTCCTGATTCAATCTTGAGAAGTTTTGAGTTTCCAGGAATTTATCCATTTTCTCTAAATTTTCTAGTTTGTGTGTGTAGAGATGTTCATAATAGTCTCTGAGTATCTTTTGTGTGTGAAATTGGCTGTAATTACACTTTTGTCATTTCTGATTATGGTTATCTGGGTCTTCTCTCTTTTTTCTTTGTTAATCTGGTTAACAGTCTATTGGTCTTGCTTATCCTTTCAAATAACAAGCTTTTGGCTTTGTTGATCCTTCAATTTTGTTTAGTTCTGCTCTGATTCTGGTTATTTCTTTTCTTCTGCTAGTTTTGGGATTTGTTTGTTCTTATTTTTCTAGTTCTTGTTGGTGTGATGTTAGATCATTAATTTGAGATCTTTCAAACTTTTTGATGTAGGTGTTTAGCACTATAAGTTTTCCTCTTCACACTGCTTTTACTGCATCCCAGAGATTTTGGTATGTTGAATCTCCGTTTTCATTTATTTCAAATAATTTTTTGATTTCTACCTTAATGTTGTTGATTACCCAAAAGTTATTTAGGAGTAAGGTGTTTGATTTCCATGTAACTGCATGATTTTGAGAGATCTTCTTGGTATTGATTTCAATTGTTATTCCACTGTGGTCTGAGAATGTGGTGGGTATGAATTTAATTTTTAAATATTTATTCAGAATTACTCTATGGCCAAGCAGGTTGTTGATCTGAGAGTATGTTCCATGTGCAAATGAGAAGCATGTATGTTCTGTGGTTGATGGGTATTCTGTAGATATCTATTATGTCCAATTGGTCAAATGTCAAATTTAAGTCCAGAATTTGTATGTTAGTTATCTGCCTTGATTATGGCTATGTATTATTCCATAGTGTATAAGTGGGGTATTGACAGTGGGGTATTAAATCCCTCACTATTATTGTGTGGCCATTTATATCTTTTTATAGGTCTAGAAGTACTTGATTTATGAATCTGGGTGCTCCAATGTTGGATGCATATATATTTCGGTTAAACCTTCTTATTGAATTGAACCCTTTATCATTACGTAATGCCCTTTTTTATCCTTTCTTATTGTTGTTGGTTTAAAGTCCCTTTTATTATATCTGTCATAACAGTAATGACCCCTCGCATTTTTTCTTTTCCATTTGCGTGATAGATCTTTCTCCAATCCTTTACTTTGAGACTATGAGTGTTGTTACATATGGTGTTACATATGGGATGGGTCTCTTGAAGACAGAAGTCAGATAAGTCTTCTTTTTTTGTCCAACTTACACCCTGTGCCTTTTTTTTTTTTTTTTTTTTCCGAGAGGGAGTTTTGCTCTGTTGCCCAGGCTGGAGTGCAGTGGCACCATCTTGGATCACTGCAATCTCTGCCTTCCAGGTTCAAGTGATTCTCCTGCCTCAGCCTCCCGAGTAGCCGGGATTACAGGCACATACTACTGTGCTCTGCTAATTTTTGTATTTTTAGTAGAGACGGGGTTTCACCATGTTGGCTAGCATGGTCTTGAACTCCTGACCCCAGGTGATCCACCCACCTTGGCCTCTCAAAGTGCTGGGATTACAGACATGAGCCTCCATGCCAGGACCACTCTATGCATTTTAAAGTGGGATATTTAGCACATTTACATTCAAGGTTAATATTTATATGTTAGGTTTTGATCCTATTGTAAATTTGATAGCTGGTTGCTTTGTAGTTTTGATTGTATAGTTGCTTTATAGAGTGTGTGGACTATGTATTTATGTGTGTTTTTGTGGTAGCAGCTATAGTTCCTTTGACTCCCTGTTTAGAATTCTCTTAAGGATCTCTCGTAAGGCTTGCCTAGTGGTAATGAGTTCCCTTGGTGACTGCTTGTTTGAAAAATATAAAATTTCTCCATCACTTATATGCTATGGAATAATACATAGCCATAAAAAAGGATGAAATTACACTCTTTGCAGCAACGTGGGTGCTGCTGGAGGCCATTATCCTAAACAAATGAATACAGTAACAGAAAACCAAATATTGCATTTTCTCATTTATAAGTTGGAGCTAAACATTGGGTATACATGGGCATAAAGGTGGGAGCAATAGACAATGAGGCCTATTAGATGAGGAAGAGAAGGAGGAAAGCAAGAGCTGAAAAAGTAACTATTGGGTACTATGTTCACTACCTCGATGATGGGACCGTTTATACCCCAAACCTCAGCATCACACAGTATGCACATGTAACACACCTGCACGTGTATTCCCTGAATCTAAAATAAGAGTTGAAATTATATTTAAAAAAAAAATCTTAGCATGCCTTGGCAAATTAAAAAATATAGATACATTTATGCTAGAGTAAAAAGAAAAGAAATTCCACTTCTATATTTAGATTCTCCAGGAGATTCCTGACATTTATGAGCACTACACAATTTTCAAATTTACAAATGAATGAACACTACTAATATGGAGTTTTTACAGCTATTGATTTATTCTCAAATCACATTTCTATTAGGAATTAGATATTTTCAGACTGATTGTGGTGACTCACGCCTGAAATGCTAGCACTTTGGGTGGTCAAGATAAGAGGATCGCTTGAGCCCAGGAGTTCAAGACCAGCCTGGGCAACATGGGAGGACCCTGTCTCTAAAAAAATAAAAAGAGTAGCTGGGTGTGATGGAGGGTTTGTAGTCCTAGCTACTCAGGAGGTTGAGATAAGAGGATTGCTTGAGCCCAGGAATTTGAGGCTACCGTGAGCTGCGATTGTGCCACTGCACTCCAGACTAAATGGTGGAGAAAAACCTGTCCAAAAAAACAAGTTAAAGAATTAGATATTCTATCTGCATATCTTTGCATTTCACAATAAGTTTATTAACTTTCACTATGTTTACTCAAGAACCTGATGTTATTTCTAAATATAATACAAATTATACTTTATTTTATGGCAATTCCTACTGGTAAAGACCAACTTTTATGCTGAACAGAAAATAATAAATCTCTTTAAATTCACATTTGGGTGGAGAAAAGGGAGAGAAATCCATCAATATCAAAATGGTGAGAATGTGTAATCCACAAAAGCAACAATGCTCTAAAGCCAACATTTGCCCTGAGGACATCTGCTCATTCCTGGTAGCTAGACATTTTGAGTTTAATCATACAAACACAGAGAGGACTGGTAATGAAACTTCAGGCCAGCAAAAATTTGGAAGTCTTATTAGATTTCAAATAGAGCCATGACCCTGAAAGGCAGTATTTCATAAAAGAATGAAGTAGGAAGAAAAAACTCTGCCCTACAAAGTGCCTCTATAAAATAATGGCAGAGTATAGCATATTAAGGATCCTAAAAGCCCCACTTTTGCTTTTGCTTTCAAATGGAACCGAAAGTCAGAGATTGCCTGAGATTGGAATTCTGCTGTACCACTTACTAGTTAGGCAAGTTACTAAAACATTGAGCAAATTACTTGGACTCTTTGTGCTACAATTTTCTCATCTGTGCGATGAGTGTAATGATAATAATACTGACCTTATAGAGCTGTGGTGAGATTAAGTCCATTACTACATATGCACATTACTTACAATGGTATCTGGCACGTAGTATAGAAGTAGGTGATAGATCACTAATATTATTGTGCTTATCTGAAGTACTATGGCTAAGAGCACAGGCTACATGTTCTAACAGTCACAGTTACTTGAGTTAATGGTGGAAACACGGCCCAAGCTGGTGAGTCTGAGTCCTTCTTTGGGTCTATTGGGCTTGAGTCAATCCCTCTGTGGCAGAGGCATTCATGAAAGTGAGGTTAATTTAGTGGTAGATGCCATGTTTCCTGACATTTGCTGAAAGTTCCTGTAGAAAAAAAATAAAGACAATATGAAAGATGAAGTTCCTGAGCTCCAGCTGTTAAGTCTGTCCTCTCTTCAATTACATGAGTCATCTTATTCTTCTACAAATTCTTCCTTTTTAAATAAACTATTTCCAATTACTTGGTTACCACTTACACTATTTAATGTTATATATATCTATCACGTACAATCATTTTATACAGTATTAAAATTTTGGGGGATATGGAAGTAACAGAATTTATCTGTTAAATTTTATTTACCAATTATATCATTATTTTGAATACAGAATTAACAGCAGACATTGGCAGAAAATGTGCTAAGATAGCAGTTACTGATTACATCATAGGGCTCCAAGTTATCTAAATCATAAGATATTTTAACTATTAATAAAGTTTAGAGATAAAACTCTGAAACAGAATTACTAATGCCTTACATAGTTAGGATTCCTTTCTATAAGAAGTTTAGTCTATTTTAATATAAAGCTAAGGTAGCAGTTATCATGTGACTTAGGAAAAGGTAAGAAGAAGTAATTGATACCTAAGTATGTGATGCCAGTAAATAATAGTTATACATGCAAATATGTAATTATGAAAAATTATTAAAATATATACATATCATTCATTGACCATAATTATACTGATTTATTACAAAACATAGTAGATGGTGAACTTGCTGAGAAAAGGAACAAATAGCATGTCTGACCATTCAGAAAATGTTTATTGAACCAAACATATTTCTTCCAGATGTCCACACATCTAAGTTCTTAGTCCTCTAGCATCCTCATTAATAATTATGGTAGCAATATCAGGCCCCTGTAACTGCATTTCCTGTAAATCTAACAGATGTTCAATGTACTGAGCCCAAAATGACCCTTTCCTCCCTTTCAGCTAGTATCTGCATTAGTCATGATAGTGACATTTCTCTTGAATGGGAAGGCCACTATGAAATAGGCAAGACTTTGGACTATTCCTGGAATAATTTCAGCTTTCCCTTGACATAACAATGTAAATCATCATTTTTAAAATTAAAATAGCTTAGGCAATTTAAGCGATGCATAAGTAATTTATATTCCATTTATATGAAATTAGTGTTAATATTTTATCATACTTTGCTATATGGTTATCAGTAATTAAACTCTACTTGTAAGTAAATAAATTATCTACTTTCTTCTTCAAGTTGCTTTTGGTATAAAATAAATTTAGTTAGTTTCTTAGTCCTTTTTCTCTTACTATAACAGATAAACATTGACTAGGTAATATATAAAGAAAAGAAACGTATTTATATCAAGGCTCTGGAGGCTGGGAAGTGCAAGAGCATGGTGCCAGCATCTGGTGAGGGCCTTATTGCTATGTCATCACATGGTGAGAGAGCAAGAACAAGAGAGCCAGAAAGAACTCCATTTTATAACAAAGGCACTCCCACAATAGCAACATTAATCCATTCATGAGAGCAGAGGAATTAAGTTTCCAACACGTAAACTTTTGGGGGACACATTCCAACTATAAGGAATACTAAGTGAGTCAAAGATGAAATTCAGTGTGGGAATTTACATATACATGTTTAAACTCAGTGACTTGAGGAACACTGCTGTCATTGAGGAAACAGAAAGATATTGTGGACAAGTAGTATATGAGGGACAGTGAATGAAAAGTTATCAGGGAGGCAGAGTTTAGGCTTGGGCAACAGGAAGTTCTAAATTCTAATTCTGTCACTTTCTATCTGAATGACTGAGTAATTAACCTTGTAAGCCCCATCTTTCACAATTCTGTGATGTGTAATAGTATCTTCAGATAGGATTGTTGTTGAATTAGAGGAAACAATATTTTATGTGCTTAACACAATGCCTAGAATATACCAAGCTCTCAATAATTGTTTGCAGAATCCAGAAAAGACCAAAATAAACTGGGAAACCATTTATTAAAAATAAAATAAAAAGAGAAAAGAGGAATATTGAAGCATTGGAGAGATAGTTGATTAAAGAAATTCTTGTGCAAGGTTATTTTTGAATTCAGTTTAATGATTAAAAAATATGAATATGAAAAAGTTTTGATGAAAAATTTGCTCTAGCACTATGTTGGTGATGGTCCTATTATTTTAAGAAAATCAACACTATTATCAAAAACCTAGTGATTTTATTTAAAACATCGATATGAATTCTTCTTTTAAGGATACTCATCCAAATCTCCATAGTAAAACCTTTTTATTTGCTGCCTAAAAATAATTATGGAACACAGGCGGTGCTTATGGGAATTACATTCCCTCATGTTCTTTTTACAACTACAATAGATTTTTAGGCTTGTCTTTCTTTTATTGCAGTGTTTTCTATCAGCTGTTCCTTAGGGTTACACATACTGAGTGAGCTACTATGTTCTTTGTGGTTGATTATAAAGATGTAGGTTCAATGTAAGCAAAGCTTGCCTAGTTGGTGAATTAATTTTCTCTCCTGATTATAGTCAACCCATCATGATACCATAACTGAGTGTTAGCATTGGGGATTTTATTCATAAGGTTTGCTTCAGATTTCATAATATGTTGAAACCATAAATTTATTTAAGGTGTAGTATAGCTAATGTGCTATTTTTAAGTCCTGTTAAGAAATGTTTTTAGTTAAACCTAAAAACGTAGTCCCTGGCAGCAACTTCCTTCTATGCTTTGTAGAAGGAGGCTACAACAGTAATGAGTTAGAGGGGTGATTAAAATTAGAACAGTAAGGGCAAGTGACAGCTATCGGCACGTTTGACTAAACCTCCATACACTAGAGTGAGATAGGATTTAAAACTGTTTGTAACTGTGTTTGCCAAAAGCTAATTAACGGGATTAAGCTGCAGAGTTTCTCTTTTCCCACTGGGCAAATTAAAACAACATTTAGAAAGATACCTCATATCTAATCTTAAATTAGTCTTGTGCTACTATGTTTATGTCTAAACTTTAAAGTGGATTTAAAATACATCAAGAGGGTGAAAGCTATGGCATTTCTCTAACTGCCTATTCCAAACTGATAACAAAATAATGAAAAGGCATATAACTTATACTTGGAAAGTAATAGAATGAAATAGAGTATATTTCTGAAGATTCAGATTGTCTTAAGTATAAAGTTTTAAAACATTTGCTATGAAAACTATGTCCAGATTTAACCAGTGTAACTGAATTCACTATTTTCATAAAAGACATTTATTAAGTTGATCTTGTGAAATGCCATTTTTCATGGTAACAATAGAGTTTAAAAAATAATAGAAAGTATCACTCTATTGCATAAGCTATTGTAAATTCTTGCTCTGTTTATTATGCTAAAATTTTACTTACACCTGTTCTCTTCATGAAAAGATTTGCAGGAAAACTAATAGTGAAATAAATAGGGTTTCAGTGATATGTGTGGCAAGATGGGTTGTGAAAGGAAGAAAGAGTATTTAACACTCAGATTTCAATTGTTTTAGATATTTAGGACATTATCATTGTCTTACATTACTGTCAAATATAATGAAGTCTCATATTTTTATACAAATATAACAGCTAATTGGAAACATTTCTAAGAGTTATTCTAAATCTCTCTAGGAGTTATTGTAAGTCTCTTTTTTTGGAATAAAACAGTCATTTTAAAAATTTTAACAAGATGCCAGAATGTTGCATTATACTAAATGTGTAGATTTTCCAAAGTAGTTTAAATTATAAACTGTCTGCTCTATTACTAATCAACAAAATTACTTTGTAATTAATTATTTATATTTTTATGCAATTAAAATAGATATTTTTCTATGTTGGTTCATTTCTATTTTTTACTTTAAAACACAACTGAATACATAAATAATTTACATCAGACTTTATCAGTCTTAGTACTATTGACATTTGGGCTGAATAATTCTTTATTTGAGTGGCCTGCGCTGTGCACTGCAGCATATTTATCAGTATCTTTGGCCTCTACCTCTTAGTTACCAGTAGCACCTTTCCAGATGTGCCAATCAAAAATATCTCACGTACCCTGGAGAGGAAAGGGGCAAAATTCCCCTCTACTCTTCACTGAGAACCACTCGTTGATATGTATATCTAAAGATATAAAATGATTGAAAAATCTCAGTGTACCCAAATAATAAGCGATTTAAATATGCCAACATTTATGTAAAATTAAATAAGTTAAAGCCAAAAGTAGAACATATGAAATAGTAAATATGGAAAAAAAAGTTAAATGTTTATATTTTCATTGTGAAATTTAATACAGTATGGAAAATGCTGGTAAGATTATTCAAAAGAAAACTGATATTATGATTTTTTACAAATTTATTGATATAAAGTAAAATAAACCTTACCTATTTAAGTTAAACAATTTGATCATTTTATATATATGTCAAATATATATGCGCGTATATATATGTACATACTTATGAAAGCATCACCACAATTAGCATAGTGAACATGTTCATTATAATAAAAAGTTTTCTTGTTCCCCTTTGTTATCAATCCAGCCACAATCTCAGGCAATCACCCATCTGTTTTCTGTCACTATAAATTGCTTTGAATTTTCTAGAATTTTCTCTACATGGAATTGTATGGTATAGTCTATTTTTTGCCCTAGTTCTTTCATCAAAATAATTATTTTGAAATGTTTCTGTATCTTCTGTGTATCAGTAATCATTTCTTTTTATTGCTGAGAAGTATTCCTTTTTATTAATATATTACAATTTATTTATCTGTTCACCTATTTTTGGACGTTTGGGTTTTCCTCACTTTGGGATCTTAGAAATAAAGCTACTCTAAACATTTGTATGAGTCTTTGTTTGGACATTCGATTTTATTTCTCTTGAGTAAATAAGAGTGGAATGGGCGAATTGTGTGGGAGGTACTCCTTAGACTTCTTAAGAAAACATCCGTTTTCCACAGTGGTTTACCTTTTTAAAGTTTCTCCAGCAGTATGTGAGAGTTCCAGCTGCTCTACATGCTTGCCAACATTTTGTGTGACCAATGTCTTAATGTTAGTTAATTTAATGCATTTTTCTGATGATTAATGAGGTTGAGCATTTGTCATGTGCTTACTGGCCATTTTGTATATCACTTTTTTTTTAAAGATCTGTTCAAATCTTTTGCCCATTGTATTCTTTTGTTTTGTTTTTGTCTTATTATTGAGTTCTAAGAGTACTTTATGTATTCTGGATATGAGTCTTGTATGTTTTGCAAATATTTTATATGTCTGTAGCTTGTCTTTTTCATTTTCTTGATAGTATCTTTTGAAAAGCAAGAGTTTTTAACTTCAACGAACTCCAATTTATTTTTGAAAAATGTTTTGGACTTTTTTTGCGTCTATCTAAACAATCTGTCAACCTCATGTTCTCCAAATATTTTCCTGGAATTTTATAAGTCAGGTATTTCATATACATTATGATTCATTTCAAGTTAATTTTTGTACATTGAAAGGTAGTATTCATGGTTTTGTTTTGTTTTATTACCTGTAGATGCACTGCTGATCCAGCACCATTTATTGAAAAGACTTTGCTTTCCTCATTGAACTGCACTGACATGTTTTTGAAAATCAATTAGCTATATACGTAAATATGTTATACTTTCTATATGTGTGTATAGAAAACTATAAATATGTATATGTATGTAAATATATATTTCTCAACTCCGTTCTGTTCCATTGATATATATGTCTATCTTTTGCTAATGCAAAATTGTCCTGATTACTGTGGCTTTTTAGCAAGAACTGACATCAGGTAGGAAATATCTTCCAAGTTTGTTATTGTTTTCTTATTGTTGTTGTCATTGCTGTTGTTCTTCATTTAACTGTCCTGTATATTCTTAATTCTAAGCATTTCCATAAAACTTTGGCAATCTTCTTATTCATTACTCTTTAAAAAATGCTAGAATTTTGATTTGAATTGTGTGGAATCTACAGATCAACTATGATAGAATTTCTCAACAATTTTGAGTCTTCTAATCTAATAATATGGTAAATTTATCTGGGTACTCTAATTTATCTCATCAATGTTTGATCTTTTTGATGTAAAAGCATGGGTGATTTTTGCTACATTGATTCCTAGGTATTTTATGGATTTTGGCAATAGGATAAATATTTGTGTATATTAACTAAATTGTCCTAAACCCATCTATTAGTTCTACTCATTGTTTTGTAGATTGCCTTGAACTTCCTACCTAAACAATCACATCATCTAAAATGGAAAAAAAGTTAAACTTCTACTTTAACGATCTTTATGCATTTTATTTCTTTTTTTCTTGATTTATTGTGATGGCTATAACATCCCATACAATGTTGAAGATAAGTTAATACAGAGAAAAAGAAAAAGTGTGATATCAGTATCATCAGAGACACTGCAAACTAGAATAAAATGGAGGAACTTCTTTAAAACATAGAAAAAAAGTGAACCTAAAATTCTTTTTTTTTTTTTTTGAGATGGAGTCTCACTCTGTTGCCCAGGCTGGAGTGCAGTGGTGTCATCTCGGCTCACTGAAAGCTCTGCCTCCTGGGTTCACGCCATTCTCCTGCCTCAGCCTCCTGAGTAGCTGGGACTACAGGCACCCACCACCACACCCGGCTAATTTTTGTTTGTTTGTTTGTTTGTTTTAATTTTAGTAGAGACGGGGTTTCACCGTGTTAACCAGGATAGTCTCAATCTCCTGACCTTGT
>NW_012118487.1:10653507-10667745 GCF_000951035.1 Colobus angolensis palliatus
GGCTTTCACTATGTTAGCCAGGATGGTCTCGATCTCCTGACCTCGTGATCCACCTGCCTCAGCCTCCCGAAGTGCTGGGATTACAGGTGTGAGCCACCATGCCCAGCAAAATTCTTTATTTAGATCAAATAATCTTTCTAAACTGAAAAAAAGTGACTTTATCAGGCATACAAAGCCTTAAAGAACTCATTATCAAGAATTCTTCACTAAAAGAAGTGTTAAAAGAAGTCCTTCAAGTGGAAGGAAATGATACCAGGTGGAAATATCAATTTACACAGAGAAATAAACAGCACCAGAAATGGTAGCAACATGGGTAAATACAGAGATTTGATCCTTTATTTTATGTCCCTTTAAAAGATAATATACTGCTTAAAGCCAGAAAAATAATAATGTATTGATAGATATATAGCATATGTTGCAGTAAAATGTAGGACAATAGTACAAAGCTGGGAGGAAAGAAATGGAAGTATATTGTTCAAGGTAATTACACTATACATGGAGTAATATGATTTCACTTGAAGATATACTGTCATAAATTAAAGATGTACACTATAATCTCTGTGACAACCATGAAAATAACACTATACAGAGTCATGAGGGGTAAGCCAACAAAGGAAAAATAATAGAATTATTAAAAATACTTAATACAAAAGAAGAAGGAAAGGAGACAAAAGGCATAAAGAACAGATGGGACACGTAGAAAACAGAAGTAAGATAGTAGATTTAAACCTAGCCATATACAGAATCGAATATAAATTACCTATCACACTAATTAACAGAGAAAGATTGACACATCTTATATACATGAAAATATTGTTTCATCCATATCACTGGAAAAATAAGATTTTATTCTTTTTAATGGCTGAATAATATTCTATTGTATATGTATATGACATTTTCTTTAGCATTTCACCTGTTAATGATGCAGATTAATTCTATATTTTGACTGTTGTGAACTGTGAATAGTACTGCAACAAACATGAATATCTTTTCAATATATTGATTTTCTTCCTTTTGGTTGTAGACTCAGTAGTGGAATTGCTGGCATAAAAGAAAAAATAAATATTTAAGGTGGCGGATATCCCAAGTAACTGATTTGAACTTTACAAATTATATGAAGGCATTAAATTTTCACATGTACCCTGAAACTATGTACATCTATTACATATCAATTTAAAAACCAGTAACACCCAACTAAATGTTACTTACAGGAAACACACCTTAAATATAAAGGCCAAAAGAGTTTAAATGTAACAGGATGAAAAAAGATATATCATGCTAACACTAATCAAAAGAAAGCTGGAATAACTTTGGAAGTCATTTTTTCTTACAGAAATTGCTGGTGGTGGTGTTCTACTAGGCATTTAACTAGCATGAACTCACACTGCTGCATCATTCTTCCCCACAGCGTGATGTAGCTGCTCATTTTTTTTGTGGGGTGGGAGGCTTCCCCTTTCTGCTTTTGTAATGTGGCATCTAGACGGTGGCCTTTGTCCCTAAACAGTTTGGCAGTCAGTTCAGTGTTTATGCTGTATTTTTGGGTCCATCTTATCTGTTTTGTCTTGTTTGCCTGGCTCCTCGCTTAATTTTCCAGTTGCTCAGCCAGTCCCAATTTCCCTGCGTTTTCCCTGTGTTCTCAAGCCAGCCAGCATTGCATTTCCATTGCACATTTTGAGCTGTGTAGATAGAGGAACCCACACATTGAAGGGTGTGGTGAACTCACCTCATCAGAAGCAGTCTGCTTCTCAACAATAGGCTTCTCTGTAGTTTCTGTCTGCTTTATTTGCCAGCCTCCTACACACATGCACAGTTTAGCAGTGAGCCAGGAATTTGGGAACATGGACTTTGATTTTAAATCTCAGCACCTATGTGACTCTTTCATTTCTAGAATTTCCCTTTAAATTTCCACCGGTCTGCTTCTCTGAATGCGAACACCTCTCACCTTGAGCTGATAAGGCCATGCTTAGACCTGGGAGCGTAAGAGAGCACCCTCACTCAAGAAAGCTACACACTTGCGGCTTTTATCCAATGCAGTTGTGTTTCCTCAATAGTAAACTCTCCTTTACTTTGTGCTTGTAATCGATCACTTTCCCATTGCATTCAAATTGCTGGTTTTAATAATTTTGTCCATTTTTAAAGTAATTGTGATTTTCAGAAGAAATGTAATAACCTTCATGCTGCCATTATCGGAAATTCCATGCACTGCTCGATTTTTGAGTGACCAACCACACTTAGTTTCCCAGTTGAAACATCACTTGCTTGTGATGTATGTGTCAAGAACTGTGAAAACTCTGGGGTTCTGTCAGACTATTAAGCTAACAAATTATTCCACCACAGTTTCATGGATATTGGCAGAAGATACGAGATCTTGGGTTAGAGAAATGGACTTTATTACTCACAGCACAGAAAACAGCACGGGCATCATGCTCACGTCACTTGCTCCCCAGCAGGTTTGAAAAGAGGGGCTCAGATGCCTGGCACCTATGCAGTGGGTTTGGTTCAGAGCTGAGGTCCCTCGAGCTTAGGGAACAAAAACCTTTTATGTTAGGCCGTAAGCAAACCTGCCCTCTGCTCTTAAGGTAAAAATTATCTCTATTTTTCAAGACTGTTTTTTAATACAAACAGCCTTGTGTAGAGAGTACAGTACAAAAGCTAAAATTTCCTATGTTTGCAAGCCCTGCAGAAACAAAAGAAATCTATGGAGAATATTGTATCTCAATAATACCTGTTCTTTGCTCTACACCGTCTTGGCTTCTGGCAAATATTCCCAGAGATAGGCAACTTTGTCATCCACTCTGATTAATCTGATTGACAGAAGCTGGGACAAAATCTATTCGATTTGTCTCACACAACATTTAATTAAGACATTTATCAATAGGACCCCAAACAGCACAATGAAGTCAATCTGCAGTATCATGCCAGCCATGACCCCCAGGGCTCAGCGCCCCTCAACAAATCCCATAAAAGATCAGTGTTGACCTTAGAAAGCTAGTTGGATTTCTCTTTAAGTCTTTGTATTGAGCTTTCCACTTTGCCGGAAACACTAATGCAAGAACAGCAGGATGTATCAGTAATTGTACAAACTGCATCTTGGCTGGCAAGAAGAAAGTCTAGAGCATTTCTATCATTCAGAGCAACCTGGGCCAGTGAGTTCAGGCTAACATGAATGCCTTCCAGGGCTGACGCTGTGTCATTGTTCACTTCAGCTGCAGTCAAGGACAAATTTTATACTGCTTTTTCTAATTGGATGACTCCAATAATAGAGGCAACTTCTAGCACAAAATAACGAGTCATTTATCCCTCCAGAAGCTCCCATATGGGTCCTCATTTTTCAAAGATTTCCCACAGCCATCTGAGGGTTACACGGTTTAATGTGTTTCTTTAACCACTTTAAGGTCTCTATGACCACCCCTAAGAGACAATTCACTGGGCTTCTACAGAAAAAGTATTATTCTCGGACCACAGAGGTCCCCAGAGAGAAAGTATTTTTGCAGTTGTTGGGGGCACTTGTGTGGGACACACATCAGGTGAGGGGTGCAGGTTCAAAGTGCCTTCAACAAAACCATCCAGCCTGCTATGTGAGTCACGTAGGTTGTCTAATCACCGGTCACAAGGTTTCCACAGTTAGCAGCCCCTAAGAAGGGTATCATTCATCTGCCCATGTGTAGTTTTTCCAGTGGGATCCCAAAGAAGTAGGCCATTGGCAACAGACCAAGAATCAGAAAATCTCTAACAAGGTTTATTAAGCACATTATCGGCTGGAGCTTCGAGACCAACCTCGATTCTGCCCACTGAGTGGAAGAATCATGCCCATTTTCAGTTCCACAACAGCTGGACGGAAAACATCCAATGTCCGTGTTGCCAAACCACTAGGGTACAAAAACCAGGCATTTCGTGTAATTTCTGTAAACCAAAGGCACCATTAAGCCAGGGGGGCCATACTGCCACAGGCAGAACAGAAGATGAAGTTTTCCCTGAAGGTTGTGTAGAGCCAAGATAGCGTTAGAGCCAGGCAAGCTGTAAGACTGAGTATACTCTTTCAGTGTGACAAATAAGGCTTGTGGTGTGTTTCCTGCTGTGTTAGTCATTGTATCTCAGTTGTCCCACCCCAAATGGTGAATTTCAGGCTGAAGAGTCACACAGCCTCCCTAAATCAGACATTCATTTTCAACAGGAGCTGAGTGGCAAACTAATGGCCACTTTTCAAAAGCAGTGTGCCTAGTAACTGTGTCAGGAAGGTGACCAGTTCTAAGCTCCAAGGAGAACCGTTATTTTGAGGCTGCCTATCTTTGCTAGAGGGTCCAATCGGCAAAATCATTAGTCACAAAGGTTACAGTTCAAAGGAATCATTAAAATGGTGAGCTTTCATAGGTAGAGGGTGTGCTTCAGCTTGCTGGAGAGCTTCCAGTTCTGCCTGTTAGTTTGGGATCCGTTCAAAGGGTGATGATTTGCACATTAGCCAACATAAATGAGCAAATGAAGTGCAGCACATGCTGTATTCAATATTCAGACTCCAGTAAGCTTTTCGATCTGCCTTTTGTGGTGGAAGGCTGAAGAAAATCAGTTTTTCCCTCACTTCCAAAGGGATTGTGTTTTTTAAATCCAGCCACATAAGCCCGAAGAAACTTCTCTCATAGAGCAAGCTCCTGAACTACTTTGGAGTATACCAGGTATCCCTCTGAGAAAAAGTGTGATATCTCCTAATTCAGTGCCATTGTGACCGAGGCTTCTGACTTGCCAACCAGCAGGAGATCACCAATATTCTGAAGACTTTAAAATAAGAGGATAGAGGCACGTACATTCTCCACATTCCCCTGATGGTGAATGGTGGAGAAGTGTGCTCCACTGCCACTTCTCTGCTTGCAGCACTTCCCAGTCAGAGATCCCTCAGTGCACGGAAAAGAGAAGCACAACTGTGTCACACATCAATTTCAGACGCAGAAGCAACAACAGAAATGTGAATACCCCAAAGGTCTCATCCACAAGGTCACATTTCTTCCTTTGTCCACTGTGAGCCCTTCCCAAAATTCATCAGTTAAATTTGGGTGTCTCTTTTCTTCACAGGTAGAACTGTCCCTTGGCCCCCTGTCTCCAACAAACTTTCTATTTTATTTATATGCTTTATTTTTAAAGTTTATAAAAACTTTCTTCCTCCCCGTAGTTCCCCAGCATACATACTCACACAGGTGCATATGGCTTATGTACTCTTTGGCTCCTTAGTCTTTTAATTGGAGAATTTAATTAATTTAACTTTAATATAAAATATTTGAGTTCAGATATACTCTACCATCATTTGCTTTTAATTTAATCCATATGTTTTATGTTCTCTTTTCTTTTTTCCTCTTTTGTAATAAAATATTGTATAATTATTTCATTTTGTTCTATTAAACTGTTAAAATTACCTTTGCTTCTTATTTAGTAATAATTATAACAATTACAACATGCATATTTTACATAGTGCAATCTAAAAAAATCACTGCTTTTACCTCTCCCTCCCTCTTATTATGTTAGAAACTTACAGTACTTTAATTCTATTTACCCCTTCCCATCATTTTGTAAAATTATTGCCATGCATTTTAATATAAATTGTTATTTAAATCAACACTCTCCATTATTGTCTTTTTACAGGCATTATTCATTTATATTTACTTTTAAATTTATTTTTTAAATGTATTCAATTTTCACTGTATATTTTCTTTTGCTTTATGAACACCAGTTAGTATGACTTTTTAAAAAGATGTTAGTATTTTTCTTGGAAAATATCTGTAATTCACTTTATTCTTGAAGGAACTTTTGCTGATTAATGGATTCTATATTAGCAGTTATTGTATTTGGTCCTTTTAAATATACCCTGAATTATCATGAGTTTCACTGTTCCTCTGCAGAAGTCATCTGTATATCTCTTTGTTGTTCTTTGAAGGTAATGTTTCTTCTCATCAGGTTTCTTTACAATTTTCACTGTCTTTGCTTTTCTGTGGTTTTATTAGGATGTGGGATTTTCTTTGTATTTGTCTTGCCTATGTTGCAGAACTTAATCTGTTGTTGGATGTTTTGTAGTTTGTTTTGTCAAATTCTTGCCATTATCTCTTAAGAATTGCCTCTGCCTTATTTTTTCCTCTCTTGTTTGGGGACTCCAGATGAATATAACATATATATCAAAACTATTTTGTCTCACAAATCTCTTACAGCTGTTCTATTTTTATGCTCTTTTTTCTCCACATATCTCAGTTTTGAATTTTATATTAGCCTGTCAATTTCAGAATTTTAACCTCTAGGTTCATTCTGTTGATACAACCATTCTTTGAAAATGTATTTTTAGTTCTGAAAGTCTATTTCTTTCCTTTTATAAATGTCTCTTTTCTACTGAAACATCTTTTTATTCATCTATTTTTCTAGTATTGCAATACTCTATACTTATTTTGAGGTCTTTCTCGGCTAACTCCAGTGTCTCAAGTATCTCAATCATCCATAAGTGTGTTTTCAGTTCATTTTACTTTATTTTGTTGTTTTTGAGCTTTTTATTGTGGTCTAGTAATTTTTATTAAGTGTTAGTGATTCTGTAGTGAAAAATTATAGAGGTTTAAGGTAATAATGTTTCCCTCCAGACAGCATTTGTCTTTCTCCTCTTAGGATAAAACACTAGAGGCTTATCTGGAACTGTTCTGAGTCTTGACTGCATTGAAGGCTCATTAACATTTTATTCTACTTTTGGTTTGATCTTGAGTCAGCCAAAAGCTCTGTGTATTCTCTGTGACCCCTCCTGGGCTCAGATTCTGAACTATAGTTGTCTTACATGATTGTTTATAGCTCTGTTGTACTTTTCACAGTCTTTCCTCTTAGCTTTTTAACCTCCCTATAGTTTAGCATTTAGCAAATGTTTTCAGGGAAAAGTTGACCATGTGGCTGCCAAATTCCACCATAACTACTGGTTCCTTCATCTTCCAACAGCATTCTCTATGGGCTCACAGCTCTGATTCTGAGCCTCCTGCTGCTGCCTGGAGCTATCAAGTGACCCCAGAGCAAAAGCAGATGCAAAAATTATTTAAACGTTGAAGGGTCTGCCTCCAAAACCTATGTGTGATTTTTTCAGGTCTGGCCTGAAATATGCAACTACAAAGACTTTACCTGATACAGGTTAAAGGAGAAAGCTGCCCTCCTCACAGCACACTCAGTGCACAGCCAATGAACTGCAGCCTTTGAAGGGAGCTGTAGTCAAGGATTGGAACTCTCTGGCCCATCATGCTCCTGGCACATTTTCATGCCTAGCCCTGGCATCTTCATCTCTTTATCTGCAGCCTTGAATCGAGGTCCTCTTTGGGTGTTTCTGCTAAAGTCTCCTTAAGAGGAGAGGATGAGAAAACCTTCAAAATGCTTTTCCCCATTCTGACTCAGTACCCAGTACTTTTCTACTCCTATCCCACCCCCTCATGCTTCCCCTGATCCTAGACTTGATAAAACTGTGGGGACCTTTTTTCTGAAGTTCTCTTAAGAGTGAGGCATCCTCCATGCCTCTGCGGATCCCCCTGCCCCTTGGCTGGTGCACATTCCTTAAGGGAAAATGAAACAGAGTCAGCCTTTCCTCTGGTTTTAGCCTCTTACTTTTGCAATTTCAGTACCAATTAAAGGATTCTTTCATTTGTGACTTGTTGCTTTAATTGACTGCTCCCTGACACCCGGCAGCTTAGCTGTCTCTCCAGCTCAGTGGAGCTCCTGACAACCTGTCTTTAGCATTTTTTTTTTTTTAAAGTCTTAGTCCAGTTCTTGTCTCAGTAGCTCTTGACTGCAATTATGCATTTTGTATTTGTATCTTATCGGCCCTTTACAGGAATTTTCAGCCCAGATGCTATTCTACTACTTTCTAATCTCTCCTAGACAGGAGTATAATTCTCATTCACTGCCCTACAATTAAACACCCTGAAAATATACATAACATTCCTGATTACATTTCACAAACACAACTTAGGTTTGGTTTTGCTTTGTTTGAGACAGGGTCTCACTCTGTTACCCAGGCTGGAGTTCAGTGGCGTGAACACGACTCACTGCAGCCTCAAACTTCTCAGCCTAGATGATTCTCCTGCCTCAGCTTCCCAGGTAGCTGGGACCACAGGTGCATGCTACCATGCCTGGCTAATTTTTAAAAATGTTTTTTAGAGGCAGGGTATTGCCATGTTGCCCAGGTTGGTCTCAAACACCTATTAAACCTAGCTTCAAGTGTATCTAAGAAATATGTACTCATACTCCTGAGAAGATTGTCATCTTTGATGCTGTTAGGAAGAATAAGGGGGAAATGGTTATTAAGGAAGGCAACTAACAGTCTCTTCTGCATACGCACATTTGTGCCAGAGTTCCATGCCTGCCCCTTTTCACGCTGTCTGGCATGTCTAACACCAACTGAATTGATTATACAATATATGTTTAGTTTCTATTCACAGGGTAGGTTCCTGGCGCTGATGGCATGGCCAGGGATTAGATGGCTGATGAATTATCAACACTGGTGATTTGGGGTGGCCACGGACAAAGAATTATAGGATGATGAAGCTCTAAAGATCTAACATTATCATGTTAATTATACTTAACAATACTGTATTGTTTACACAAAATTTACCAAGAAAGTAGATCTTAACTGTCCTCACTGGACACATATACATACAAATAGTAACTATGTTTGCTGCGGGATGTGTTAATTATAATAATTTGATTGTGGTGATCCTTGTACAATGTATATGTACATAAATCATCGTCATACACCGTGAATATATATAATTTGTGTCAATTATATCTCAGCAAAGCTGAAAAAATAAATGTTCAAAAAAAGCTTAAAAAAAGAACAACATGGTCATGGTGAGGAAAGTCATAGACCTTCCAAATTAGAAATACACTGGATTATGTGAATGTATTTTTTACATTTTATAAATACGATGTGGTTGAAAGGTTGAATGGTTAATATGTCCCTGAAATGATGTAATTTTGATTTTTCAATTAATTTTTTCCTTGTTATATAGGTCTCTCCACAAGAAGCAAAAAATTGCTTCATAATAAAGTTATTCCAACTTCAGATAATTATTTTTATCATTGGATAATTTAATATTTATTAATTTTGTTGTTGTTGTTGTTGAGACGGAGTCTCGCTCTGTCGCCCAGGCTGGAGTGCAGTGGCTGGATCTCGGCTCACTGCAAGCTCCGCCTCCCGGGTTCACGCCATTCTCCTGCCTCAGCCTCCCGAGTAGCTGGGACTACAGGCGCCGGCTACCTCGCCCAGCTAGTTTTTTGTATTTTTTTTTAGTAGAGACGGGGTTTCAGCGTGTTAGCCAGGCTGGTCTTGATCTCGTGACCTCGTGATCCGCCCGTCTCGGCCTCCCAAAGTGCTGGAATTACAGGCTTGAGCCACCGCGCCTGGCCAATATTTATTAATTTGTATGCCTTGCTTGCTAATAGAAAAAAAATGAACTAATAAGTATATGACTAATGCTTCTCAATGTTTATGACTAAAATGTACAGAATAATTTGTAGGTTTTACAACTACATGTTTTAATGTGATTTTTGTTTCTGATGGATACTTATATCAATTCAATCGATGAGTTAGTTAGTAAACTGATTTTAACTGCAATAGTCTTTTCAATTTTAACAAATACTCTCAAAAGATATACTAGAAATAACTTCCAAATAATTTATCTAACAGTCTGTGTCAAAAAGCTCACTCCCTTAAAGGAAATAAAATATTTGCTGACAGGTTATATGTAGTATATACAATACTCCCTCCCATTAAATGGTAGAGGTTCTGATTATTAGAACAAAATGCAATATGTCAGTGTCCAGCCAGGAGACAGAAAGTACACCATTTAAATTGCTAGAGATGGCCGGGCACAGTGGCTCACACATGTATTCCAGCACTTTGGGAGGCCGAAGTAGGTGGATCACCTGAGGTCAGGAGTTCGAGATCAGCCTGTCCAACATGGTGAAACCCTGTCTCTACTAAAAATACAAAAATTAGCCAGGCGTGGTGGTGCAGACCTGTAATCCCAGCTACTTGGGAGGCTGAGGCAGGAGAATTGCTGGAACCCAGGATGCAGAGGCTGCAGTGAGCCAAGATTGCCACCACTGCACTCCAGCCTGGGCAACAGAGTGAGTCTCTGTCTCAAAAAAAAAAAGAAAAACTTTGCTAGAGATAATCTAATATAAAGAGTTATTAATCAGACATTGGGGAGCAAAAATGGCAATAAATGGCAATAAGGGGAACACTAAGGTATCACAGAGGAAGCAACACCAGCTGCTATCACTAGGGCTGGGAAACAAAGGGAAGAAGTGGGAAACTTAGAAATACAGAGAAGGGGCCGGGAGAGGTGGCTCAGGCCTGTAATCCCAGCACTTGGGGAGGCAGAGACAGGCGGATCACCTGAGGTTAGGCGTTCGAGACCAGCCTTCTCAACATGGCCAAACCTCATCTCTACTAAAAATACAAAAAATTAGCTGTGTATCGTGGCGGGTGCCTGTAATCCCAGCTACTCAGGAGGCAGAGGCAGGAGAATCCCTTGAACCCGGGAGGTGATGGTTGCCGTGAGGCAAGATCGCACCACTGCACCCCAGCCTGGGTGACAAGAGTGGAAACTCCGTCAAAACAAAAACAAAAACAAACAAACAAACAGAAAGAAAGAGAGAGAGAGAGGAAGGAAGGAAGGAAGGAAGGAAGGAAGGAAGGAAGGAAGGAAGGAAGGAAGGAAGGAAGGAGAAAAGAAAGAAGGAGAAGGAGCTCTGCAGAGCTGGTTCAGATCCCAAGGGAGAGGACCTGCTGGGCTAATACTGGTCCTGCAGAAGCTGAGAGAAGAGGCCCCGTGGAGCAGGGATTGAGCTGCAAGAGGAAGGAGAGCCCACCAACAGAAGCATATTCAGGTTGGTTCTCAAAATGTGGCAGGGAATGGGGGGTGGGGGAATTGGCAAGTTGCCACTGCCAGGGGAACAAACACTCTGAAGGGTGACTGATAAGACAGAAAGCAATCAGAAATGAACAGTTCCTTTCTTTCTTCTTCAGCCTACTACTACCGTCTCTCTACCACCCCCTACTGGTGGGGTTGGAGCTATCTGGCAAAATAAAAAAATGTGATTGGTAGAGTGTCAACCACAACATCCCAAAACAATATATAGAAGGCAAGATTTGAAACTGAGGAAAAGTAGCTTGCTGACTACCACAAGGATCTTACATATGTTACCAAAAGAGTCTCTGGGTGATGCATTTTCTAATTTACAGTTTTATAGAATCTGTAGGATCCTATTTTAATGGAGAATATTATTAACATAATTAAATGTGGACAAAATAAAATGGATTTGAAATAATATTCCCTAAACTAAAGATGGTGTGTATTCTCATTATGAAAAACTGAGATTAAAAACAGGAAAAGCCAAAGTAGGTTTAAACTATAATAATTGCTTGTGAATACAAATATCTTAGATTTTCTGGATAGTCTTGATTTCAAAAATTAAGTTTTAATGTTGAAACTGTTAAAAAATGTTTGAAAAATGTTTTCTTGTAAATATGTGTGTGTCCACAGGTTGGTGTGTGTGTGTGTGTGTGTGTGTGTGTGTGTGTGTGTCTAAGTGTTTTTAATGTGTATCTAGAAAAGTGATTGACATTTTGGACTGAGTAAAAATAGATTATTTTAACTGAAGTCTAGCTTAAATATTCTCTGGTCTCTGGCATGGATCCTTAAAAAGTCAACTACAGCTTTTAATGGAGAGAAGAGAAGATGACATCTGGCTGATGCAGGCATATATTTTGGTTACATTCCACTTCTCTCTGGAAGAGAAAGGAATATTTGGGCAAATAATATAAATGAACTAAAAATATAACTTCAGTTGTCATAGGCAACCTTTTTCTTCCAAGGAGAAGAAAGGATAAGGATAAGAAACATATGGAAGAAAAGATACATGCTCTGAAAGTACACACAAGAGAAATCTAAGAATAACATGAACACTTATGCTGTTTGCAACTAATCATGCAAATTACCATCCAAAAACGCTCAGTGTTCCTCAATGAATTCTCATTTACTTCTAAGAGTCGTTTTTGTAGACCCATTTTCCTTCCAGCTGGCAATGAAAAAGTAAAGTAAAAACTGTTAGGAACAAAGGATAAGAAGAGTAATTTTCAGTAATTCCACTGAGGCACAGCACAATCACTCTTACTCAGTTCCATTTACAACTCTATCTTGTTCAATGGAAACTATTTTGTTAACTAAGTTAACTAAGCATACATCATGGAAATCATGTATCATGACCACACAATTTTCTTGTTTTAATTTGTCGTTCACTTCAGAATCTGAGACTAAAAACTATGTAAGTATAGATTTTAAATTTGTATTTTTGTAAATGTTCCAATTTCCTCATTATTGGTTTCAGTTATAAATGTCTACTAATGCCTTATTTATGTTGCTTCCTAACTCAGGTAACTGCTTTAACTTAACAAGCTTTTGCTTTGTTTTGTTTGATTTGTTTGTTTGTCTTTGTTTTGAAGTTGGAAACATAGGAATGCTAAACTTAGAAGTTTATATTATATAATACTATAAATTCCTAAATACTTATTCTATTATTTAAAGTGAAAAGGAGTATGAGATTTAAGAGAGGGGCTTTGGGAGGGAAAATGGGTGGTAAAGTAACAAAGTTAGAAATACACAAACAATAGAAGGATTTAAAAAATTCTCACAATCTATGAAACAATGTGAAACAATGTGATAACGCAACAACAAAACAAACAGAAAACAAAGTGAAAGCAGTTGATTCTGGTGCTGTATTTTCCTTGAGTTATGAGTGCTGAAAAAGCAATCCTATCCTTCTTCCTGTTTATTATTACTTCTACTGCTCTAAATCACATATTGTATAATAATGTCTTCACTGAAAGTTAGACTTTTTATGGCCTAGTGTTGATCAATTTTGTGAATGTTCTGAAAATAAGATGGGGGGAAAACCTTTATTTTTATCTGTATAGCTAGTGGGTCACACTTGTTAACCCTTATTTCATATTTTCTATTGTTTTTGTTCTGTTTTATTTGTCAATAACAGGAGAAAAATGTTTCAATTATGATCAGTTTGGGACTTACTCCTTTAGTTATACCAACCTTCTTTGCCTCATATTTTTAGGCTATTTTAGAAACACAAACTTTAAAATTGTTGCATCCTTTCAGTTAATAGAACCTAGGAAAATAGCAGGTTCTATTAACTATCAAATAGAAGGTAATGAACCTTCCTACCTTAATAATGTTTTGTGTTTGGTGTTGTTTATTTTATTTGGCTTTAATATTATAGTGGTTTTGTTTCGGTTAGTATCTGCCTGGTGTATGGTTCTACATTCTTTAAATTTAATTTTTTATTATCCTTATGCTTTAGGTGTACTCTGAAAAACAAGAACCTATCTCTGGTCTGGAACTTTTAAAATCTAAACTCTCAATCTTTGTCTTTTAATTCGTGAGTTTAGTCCATATAATGTTATTATAAGTGTGCATATATTTGGCACTATACATACCGCCTTAAATCTTGAAATATTTCCTTGATTTTTTTCCCCTTATTGAAGTTACTTCATCCAAAACTGTTTTTACTGTGAGTCTTGGTATGGCAAAATTTCTGAAGCATTAATGCCTAGAAGTAATTATTACATTGTTTAATCATAATAAACAAAGGGTAGCTTTCCCAAATATAGGATTCTGAGTTGTAAATTATTTTTCTTTAATATTTTGAAAATACTAATGCATACTGATCATCCATCTAGAGTTGGAAGATCATTGGAAAACATGTTATTAACCTAATGTAGATGCTTCTCAACTGACAACATGTTTATGTCCTGATGAACCCATTGCAAGTATTTGTAAGTTGAAAATGCATTTAATACTGCTAACTTACTGAAAATTACAGTCTAGCCTACCTTATAAATACTCAGAATGCTTATATTAGCCTACAGTTGAGCAAAATCATCTAACACAAAGCCCACAAACACAAAGCCCACAGCATAATAAAAATCATCTAACACAAAGCCCACTGCACAAAGCCCACTGCATCTCACACAAAGCCCACTGCATAATAAAGTATAGAATATCTCATTAATTTATTGAATACTGTACTGAGAGGGAAAAACTGAATGGTGGGTATGGGTACTTAACGAGTGGTTTCTACTGAATGCATATCACTTTCACACCATTGTCAAGCCAAGAAATTGTAAATCAGGGATCATATGTACTTGTTTATATATATATGATTATA
>NW_012118487.1:10667795-10690182 GCF_000951035.1 Colobus angolensis palliatus
TATATATATAATTGAGTCTCTCTGTGTGCATGCATTTAGTTTTTCATCTAACCTGATATTAAATTTTACTAGAATTTGACTAGGCATTTGTTTTTTTTCTTTATTTCTTGACCCTTTGGCACTCCAAGAGTCTTCCAATCTAAATTGTTTAAATTATCATTTTTATAATTGAGTCTCTCTGTGTGCATGCATTTAGTTTTTCATCTAACCTGATATTAAATTTTACTAGAATTTGACTAGGTATTTGTTTTTTTTCTTTATTTCTTGACCCTTTGGCACTCCAAGAGTCTTCCAATCTAAATTGTTTAAATTATCATTTTTAATTCTAAAAAGTTAGTCTCCATTATTTCTGTTTTCATTTCTTCTGAAATTTCATTTCTTTCTCTTTTGGAACTCACATCTAGATATTAGCATTCTGTTTAAACACTACCTCTCAACTTTTCTATTATGTGTTCTATTTCTCTTGTCTTTTCCTTTTTCCCTCTAGTAGGTTTTCTGAATATTAGATTAATACTCTAATTTGTTCTTTTGTTAGTATATTCTGCTGTTTATGTTGTGTTGTTTACTTAAGCTATCATTATTTTTAGTTTATATCTCGACTCTTTATTTTTCTTCCATATTCCTCTATTCCTGTTTCACATTGTTAAACCTTTCTCTATTTCTTTTGATCTGTTTATTAAGCTAATTTTAATTCCTTGGACCTTTTCTTGTACTATTTCTGGTTCAAATAAGATCTAAAAGGGAAGCTAAGATGTTTATCTTTTTAAACAGTTGTGTTCCTCAAACTTTTTATTATTTTGCCCTATGAGCTCATTTTCCCTCTGAGAGGTATTGACTGCTCTATCAGGCAATGTGTATAGAGAAAAGCCAGACACCAGTTTCATTTAGCATTAATGAGCTCGGGTAATGGGTGGTATTTGAACCTCAGGTCTTGAGCTCCAAGCACCATACATGATCAATAACTCCCAGTTTCGCCAAACAACTTATAGGTTTGGATATTCTTTCTCCTTTGAAGGAGAAATGGCATTAGAAGGAGACACTCCGCAGATATTCAGTATTTAAGAATCAGGCAGCACTCAAAACCAGTAGTATGAGAAGCAGGCTTGTAAAGGCAGAACGCAGAGCCAAAATAAGGAAATTACTTGAGAGACTACAAGTAGCTATTTGCCTTATTTGGGTGGAAAGCCCCTAGTTAGAGTTTAGTTGGTGGTTTCTGATTGGTTAAGCTTAAGTTTCATTTTACTATTTGCATTGAATTGGGTTTTGTGTTGCTTACGTAGGAAACCAAGGCACTGGAGCAGTCTCAGCCCAGTGGCCCCATTAGTTACTTTAATACCTTCTAGGAAATTTGTTTGCTTTTTTCTAATATACTCATAAATTTGATTATAAAATTTAAATAATACTACTGTATGCATATTTTTACAATTTGCTTTTATTATTATAATTACTAATATGCAGTGCAAATGTTTAAATATCATTACATATTCTTCTCTAGAATGATATAATTTTACAGCTGCATAGTATCTCACTGTATGAAGAAAAAATAAATAATTTCATAATGGTCATTTGACATGTTGCTAATAATAGTTTATTATTGCATATGTCACTGATAAAACTATTATTTTTACACTAAATTATTAGTGTGCATATATTTAGTTGTTTATTGATCATGTATTTCTACATGTTGCATTGCTAATTTTTTTAACTATTTTCTCCTTGATGTATTACATATGTAGTAAAATGCATAAATCTTAAATGCATGGCACAAGAAATTTTTACATATGTGTACAGCTGTGTAACCATCACACATTATAATTTATATGTTGGATCAGTTCTTAATAACTATCCATATATATTGAGAAAAATTAATCATTTTAAATTTGTCTTTTATTTTTCTCTGCATCCTCTCCAACGTTATTTTTCTGCTTAAAATCTTACAATTTTGATATGTAAATTATTACCATTATTTGTATAAATATGTTCCTCAAATACACCTATTTTTAGAGAAAATAAAAGTAACTTTATGCTTTATCACAGTGTTACCTGACTTCTGGTGATAGCTTATGAATATGTGGAGATTTTATTTTGATAGGTTATGTTAGAATCAGTGCTATAGGACCTAGTGTAGATGTGGAGATTTTATTTTGATAGGTTATGTTAGAATCAGTGCTATAGGACCTAGTGTAGAGGAAAAAAGACTGAGACTTCTGGGAATGTCTTACCAAAAAAACTCAAATGAACTGGTTTGTTAGCATCTAAATTTTTGAGTATAAAAACAAGTAACATACTCTTATACTTTCTAACACAACTCTTGAAAAATTCTACCAATTTGGCATATTATTTAAAATTATTTGTCACAAATATTCTGTCACCTTTAAAACTGATGAAAGAAGTCAGAGAATATAAACCATAGGAAAAGAGAGCAGCAGGAAAGCCAGTCCTTTGAAAGTACAGGACTACTAGGCTTAATACCAGGGCGATGAAATAATCCGTACAGCAAACCCCCATGACACAAGTTTACCTATGTAACAAATCGGCATGGGTTCCTTGAACTAAAAACGAAAGTTGTTTTTTTTTTTTTTTTTTTTTTTTAAAGACCCACCATTTTTGTATTATCAGTTTAAATTACAACTTAACCTGGCAGCATGATAAGATGATAGGGGAAATGTATGACTTTATAAAACAGTTAAGCTCACGTCTTAATGTAAACATCCTTCAGAGGAAGAAATCTGTAAGACCCACTGACATTGAATTCTGCTTTTTTTCCTAATCTAGGATTCTATTAGTTGTAAGATCTATCTCAATTGTACAGATGTTTAAAATGTAAGAAGAAATATATGGAACTTGGGATAAATAAAATGCATTACTAAAGACGAAAGAAAGAAAATACAGGACTAAGTCACTACCACAAGCTCAATAAAATTATCTCTGTAAGGCAGCATTCATTTGTATAATATAAGTGTTAAGTTATAAAAAGTCATTTGAATGATTGCTGGAAAAAAAATCATCTCTACTTGACTCTATAGTTGAAAAGTATATGCGTACAAAAGTTTAAAACCAAGTAAATTTTTTACAGCCCAGGGAAATGATGAGATCAGATCAGAAATACATATACTCAGTCATATAAAAATTCCAAAGAACACTCAGTAATGCAAAAGTTTATCTAAATAACAATTCACAGAATAATATCCATTAATATTTTAATAGGAAGATGAGATGAGAATGTCTGAAAAAGCAAATTGGAAGTTTAAAGAAGTTGTCCATCAAATTCAACCAAGTTTCATAGCCATTATATTTCTCGATTCTATTTACATGAGAAAAGAAATGGAAAAACAGTGTTTTTGAGTAATGTGGACTCAGGCACTTTTATCCCAAATTGTTGTGTTTGCTGATATGAGCAGGAAGCTGTCCGTGTGCTATTCACTTCACTGTGTAAGAGCCGATGTCTATAGCAGTTAAAGGTTGAAGACAGTGTCTCCGCACATGAGACTGTAAATACAGAAACAATTGAGCTGTTCTTTAAATGAAGGTTAGCTTACTGAAAGCAAAAAGAAGTCACTCTCTGAAACCCCAGATGCATTGGAAACTGCTCTAACTCACTGCAAAATGAATGTAGCTAAGGTTATTTTAGAACTGGCTATCCATGCCTTTGTTTCCACATGAAAACATTGTTTGTACTTTTTCATACAAAAAGCAGACTTGGTGCTACAGGCTTCCAGTAAAAACTCTACTTTCTAATTTTTAAAAAGACAGATAAAAGTTTAGAAATACACTCCAAACATGTCTGCAAAGAGCAAGATTGTAAGTATTCTAAACCCTTAGAAACCTCATGAAACTAGAGTTGTTTTTTTACTTGATAGTCAAGCTGTAAAGGGAAGTCTGGTTTTTGCTGTAGGCTTTAGTGCCATCAGCAGTAACAATTGGCATTTGGGGTTATTTATTTCAAAGGTGTGGCTAACACTCTCCAGAGGGCGGCCAGCTGTGAGTGGGGAATGTTCAGTTAGCACCAGGGATGAGAAAGACTTCAGTGACAAGAGTTAATTGTTTATTTGTCAGAACCTTAAAAAGTAGCTGTAATATTATTTCCCCACATAACTCCAACTATTCTTCCCATATTACTGTAACTTGGGCTTTGTATAATCATTCCTTGTGTCTATTTCATGTTATTTTACTCTAAGTATGCTGACACTACTGCCGGAGGGCTAGAAATCACCAAAAGGCAGAAATTCATGATAAAACTAAACCATATTTAGAGAAATACTGATGGCATGTTACTAATACAATATTACTGCTTTATTCCACTGACCCTTGAAATATATGTGAAACTCATAGCTAAACAGGAAGGCCAGGGAGGGAATATCGTTTAAGGATTGAATCCTAGATTATGCTTAGATGTCCTAGCTCTGAATACATAATATCCAAACTAGTTATGCATTGCTGAAGTTAATTTTTTCACTCAAATTTTGGAAACATTGATGAATAAAACAATTGTTTCTCCTTTAAAAAAAGCAAGCATTATACTTGAATTTGGGGTATTGTAGACATCAGTTTAAATCTACTTCTGAATCTCATGAAGAAACTATAGACACATATGCTCAGGTATCATATTTTAAGCAATCTTCTTATTTTAAGTGTGCTAAACAAGTATCATTATTTTACAATTAGTATATATAATTCAATGTTCATTAAATAATTTCATTTATTTTCTTAGATTTAAATAATAAGAAATAGCATAAGAAGATATCTTCACTCCCATGTGATATGGTTTGGCTGTGTCCCCACCAAAAATCTCATCTTGAATAATCCCCATAATCCCCACATGTCAAAGGGTGGGACCAGGGGGAGGTAATTGGATTATGGGGGTGGTTTCCTCCTTGCTCTTCTTGTGATAGTGAGTGTGTCTTAGGAGATCTGATGGTTTTATAGGCATCTGGCATTTTCCCTCCTGGTATTCACTCTGTCCTGCTGCCCTGTGAAGAAGGCACTTGCTTCTCCTTTGCCTTCAGCTATGATTGTAAGTTTCCTGAGGCGTCCCCAGCCATGTGGATCTGGGAGTCAATTAAATCTCTTTCTTTTATAAATTACCCAGTCTGGGATATTTCTTCATAGCAGTGTGAGAACAGACTAATACAATAAATTAGTACCAAGGTAGTGAGCACTGCTATAAGAATACCCAAAAATGTGGAAGTGACTTTGGAACTGGGTAACAGGCAGAGGTTGGAACAGTTTGGAGGGCTCAGAAGAAGACAAGAAAATGAAGGAAAGTTTTGAACTTCCTAGAGTTGAATGGTTTTGACCAAAATGCTGATAGTGATATGGACAATGAAGTCCAGTCTGAGGGGGTCTCAGATGGAGATGAGGAACTTGTTGGGAACTGGAGTAAAGGTGACCCTTGCTATGTTTTAGCAAAGAGACTGGCAGCATTTTGCTGCTGCCCTAGAGATCTGTGGAACTTTGAACTTTAGGGAGATGATTTAGGGTATCTTGTAGAAGAAATTTCTAAGCAGCAAAGTGTTCAAGAGGAAGCAGAGTATACAAGTTTGGACAATTTGTAGCCAGACAATGTGATAGAAAAAAAAAAACCATCTTCTTGAGAGGAATCCATGCAGACTGCAGAAATTTGCATAATTAACAAGGAGCCGAATGTTAAGCATCAAGACAAAGGGGAAAATGTCTCCAGGGCATTTCAGAGAACTTCATGACAGCTCCTCCCATTATAGGCCTACAAGGGAAAAATGGTTTTATGGGCAGGTCCCAGGGCCCCCTGCTCTGTGCAGCCTGAAGACATAGTACCCTGTGTCCCAGATGATTCAGCTCTAGTAATGGCTAAAAGGGGTCAAGATACAGCTCATTCAGTTGCTTCAGAGGGTGCAAGCCCCAAGCCTTGACAGCTTTCACATGGTGTTGAGCCTGTGGGTGCACAGAAGTCAAGAACTGAGCTTTGGGAACCTCCGCCTAGATTTCAGAGGATGTATGGAATCTCCTGGATGTCCAGACAGAAGTTTGCTACAGGAATGGAGCCCTCATGGAAAAATTCTGCTAGGGCAGTGTAGAAAGGAAATGTGAGGTTGGAGCCCCAAGAAAGAGTCCCCACTGGGCCACTGCCTAGTGGAGCTGTGAGAAGAGGTTCACCATCCTCCAGAACCCGGAATGGTAGAACCACCAGCAGTTTGCACCAAGGACCTGGAAAAGCTGCAGACACTCAACGCCAGCTCAAGTAAGCAGCCAGGACAGGGGCCACACCCTGCAAAGCCACAGGGGTGGAGCTGCCCAAGGTCTTGGGAGCTCACGTCTTGCATCAGCATGACCTGGATGCAAGACATGGAACCAAAGGAGATCATTTTGGAAACTTTAGGTTTAATAACTGCCCTATTAGATTTTGGACTTGCTTGGGGTCTGCAGCCCCTTTGTTTTGACCATTTTTTCCCATTTGGAACAGGTATATTTACCCAATGCCTGTACCCCCATTGTATCTAGGAATTAACTAACTTGCTTTTGATTTTACAGGCTTATAGGCAGAAGGGATTTGCCTTGTTTCAGATGAGACTTTGGACTTGGACTTTCGTGTTCATGCTGGAATAAGATAAGACTTTGGGGGACGTTGGAAAGGCATGATTGTGTTTTGAAATGTGAGGACATGAGATTTGGGAGAGGGCAGGGGTGGAATGATATGGTTTGGCTGTGTCCCCACCAAAAATCTCATCTTGTATTATAATACCCATAATCCCCACATATCAAGGTCAGGACCAAGTGGAGGTAATTGGATCATGGGGTAAGTTTTCCTCATGCTGTTCCTGTGAATAAGTCTCATGAGATCTGATGGTTTTATAAACATCTTGCATTTCTACTGCTGGCATTCACTTAGTCTTGCTGCCCTGTGAAGAAGGTGCCTGCTTCTCCTTTGCCTTCCATCATGATTGTAAGTTTCCTGAGGCCTCTCCAGCAATGTGGAACTGTGGGTCAATTAAACCTCTTTCTTTTATAAATTACCCAGTCTTGAGTATTTCTTCATAGCAGTGTGAGAATGGAGTAATACTAATAGTGCAGCAGTATTCACAATAGCCAATATTTGGAAGCAACCTAAGTGTCCATCGACAGACCAATGGATAAAGAAAATGTGGTATTAATACTTAATAGACAACAGAGTACTATTTAACCATAAAAAAGAATGAGATCCTGCCATTTGCAACAACATGGATGGAATTAGAGGACGTTGTATTAAGTGAAATAAGCCAGGCATGGAAAGACAAATTTAGCATATTCTCTTTTATTTGTGAGAACTAAAAACTGTAACAATTGAACTCATAAAGATAGAAAGCAAAATGATGGTTACCAGAGTCTGGAAAGGGTAGTGGGGAGTGGTAGAAGAAGTGGGGATATTTAATGGTTACAAAAATATAGTTAGATAGAATGAATATGATGTAGTATCTGATAGCACAACAGGGTGACTACAGTTAACAATAATTTATTGTACATTTTAAAATAACTAAAGAAGTGTATATAATTGGATTGTTTGTAGTAAAAAGAAAGGATAAATGCTTGAGGTAATGAGTACCCCATTTACCCTGATATGACTATTACACATTGCAGGCCTGTATCAAAATAGCTCATGTACCCCATAAACATATAGACCTACTATATTCCTACAAAAATTTAAAAACCTCATTTATCATCAACAATAACAAAAGATACCATAAGGCAGGAGTAACCTTGTATTTAGAACATTGAAATGTGAAACATGTTTCAGAAATTTAAATTAATCAGTACAGTGGAGTGTGGTTTTTTGTTTTTTGTTCTTGTTTTTTGTTACGGGAAACCAAAAAAACACATCCTCCAGACTAATGTGCAGTGACAAGTTTAACTGTGATTACCACTGTAAACATACTATCATCCAAATGATAAAAGTGACAAACTGTTTATCTGAGAGCATTTACTTGCCTTTTTTTTTTTTTGCTTTTTAAAACTATGTCAATGAATATAATATGAATTCTGAAAACAATGAAAGTAGAATACCAGAGTGAGTATTCTGGCATTCAAATTCAAATACAAGTGTTGCTTAGTATAAGGGCAATGCTAGAATTCAGAAACTTTTATTAGGGTTCCTGAGTCACATAATTGGCCTCCTTTTTAAAAAATTCCCATTTAGTAATAAGAATTTACAAACATGATTACCAGTAAAAATATTACCCCACAATATATTGGTTAGAAAGCAATTGTTTGCAGTTGTTCTTTTAACATGTAACACATGATTAAGTAGCCATGAAACAGGTTGGCAGCTTTAGCAATGGTGCTTTACTGAGGATAGATGCAGTATGACAAGAAAACACCACACACAGTGCACAAAATACAAGTGACTCTTACTGTAGAAGAAATTTCAGCATGGGATGGGGGGTCAGCATGAGGAGATGACATGCCTACCAAAGAGAGCTGACAGACTAAGAGGAAAGAAAATATGTTCACCTGGAGTGAAAAATACTGTGTTTCTTTCATTTTCTCTCAGTTCAGGAAATGGCCATGTCAGTGCCAAACTGTAGGACCGTCCAAGGGGCCCTATTTACAGATGAAAACATTCATGATAGAGGCGTCCATGGTGGTGAATGAGGGCAGGGTGAAGACAATCTAGGTTTGGAAGTGTGTCTTATTGGTGTATTCCTTCTTGTGTTCTGGTTCCATCCTTGACAGAACCTATCCTTCTTAGATTTAATATTTATTCTCTTTGTTCTAGGAATTTTATCTTCTATCTAAATATTTCAGCCTCTTTAGCCTGTATTTTATGCTAGATGATATTTCCATGGTTTATTCTATTATAACCTATTGTGGGTTTTGTTTGTTTGTTTATCTGGTTGGATGGTATTTTAAAAATTATGCTAAGAACAATTAACATGGTATCTACACTGAACAGATGATTAAATGTGCAGTACACTATTGCCAGCATTGATCTCTGGAACTTACTTATGTGACATGATTGAAACTGTATCAGTTGAACAACAACTCCTCATTTCTCCCTCCCTCTAGCCCCTGGCAACTCCCATTCGACTCCATTCAAATGTCTGTGGTGGAAGGCCCCTACAAGCGAAAACGGGGCCACAGGGTGATATGGGCGGGCCCCAGGGACTCAGGGGAATGTTGAACTCTATTCAACTATGAGTTTGACTATATTAGATAGCTCATTGGATACCTCATTGAAGTGGAATAATGCAGTATCTGTCCTTCTGTGCCTGGCTTATTTCACTTAGCATAATGTCTTCCAGGTTCATCCATGTTGTTACAAATGGCAGGATTTTCTTTATTTGAGATTCAGTAATATTCCATTGTATGTATACATCCATTTTCTTCATCCACTCAGCCATCAATGGGCATTTAGATTATCACTATATCTCAGCTATTGTGAATAATGCTTCAGTGAACATAGAAGAAGTACAGTATCTCTTTGAGATCCTAATTGCAATTATTTTAGATATATACCTAGAAGTGGAATTACAGGGTCATCTGAAAGTTCTGTTTTTAATTTTTGAGGACTCTCCGTATTGTTTTCCAGAGAGGCTGCATCATTTTGAGACAGCCAAGTGAAAAGTGCTCGCTGGACAATCTCTGACTGGCCTGTGCACTGGGAGGATGGGGTGAAGCTGTGGGAAGTTTGCACCATTCGCAGGGGAAGAATCCTGGCCACTCCTGTTCCTGGGTGGTAACCTGGGACTCAATCTGTGAGATGGGGGCTTTTTAACAGGAATCCCTCTCACTTTGCTGACAGTCTTTTTCCTTTTCACCCAATAAATGTTGTTTTTCTCACCCTTCTATGTGTCCACGTGCCTAATCTTTCCTTGTCGTGTGATGAGAACCTGGTTGATAGATGAACTGAGGAGAAAGTCCTGCAACATTTTTGCATACCAGGGTTTCCACTTCTCCATATCCTCGCCAACACTTGTTATCTCTTTTGTTTGTTATTGATAATCGCTATTCTAACAGGTGTGAGGCGATAGCGCACTGTGGTTTGATTTACATTTACCTGATAATTAGTGGTATTGATCAACTTTTCATGTATCTGTTGGCCATTTGTATGCATTCTTTTGATAAATGTTTATTTAGGTTCTTTGTTCATTTTTTAATCAAGTTATTTGATTTTTGCTATTGAGTTGTGGGAATTTCTCATGCAGTTTGGAAATGAACTTCTTGTCAAATATATAGTTTGCAAATATTTTCTTGCATTTCATAGGTTGCCTTTTATTTTGTTGATTGTTTCTTTTGCTGTGCAGAAGCTTTTTAGTTTGATGTAATCTTATTTGTTTATGTTTGCATTTGTTGTTCATAATCTATTTCTTTAAGCTTTATCTGGTGGAGATTTTACTCTTTAATTTCCTACAATATAAATGTTGATTATTGTTGTGTTTTACGCTTTATTGATTGCTTTTTGTTTTAGTTATCCAGCCTTTATTCCAGGATGGATATTTCTAATTATGATACCTTGCTCCTGTATTTGAGAACATATGTAACCTTGCATCGTTTTTTTTTAAAACCTTGCATCTTTTTTTTTTATTTTTAAATGTTTTCTAAAATGTTATTTGAACTTTAGGTCAAAATGACATTGTAGATTAGCTTTTAACTCTATGCAGTCACTCATCTGCGAAAGTCTGCTAGACTACGGACAAATAACCAGGTTTTCAGCTAGCTCCTCCAATCAAGGCACCACATTTTCCATACGCAGGACAATACCAGGAAGGACAGATCCAGACTGTGCTCTGCTTCTATAGCCTTGCTGTTTCTGTCAACACTTTGTCTAACACTTTACATTAATTGACTGAAATATAAATGTGCCATGTATTTCCACACATCCTCTTTTCCTTCTTTATGCCAGGTACTGAGATTTAACTCTGAAAGGATTTAGGAATTTAGTTAAGCACACACGCATTCTTTGACAAAGGGTGAAGGATTAATTTCATTCTGTTCTTGTTCGAATCAAAGGCAGCTACCTGCTTTTTCGGCAAGTGCTGCCCCTGCTTCACAAAAGTAGGGGCATGCGAAGAGTGAGTTAAAATTTGTCTCAGTAATCCCAGCACGTTGGGAGGCCGAGACGGGCGGATCACGAGGTCAGGAGACTGAGACCATCCTGGCTAACATGGTGAAGCCCCGTCTCTACTAAAAAATACAAAAAAACTAGCCGGGCAAGGTGGCGGGTGCCTGTAGTCCCAGCTACTCGGGAGGCTGAGGCAGGAGAATGGCGGGAACCCGGGAGGCGGAGCTTGCAGTGAGCTGAGATCCGGCCACTACATTCCAGCCCAGGTGACAGAGCGAGACTCCGTCTCAAAAAAAAAAAAAAAAAAAATTGTCCCACCTTCTTGGGGCACCCTGTAATGTTCTATTTGAGAGGTTGGAGAATGAAAAGTGATTATTCTAAAAATATCTCAAAGCATGCAGTTTTATCAAGAGTCCAGTCAATAAAGATTAAAATATAAAGTTTCTTACTAGTATTTTTAGCTTTTATCCATTTGTAATTATTCAGACATATATCCGTGTAACATTGCAAACAAAAGATCAGGTATTCCTAAGCTAATATCATATTTACCAGACAGTTTTGAATAATTTTTCCAAAATTACTGCATCACATTTTTACTTATGGCCTTCAGGACTGTGCCCTCTAGATTTACCAACATTTGTTTTGTTATTTGAGACAGTAAACATAATTAATACTGTATTCTCTGCTGCCCTGTAGAGGACAGTAGTTTACACATGGTATAATAGATGATAAATTAATTGTTAATTTTTCAATTTAACAAAATATTTTCTGTAGAAATTCGAAGACTATTTATACAGACTTCTGTGTAAAGATTAAAATATAGAAATAAAAAGCCAAAATTACTATAACATTAAATATATGTAAGTTTTTATATACACATATATTTGAATATACACACTTTTGTTCAAATACAATTTGCTAAAGTGAGTAAAGATTATTAATGTTTGCTAAAGGGTCCAAGTGTTACTGAGGTGGACACATGTCTGCTAGCAAAAGCCATCACCTTTTGGATGGTATTCACCAGTTTCACTTAGCGTCAAGGTAAAAAGTGTCTCTTTGGTTTATTGACAGCTAAGATTAGGTCAATTAATTGCATGTACTCCACAAAGACAAATGAATGTATAGAGTGTCCTAGAACAGACTAGGTATCCAAAATAAGCATATGTATATTGCTTGTTTGAGGCTCCCTATGGAGTAATACATTCAGGGAAGACAATGATTCACGGAGGACGTCATCTGATAAAACTGAAGAGTTAAAGTAGAAAACGCAAATACTAGCTGTGTTAGTTTCCTTTGGTTGCCAGAACAAATGACCACAAATGTAACGGCTTAATACAATGCAAATATTTCATAGTTCTGAAGATCCGAAGTCTGAAATGAGTTCCACTGGCCTAAAATAAAGCTGTGGGCAGGGCTGGGTTCCTTCCAGATGCTCTACAAGAGGAGATGTTCCTGAGCCTTCCCAGCTGCTGTTGTGACCGAGTTACTTGGCTCATGATCCTGTAACACTTTCACATCTGCTAGCATCACCACATGTCCTTCTCTCCCTCAACTTCTGTCGTCACGTCACCTGCTCTGACTCTGACCCTCCAGCCTGTTTCTTGTAAGAACCCTTATGATGATATTGGGCCCACCTAGATAATCTCAGATAATCTCTTGATTTCAAGATCCTTAACTTACATTTTCAATTTCTTTTTTGCCATATAAGATGACATATTCACAGGTTCTGGGGATTACAATGTGGATATCTTTGGGGAGGCATTATTCAGGCTACCACACTAGGGAAATCAGAAAACTCTTGAAGAGACAAAAACTCCACTATAATAGTAAAATTTCAAAAGTTTCAGAAACATCCTTATCACTTCATACTGTGGTCTGACCAGCAATTCCTGTAGGCATTGTATTCTAATAGTTAAAATCCATGTGTGTGTCCGTGTGCTTTTGTGTGTGTCTACTTATACACACAAGTGAGCACATGTGAGGTAGAAATAACCAACTATTTGGGGTGAGCTTTAAAGGAGCATTTATAGTTTGTTGGAATCAATAAATATTTCAGTCATTAAAGATGTACCAAGTTTCTTTTGATAAAAAAAACAGAACTCCTTTTCTATCCTTAGGAAGACTGCTTTCACTGATCTTTCCTGGTTACTTTAGTAACGTGATGACAATAAGAGAAGACTTACTATCCATAAAATTATCAGAGACCTTCACTGTTAATACTGTTCTTTAGAGAAAGAATCCATATGCCAGTTACCATATAGCAAGCTGCAAATAACAGAAGTTAAACCTCCATTTCAAATTGAGTATTTCATTATTAAAGACAAGACTGACTTTACCTCTCTCCCAAATCTAAACTAAATTTTTCTGGCAAACATCTAAGCAGGTGCTGAGATGTATAATTTTATTTGACTTGGTTTTGTGGTATATGTTGAAAGTTTAATTGAAAGTGAATTATGTTCCTAAGGATTCTATTTTGCCATATGTAAGTATTAGTATAATATACATTACACTATAGAGTTACAGTTACCCCAGCTCATATGAAGAAATAACCTTGCTGAGGGTAAAGGAAACAAAAATAACCCTTGTTGGCACGAAAGGGAACAAAAAAGGGCTATTTTAAAGAAAGAGGATGTCAGTAAAATTAAATGAATTACAACTAAGAAGGGCAGAGATTGTTACTTCATGCCTTTAAAAGTAAATGTTCTATGTTGGGGGCACCACCATTTAAAAAAAGAAATTCAAGATTTCTAAAGTTTTAAGAACTTCCGGTGATCATTTATTATTGTGATGTTAAAATCTCCTCTAATTTTGTTGCAATATTGGATACAGTAAGCAAAGAAAGTGCATATAGTTGGATTCAGTGGCTCATGCCTGTAATCCCAGTGCTTTGGAATACCAAGGTGAGAGGATCACTTGAGGCCAGGAGTTCAAAACCAGCCTTGTCAACACAGTGAGACCTCAACTCTACAAAAAATTCAACAATTATCGAGGTGTGGTGTCATACAACTGTATTCCAAGCTACTGGGGAAGGTGAGGCAGGAGGATCCCTGGAGCCCAGGAGTTTAAAATTTCTGTGAGCTCTGATGGTGCCATTGTACTCCAAACTTGGTAACATAGTGAACCCCTGCGAAAGAAAAGAAAAGAAAGGAAAGGAAAAGAAAAGAAAAGAAGAAAAGAGAGAAAGAAAGAGAAAAGAAAAGAATGAGAGAGAGAAATAGAGAGAGAAAGAGAGGGAGAGCAAACAAGAGCTTTATGTCCTGGATGGCAGCAATAGAGGATATTTTTCTTTGTATTTTTATATTTATTTATTTATTTATTTATTTATTTATTTTGAGACGGAGTCTCGCTCTGTCTCCCAGGCTGGAGTGCAGTGGTGCGATCTTGGCTTACTGCAAGCTCCGCCTCCCGGGTTCACGCCATTCTCCTGCCCCAGCCTCCTCAGCAGCTGGGACTACAGGCGCCCGCCACCGCGTCCGGCTAATTTTTTGTATTTTCAGTAGAGACGGGGTTTCGCCGTGTTAGCCAAGATGGTCTAGATCTGCTGACCTCGTGATCCGCCCCCCTCAGCCTCCCAAAGTGCTGGGATTACAGGCGTGAGCCACTGTGCCCGGCCTGTATTTTTAAAAGTTTCATAATTTTATGCTTTGTATTATTTTGCTTTTTAAAGTAAAAGTACTATTTAAAAGTTAAAGTAGACTGGAAGGACTGAATAAGTACTCCAAAAAATCTTTAAAAAATAACCATGTAAAACCCCCTAATACCGGGAATTGCAGTTTATTATAGTTTATAGGTAGATTACGAAGTGTCTGCATTTAATATATTAGCTTTGAAAACCAGAAACCAGCTGATGCTTCACTGTAGAATCAGCAGAACAGATTAAATTTAAAAAAAACTAAAATGAGAGACACAATTTGAATCATTAAGATTATTCCTAAAATCTTAATAAAATGTAATGTAAAATATAATGGTAATTAATTTCAGAGCATATGGCATAGATGCAAAGTAAATTATACATATACACACGCGTGCGCGCGCACACACACACACACACACACACATACGTGTAGAGATAGATGCCATGTATCTAGTTGGTAAACTATTTTTTGTTTATTTAATACAGTGCTCACTTTCACTTTCAGAGAAAACTTGTTTGTCTGAATTAAGACCACATTTTAAAGAAATACTTCAGGCATTATTAGGGAGAGGCAGATACACCAGTATTGCAGCCAAAGCTGAGAGAAAAAAGACCCTGTATGCAGCCCATCCTTCACAGAAGGGTGTCCAAATAAAAATTTTATTTTGTGTTCCTCCCCAAAATTGAAAAATAAATGCAAAAAAGTAGGATTTTAAATTAAGCAGTACACTTTGGTGTCACCAATTGTTTTGATGTTACCATTGTCAGTCAGGCACAGCATAAGAGTCAAATACGTGCAAAACCACTTTTCTTTATTACCATATAATGTTTACATAAAACATTATTTACCTTTGTCGCATATCAGAGTCCTCCCTTCCTCTCATTCTATCCAAATTTCACTTTTTTCCTCAGTCTTTTTGTTGTTGTTGTTGAACTGAGATTTATAGAAATAGCATTTGACTAGAATCAAACGGACATCAATAAACTAAATGCAAATCTACTCTTTGTTCTTCAGAAGAGATTTTATTTTTTAAAAGTAAATAACATTTATTAAGGATATCAGAAGAAATAAACTATATTTCTAATTTAATCATGCAACAGTTATGAAATATTCTTGTTTATTCAAGGATGGTGTTCTTTTCTTTTCTTTTCTTTTTTTGCCAGTCTTTGAAATTTTTCACTAAATTATCACCTTTTTAACCTCCATTATGGCTTTTCCTCACTTACATTTAAAATTCTAATCTCCATAGAATGTTACCCAGTGAATACCAAGAGTGGATTTCTAAATGTTTAGATAATCCACTCTGAATTTCATTTGCAAACAATGAAGAACCGCTTTATCTAAGCAGCTCTGTCAGACATAGACAATCACTGTCCTCTTATAAACTAAACAAAAAATGTTTATAATGATGTGTGCTTGTTACTCCACATATATTCTTCAAACTCATTTAAATTATTTACAGTTTTCTAGGACTATTTTTGCAAAGACAAAAAAATGTGACTACTGCTTGGTATTTTAAGTGTTTTTACATTGCCACAAGCCAAAGACCCTTATACACTGGGTCAGGGGTGGAATGAGGATTTGGAACAGAGCCAGGGCAGTGATGGGGAGATTCTGGTCAAGGATGGGGCAAGTTTGGAAAGGAGGATCTGAAGCTGAGGCCTGTCTACATTACTTACTTTGCAATAAGAAGCAGCGAGACTCTTAAGAAGAAGTAAGTCTGGGATAGGATGCAGGTCAGGGATTGTGCAGAGACAGCAGCCATGTCCAATTACCAGTTAATGTTTTGACAGATGAAGCTGCAATTTATTTGTTTCCTATGACAAATTGTCTGTGGCACCAATATGGCAGTATCAGAATGTTGTGTGACACATATTAAAATTACTTTTTAAAAATAGAATAAGATTTCATGTAGTTTTAATGTCATGACTGAATTATGTAATTGGCAAATAAAGTGTAGAAATGTTTGAAGAAAAATGAAAAAAAAAATGCTGTACCTGTTGGTAATCAGGGAATCCTTTGGGATGAACAAAAAGTGGAGGTGGGAGAAAAAATAATCAAGGGATTTTAACATAAATTTCATGCTCTTCTTGAGGATGTGTAACTAGGTTCTAGATCATAAGATGGAAGTAGGTCTAGGCATGGTGGCTCATGCCTGTAATCCCAGCACTTTGGGAGGCAGAGGCAGGTGGATCACTTGAGGACAGGAGTTCAATACCAGCCTGGCCAACGTGTTGAAGCCCTATCTTTACTAAAAATACAAAAAATTAGCCAGGCGTGGTGGTGGCGCCTGTAGTCCCAGCTACTCGGAAGGCTGAGGCAAGGGAATTGCTTGAATTCAGGAGATGGAGGTTGCAGTGAGCTGAGATTGTGCCACTGCACTCCAGCCTGGGTGACAGAGTGAGACTTCTATCTCAAAAAAAAAAAAAAAAGATGGAGGTAGAATGATCTTCCCCGCAAAAAAGATGTGCATGCCCCAATCCTGGGAACCTGTGACTATGTGATGTTATGTGTGGCAAAATGGACTTTGTAGATGTGATTAAGCATAGAGACATTACACTGGTGAGAGTATCCTGGATTATTCAAACGAGTCCAGTCTCATCACATGCACTCTTGAGAGCCCAACAGAAAAGCAGGTAAGTGGGTCAGAAAGAGGGAATGTGAGAAAGATTTGAGGCCCTGTTAATGGTTCTGGGATGTAAAGGAAACTACGTGCATGGACCAGAAAGATGCCTATGGGAGCTGAGAGTGGTCCATCTGACAATCAGCAAGGACACAAACTTGGTCCTACAACTGCATGAATTTTGCTGATACCTTAATGAGCAAGGAGATGGATTCTCCCCAAGGGCCTATAGCAGGGAACACAGCCCTGCTCCCACTGAAGTTTGTGTCTGGTGAGACCTTTCCTCTTTTCCCCGCAGAACTGTAAAATCATAAATTTGTATAGTTGTAAGCCACAAAATGTGTGGTCATTTCTTATGGCCGAAACAGAGAAACAGCACACAATGGCTTCCTAAAATTGCATGCAATATTTTAGAAATCTGTATCTCACCATTTTTTCTGATGAAAGAGGCTATTTTATGAGTCTTAAGATTCAATCACACACAAACTCAAGAACTACTGAACTCTATTATCCTTTCCCATATTGTAGCACTAACAACATCCTCACGCACAGTGAATGCTGAACATTTTTCATGTCTTACATTCAAGTGAGGAAAGTGTGTTTTGTGACAAACTAACAGATGCAAGAGCACTCGGAATATTGATCTCCTTTCTGCTGCCTTGCCCTCTGTACCTCTGAGCGAGGCCATCTTGGCTTTCATTTACTCTTTCCTCTGGACTGTGGGGTATTTTGGTTAGTCAGGGTGAACTGTGAGTTCCTAGAGGGCAGGATCTTTTTTTTAAAAAATCTCAAGAGGCACAGTACCTTGTGATGGTAAGTTTTGAAAATAATATTCACATGATTGTATGAAAAAGGTAAGTTTCTATCTGAAGATAGTGAGCTGGTCTGCATACCATTTGAGATTCTGTCCAGAACTATAATACCGTTTATTATATGAATATATTCTTTATATGTCTAAGTTTTATTTTCTCTACAAAAGGGGAGTTCCCTGGTTTCTGTGGGGAAAAAAATCTCAGTGCTCTCAGGTTAATTTACAAAATGAGAGTGTGGATCATGGGAAAATCGTTGGTATAGAAGCTTTGACATTTCTCACTGAACACCTTGGCTCTCTATGGAATGTTGTCTATTTCAGTATGGCCCAAATCCATGCAGGCTCCAGGGGAGCATGGCTTAATATTCAGAAATGTAATCAGAAGCTTAGTGATATTTATTAACAAATCATCATGGACCCAACTTTATTTGGATAAGCCCCAACTTTCACAGATAGAAAGAAATCCTAGGGGCTAAAGGACTACATTAAAAATTAAAGAGGAGAAAAAGGAGGAGGGTGAGAACTTAATAGTCTCATGTTTGTTATTGTTTTAGAATGACTTGAAATTGTAGAGTGATTGAATGCTGGCAAACAACACATCGGCAGAAGAGGATGCTAACTGAGAATGACTGTGTACATGATAATTTGCCTCATGTTCAGTCTTTTAAAAATATCTTCATAGAATATCAGGAATTAATGAAGCTTTGATAAAATGTGCAGAGGTTTCTCAATATAGAGGGACACTGAGCACCCAGACAGATGGAAAATTAGAAAAAGAAAAGCCTAAAGAAGTTTGAAACATGGTGAAAAAATAAGAAAATGAGATTCAACTTGAAATAATGCGAAGGAACATCTCTGTAGAAAAATAATCAGAAACAGACATTCAATGGAAGAGAAACAATTGGAAAGCATTCAGATCACAGTAAATTAGATGAAACTGAAATGCTATGAGGATTCAGGGGGAAAAACTAAAAATCATCTGGGTGGCCCATCATGTTACCGAGCAAGAAAGTGTACCTGAACTGGAACTCACTTAGAGAGAGAGCTCTTTTTCTCTTTTTCTATTTACAAACTCTGGGGAACTGGAAGAAGTTCAAAAAAGAACAGCAAATACAATTAAGAGCCTAGAGGGATTGATTTATATAGTGAGAGGAAAGAAATAAAGTATGCAGTCCTTGGCTAAAGACTTCTAGGAGAACATAATTGTCAAAAGTCTTTAAAGGATTTACATACTGAATCAATAGAGGGTGATTTAGTTCAATAAAAGGGAATCCAGGCAGAAACATAGTGAGATGAATGTAAACTCTAATGCTGAAAACATTTTTCTAATTTTGGTAATATGAAAATCTAGCTGGGTGTGGTGGCTCATGCCTGTAATTTCAACACTTTGGGAGGTCGAGGCAGGCAGATCACCTGAGGTCAGGAGTTTAAGACCATCCTGGCCAACATGGCAAAACCTGCCTCTACCAAAAATACAAAACTTAGCTGGGCATGTTGGCTGGCACCTGTAATTCAGCTACTTGGGAGGCTGAGGCAGGAAAATTGCTTGAACCCGGGAGGCAGAAGTTGCAGTGAACCAAGATCGTGCCATTGCACTCCAGCCTGAGCAACAGAGTGAGACAGCTCCTTGAAAAAACAAAAACAAAAACAAAACACTAAAGTTCTGGCTGGGTTTGTTGGCTTTTTGTTGTTGGTGTTTGCAACCCATTTTGAGACTTCTGTTGAGTGGCCCAGGGACATAGTTTTTGGAAAATTGTACCCCTGTCATATAGTGAATGAGATGTAGTGTTATTTAAGTCACTATTTTAAGAAGGGAAAGAAGTAATATAAAAAAAAAAAAGGTATATACAAGAATTTGGGAGGCTTTCCCATTAATTACAACACTAGTAATATAGTATCTGGTATTTCCTGAAACAAAGAAGCATGACTAAGAAATAAAGAAGGGAAGGAATCCACTAGTGAGTGCTACTGATTGATACCAAACCAGGACACCAAGAGAAAATAGTTAGAGGTATATTGGGCATTTCTTTTTCTATGGATTCTTCTTTAACCTGTTCTAGTGCCATAAAAACAGAAGCAAAAAACAAGAAGGCAACAGCATCACTGCAGTACAGGCAATGCTGGCTCTGGTTCAGGGAGTTCTACCAGCAAGAACACTGGGAAGTTGTATTAGTCAGGGTCCAACCAGGAAAACAGAAACCTTATGAAATATTTAAAACAGAAGAGATTTGCTATAATTATTTATACACAGGTGATAAAATACCATGAAGTCAAAAAAAAAAAAAAAAAGGCTTATGAGGCAACCCACAGAATACCAACAGCAAGAAGCCAGTACCACCCACAAGCTGAAGACATTGCTACTGGGATTTAGAGTATGGGGTTAGTCTGTTGGCAAAAGTGGAACCACAGCATAACTATCTAACACTATGCTGGAAAAGCCATCCAGGTCAAGAGATGAGCAGTACGCTGGCAGAAAATCAAATTCAGGGAAGTAGAGGACTAACTTGAGAAAGACGTTAGATGAACTGCATAAAGGGAGAGGAAATAAAATATGTTACAGAGTATAGAGAGGTCCAACTGACAAGTGTTAGTTCAGCATGAAGATCTCACATTTCATTATATTGCTGTCAGATTTCATTAAGATGACCCGGAGACATAACTTGAACAATTATTTAAATTTCAAACAAAACTTCTGACTGCATATATGAAGAAGTAAGTTATCTGCAGAGATCCTTTTAATAATTTAAGATTATTTTTAATAATTTTCTTCCTACAAACCAACAAATCCCACAAAACAGTGAGTTGAAAGAAGGGAAAACTAAGAAATTGTACCCTAGTTAAATTCATATACAGATGTAAAGAAAAAGATATTCTCAAATGTGCAAGGTCTTGGAGAAAATTCGACAAAAATATAGTTTCTGAAACTAAAACTGCTTGAAAAGATGTACAAAAATCATATTGAAGAATCAAATATTAGAACTCACAACAGAAAAATTATTGCAATGAGCTTTGGAACCAGTTACACACAAAGTGATACATCTTAGAAAGGGTTCAAACAACTGTAACAATCTTTATGCAAAATAAAGAGAGAAGGAAAGGGACAAAGAGAAGAAAGTGAAAATTAAAACTTACACATTCAAAAAAGAGATGTGTCTAAAAGGTTAAACGCTAGGTAGATAAACAAAGACCATTGAAAAGGAAGAGGTCAGTGTAGGTATGGAAATTAAAAACACAAGTATTGATTCCCTTTACTTTCATAAAGTCTACTCAACATTTGTTTTAGGATTTATGTAGATAGTGATATATTACAACCTTAATTATACTTTAATAAGTCAAGTGTAGAGTTTAAAAAATCAAATTACTGGAAAGCAGAATAGGAAGAAAACTACACAAAGAAAAGCAAATTTTAGAAATCTGTAAGGAAACATCACCAAAATAAAACACCACAGCAGTGCTTGAACTTACCTCCTATGGAAGCCCTTCTATAATTATAGAAGATTTGGCAAGTATTCAACCCTCAGAGGAAGTTCACACGACAGAAGTTTCTACTGTAAAGGTGTTTGGAGACCACATACTTGTGGTTCCAGAATGTTCTCACGGTTCAGAAGGCTTATGATCATGAAGAAAATAGATGAATTAGTAAAAGAAAAACTGTTTGACACAGGTTGTTCCAACAAATACTTATGAAACTGTCTCCAGCTGGAGACTACTTTTATATTGTAAATTTTATGCACCATAAGGGGAGATGATTTAGATAATTTTATAAGCCTCTAATTAATTTTGTTTAATCCCCTGAATTTTCATAGATTTGGCACAAAGCTTTATGTATGACACAACTTGGCATCATTATGTATGTACATATCCTTTCTAGATTTTAGTGGCCTTTTCAAGATTTTTTAAATGTCGAATAAATCTTCAGTAAACTATGCCTTTTAATATTCTCTATTTTCATATATGTATATTTCATATCTGTAATATATTTACTTGGTTTTGATGAAGATTTATACTCTTAACATATCTCAAGAGCAAACAAATGCAAAATCTAGCAGAAGACAAGAAATAACTAAGATCAGAGCAGAACTGAAGGAGATAGAGACATAAAAAAAACCCTTCAGAAAAATGAATCCAGGAGCTGGTTGTTTGAAAAGATCAACCAAATTGATAGACCACTAACAAGACTAATAAAGAAGAAAAGAGAGAAGAATCAAATAGACGCAATAAAAAATGATAAAGGAGATATCACCACTGATCCCACAGAAATACAAACTACCATCAGAGAATACTGTAAACACCTCTATGCAAATAAA
>NW_012118487.1:10690947-10692065 GCF_000951035.1 Colobus angolensis palliatus
ACTGAATGGGCAAAAACTGGAAGCATTCTTTTTGAAAACGGGCACAAGACAAGGATGCCCTCTCTCACCACTCCTATTCAACATAGTGTTGGAAGTTCTGGCCAGGGCAATCGGGCAAGAGAAAGAAATAAAGGGTGTTCAATTAGGAAAAGAGGAAGTCAAATTGTCCCTGTTTGCAGATGACATCATTGTATATTTAGAAAACCCCATAGTCACAGCCCAAAATTTCCTTAAGCTGATAAGCAACTTCAGCAAAGTCTCAGGATACAAAATCAGTGTGCAAAAATCACAAACATTCCAATATACCAACAACAGACAAACAGAGAGCCAAATCATGAGTGAACTCCCATTCACAATTGCTACAAAGAGAATAAAATATCTAGGAATCCAACTTACAAGGGATGTGAAGGACCTCTTCAAGGATAACTGCAAACCACTGCTCAACGAAATAAAAGAGGACACAAACAAATGGAAGAACATTCCATGCTCATGGATAGGAAGAATCAATATCGTGAAAATGGCCATACTGCTCAAGGTAATTTATAGATTCAATGCCATCCCCATTAAGCTACCAATGACTTTCTTCACAGAATTGGAAATAACCACTTTAAAGTTCATATGGAACTAAAAAAAGACCTGCATTGCAAGACAATCCTAAGCAAAAAGAACAAAGCTGGAGGCATCACGCTATCTGACCTCAAGCTGTACTACAAACCTACATTAACCAAAACAGCATGGTACTGGTACCAAAACAGAGATATAGACCAATGGAACAGAACAGAGGCCTCGGAAATAACACCACATGTCTACAACCATCTGATCTTTGACAAACCTAATAAAACAAGAAATGGGGAAAGGATTCCCTATTTAATAAATGGTGCTGGGAAAATTGGCTAGCCATAGATACAAAGCTGAAACTGGATCCCTTCCTTATACCTTATACAACAATTAATTCAAGATGGATTAAAGACTTAAATGGTAGACCTAAAATCAACCATAAAAATCCTAGAAGAAAACCTAGGCAATACTATTCAGGCCATAGGCATAGGCAAGGACTTCATGACTAAAACACCAAAAACAACGGCATCGAAAGCCCAAATAGACAAATGGCATCTAAT
>NW_012118487.1:10696920-10703405 GCF_000951035.1 Colobus angolensis palliatus
ATGTAAACATATGTAACAAACCTGCACATTGTGCACATGTACCCTAGAACTTAAAGTATAATAAAAAAAAAATCTCTTCAAATTATATGCAAAGACACACTTATTTCTGTTGATATGCCATGGAGTGAATATTTCTGTCATTCCAAACTTCGTATGTTGAGACTCTAATTTCAATGTGATGGTGTTTGGAGGTGGGCTTGTAGGAGGTAATCAGTACATGATGGTAGAGCCCTTATGAATGAAATTAGCATCCCAATTAGAAGAGGCCCAAGAGCTAGTTCAATGTCTTTCTGCCCTGGAACCTGGTTCTCCATAGAACCAGAAGCCTGCAGCCTGCAACCCAGAAGGGAGCCCTCACCAGACTCTGACCTTACTGACACCCTGCTCTCAAACTCCAGCTTCCAAATGGTGAGAAACAAATTTCATTATCAGCCACCCAGTTTATGGCACTTTGTTAGAGTAACTGGAGCTAAGACATTGGATATTCTTGAGAAATACTGTTCACTTTTAAATGCTGTTTTAACAATGGAAAGTAAAAGATAAAGATAAATATATTAATTTTGCATCCTAGTTACTGTAGACATTGTTATATTATTGATTCTTGAGATACTAATGTGCAATTAGTCTCATTGTCTTAGTAACATGTCATTGTTTTTAAAGGAAAAATAAGCATAATGTATGAAATTAAATTTAATATTTTTAAAGGGTAAAATCATTTCAATGGCAGCCAAAATTTCATATATAAAAATTCAATTTTATAATATTGTTTAAGCTGTAAGAGCATATCAAAATCATAAAGAGAATCCACATGAAGTACCATTTGAAATTGCACATTTTGGGTAAAATTGCTCCCTAACAAGATAAATCTGGAGTAGAAAACATAAAATATAAAACAAATCATCTAAAATGATTGCCTAGCCAATACATTGGCTGAAACAAATAAAATATTTGCTACTAAAATAGTAACAAAACTCATTTTGTATCAGCTATATTATTTAATATTTGTTTAGAATTTCTGGCTGGGCATCGTGGCTCATGGTCTGTAATCCCGGCACTCTGGGAGGCCAAGGCAGGTGGATCACGAGGTCAGGAGTTTGAGACCAGCATGGTCAACATAATGAAACCCCATCTCTACTAAAAATACAATACTTAGCCAAGTGTAGTGGCACGTGCCTGTAATCCCAGGTACATGGGAGGCTAAGGAAGGAGAATCGCTTGAACCTGGGAGGAGGAGGTTGCAGTGAGCCAAGATCATACCACTGCACTCCAGCCTGGGCGAGAGAGCAAGACTCCCTCTCAAAATAAATAAATAAATAAATAAATAAATACATATTTAAAAATAAAGAGTTTTGGTTAATGCCACATGATCACACAAATACAGAAGCACACACACTCCCGGAAAGTATACCAAGTCATGGAATAAACATTGAAAGGAGACAACATCTTTATTATATGTATTTTAGAAATTTGCATAACATATAGATTCAAGTATTAAATATAGAAAATCAAACCATAAAAATTTAGGCAATATGAAATTGAATGTCAGTCCTTTGAACGATAAAGATGACTTTTTAGATTTATAGGTTATAAAGAAATAAAAAAGCTGTGATACATTAAATGTAAAAATGTATTCTACAATATGCACCCCCATAAAAAATTTAAAAAACGGGAACACCTAGACTCCCACTATGTTTATTTAGAGAGGTCATATGAAGGACTAGTAAATACAGGATCCTAATAAATGAGAAAAAAGGAAGCTGATAACTGACAAATAATTTCAACTAGTTTAAAAGCATGAAAAATTGTTCATCCTCTCCTAATCAAAAATGCAAATGAAAACAAAAGTTTTTGCCTAAGAACTTGGCCTTTCCCCCAGCAAAGAGCCATTCTGGTAAAAGCAACTTGCAATGAACATTTTAATATGTCATTGGTAAAGGATGGATAAACATACATATAGAAAGCAATTTTTATAGAGGTACATAGACTAGATACTTCCACATTCCGTCAACACACACATAACCTGAACATATGCCAAAAGTGTAATTGTGGTTACCATTACTTGATGGCTTTCCGTAAGGATTATGCAAATTGCCATCTTTATGGTTTTCTGTATTTGCAAATGTGAAAAATTATCGTAGAAAGGACTTTTGAAAATTCAGTTGGGTGACAATACTTTACAAATCTGGGATGCTTTTACCAGTATATGATATATACTCTGAATCACCAATCAATATACTGGTGCTAGTTTGGGATTATGGGTACAAGAATCAAAAGGTAGAAGCCAGAGTGACTCCTCTCTTCATTATCTGTATGATTCACTCACAGGATTTTGTTTGTTTTACCCTCAATTTTGGGCTTTGCTTCTCTAGAGGTCTGGTTTCCAAAGAAGGAATGTATTCACCAATGGGCACATCAATGACTCTATTTAAGTAGAAACTGAAATTGCCTCCTGACTACTTGGGGTCCTCACACCACTCAATCAATAACAAAGAAGTTCGACTACTGGCAGAGGTAATGAAATGTGATTATGAAGGAGAAACATTGCTATCATACAACGAGATCAGGGAGAAATTTAGAAGATTCTTTAAATTCTCACTTAATAGTCTCCATGTCTTAAGATAAAGGCCCATGAAAACATATAACAATTCATATTGGTGAATAAGGAATGAAGATATGTTTCACCCTACCAGGTAAGGAACCTAACCACCAGAGGTATATGGAGTGGGTATGGAAAAAGAAACATAATAGTCAGTTACAACCAATTGACTAGTTTGAAACAAGGGCTGTAGTAGTTGAGTATTTCTTTCTTACTGTGTTTTAAATATGTGTGTATACGAAAGAGTCAATGTATTTATTGATTCTTTCTCTAATTTTATCACATTTCCTTCTTCTACTATATAAGATATGTTAATAGTGGTTACACTTATCTCTCACTATTTATGTTACCGAATAGCAAAGGGGAATATGACTCAACTAGAAGAGAAATGTGTATCATGCAAAGGTGGGTAATGTGACATAGGACTGTGAGCAATCTTTTTTCTTTCTCTCTCTCTCTTTGGTTTTTTGAGACAGTCTCACTCTGTCTCCCAGGCTGGAGTGCGGTGGCACAATCTCGGCTCACGGTAACCTCTGCCTCCCAGGTTCGAGTGGTTCTCCTGCCTCAGCCTGCTGAGTAACTGGGACTACAGGCATGCACCAGCCACCATGCCTGGCTAATTTTTGTATTTTTAGTAGAGACGAGGTTTTACCATGTTGGTCAGGCTGGTTTTGAACTCCTGACCTCGAGATCCACCCACCTCGGCATCCCAAAGTGCTGGGCCACTGTGCCTGACCTGTGTGCATCTTTTCTGGAGAGAATGCTATTGTGTTGTTTGGCTATATAGGTATAATTGCATCATATTAGGCAAAAGCATGATTTTGTTGCTGCCTTTATTTGGAAGTTAAATATGTTTGGAAAAGCTCTATGCTAATGCCATACTGAAGAGGTAGACTATGCTGAGTGCCAGCTTGATTTAGTTGGAAGGAATGTCCTCGGCATCCCCTTCTTTGTACTGTACTTTGTTAGAATTGGCCAAAGAACAATTTTTGTGATATTTGGTAGGTGCAAGTGAAGCGATGGCTATTATGATTTGAAGATCATCGTGGTTACATGTAAAGGAGAGGCACAGGGTTACCTGGCAGGTTCCAGCTTGTCTTCACTCTCTTCTGCTCTGCGTGGATGTCTTCATCTTCACTGCTGGCTCTGCTGGCCAACCGTCACTGCAGGCCCATCACCAGACACGTGGCTGCAGGAGCTCGGAAGGAACATCTGTCTGTAGACTTCTCCAGCCAACCCTTCCTGGTTCCCTTTCAGCAACTAAATGTGCTGGGCTACTCATATTAACAGGTTGGTGATGCCTCTGATATCCCAACTCCCTAGCTCAACTTTCAGCTACCCTCCATCCAGTTTCCCCAACACTGTGTCTAGTCTAATTCCTTTAATAACTTTTTTACCCCTTAATTCATACTGTTCTTTCTCTCCTGATGGAAACATGACAGATACAAGATGGTTTAAAGTTTTATTTTCTTATGTTATCTTTCACAGGGTCTATTATAAATGGTGGCTTGACTTTGTAAAAAGAATCTGGAAGGGTGATTTCTATTTCATGATCTGGCATTATGAAAATAAAATTGGCGTTGTCTTTTGACGATCTGACAGAATTCATCATGATACCATCTTTAGCAATGTGAGACATTTAAACTTTCAATTTGGTTATTTATATTTCATTTGCTCCTCAGCTTCATCAAGGTTTCCAAAATTTTTTCATAGAATTGTATAAAGTAGTGTGTCATAATTGACTTTATTGGGTACTTTATTTCTTCATTACAGTATTTCTCCTTTTTTCTTGATTAGGTCGACCTCTCCTATGTTAAATTACCATTGCTTTTCCAACTCTTTTTTTTTTTTGGCAGTACTGTTATCCAGTGCTTGCTGATAGGGCCAACTATTGATTTCACTTACTAGTCTGTAGAATTGTATTTTATTAGTTTTTTCTGATTTTATTTATAAATTTATATTTTATTTTTAATAATACAGTCTTTCATAATTGTTTAAGTGGGGTTTTTTTCTCTTTTCTAAATCTCTCATTTCAATTTTTATTCATTTGTAATGTTTTGTTCTTAAAGTATATTTAAGATTCTGAATGAGTTCTACTTTTGGATACTTCTTCTACACATGGGTTACTTTATGTTGTTACTGGTATTGTTATTTTCTAAATATTTTATATTTGAATTTATTTTCACTCTAAAAATTGTTTTAAGGATTTTTTTAAAATTTGAAGTAACAGTGTAGCGGTGTTGTTGTTTTCTACATTTGTTATTAATTTCTAATTTATTTACGTAAGTTTAAAAGAATGGAAAATGTATAGATATATTAGGAAAAGAAGATCTAACATACACATAATTGAGAAAAAAAGAAATGAAATGTATTTAGATGTATTCTAGAAGAAAACTTTCTAAACTTAAAAAATGAATTAAATCTGTATGTGAAAGGACACACATATTCTTGGGGAAAATTGTTACAGAGCAATCAATATGCACTGGTAAAATTATTGTACTTTTAAATATGAAGAAAAATACTATCGTTAATGAAGAAAAATATCAGGTAACTTGTAAGGTGTATTCTCTACAACAATAGTCAGTGTAAGAAAGCAATCTACAAATTGCTCAGGGAAGGCATTTCGACTCATATTTTATACAGCTAAGCTGTGGAAACACAGTGATGTTATATCCAAAAGTCATGCGTTGGACACAAGTAACAGAAACATCTAATTTAAATTGTCTGAAATAATAGAGAATATAACTAAAATGTTCACTGATTGGGAATGATCAATCATGGTTTAGTCAAGGTTTCGACTCCATTTCTCTAGATTTTCTTCTCTGCTCTGTGTGTTGACAACATCAACACGCTGGTAGAAGATAGCTAAAAAAATTGTCTAGGCCTTATTTCTACAGATCCAGGTGCGGTGGCTTATGCCTGTAATTCCAACATTTTGGGAGGCTGAGGTGGGCAGATCACGAGGTCAGGAGTTCAAGACCAGCCTGGCCAGCGTGGTGAAACCTTGTCTCTATTAAAAATGCAAAAATTAGCTGACAATGGTGGCACGTGCCTGTAATCCCAGGTACTCGGGAGGCTGAGGCAGGAGAATCACTTGAACCCGGGAGGTGGAAGTGCAGGGAGCCGAGATCGTGCCACTGCACTCCAACTTGGGCAACAGAGTGAGACTCCATCTCAAAAAAACAAGAAAGAAAGAAAGAAAAAAAGAAAGAAAGAAACTAATACTACTATTACTGCGCTTGTTCCCTTCTGAGCACTCTTTGAAGCATTTAAACCAATTCACATGTCCAGGTGATGCTATGCACCAATTGGCTCAGCTCTAAGGCTTCTGGATCAATCAGTGGCAGACAGAGGGAATGACTATTTAGACAAATCAAGATAACTCCCTCTATCCAGGATTTTGCAGTAGTAAGCACCGAATTCATCAACACGACTCATCACTCAGGACAACTTCTAGTATTGAATTTCTTAGCTTCTAGCTACTTAGTATTCTTAGCTTTTCTATCTCAGAGGAGGGTAGATAAAGTTTTCTGAAACATTCTGAAGAAATTTGGAAAAATCACATTTGAAAAAAAACAAGAAAGGTTTTCTCTTATTTTTTACAGTTTTTTATTTTTTATTTATGTCTCATACCTTTCTGATGAAGACATTTTTCTCTTAATTTGAGCGATTTCAAACACTTTCAGTGTACCATTTTTGCCTTTCATACTCAACACTGGACTGAGAAAGCTTTTATGGAGAAAAATTATTTCAGCACATTTATTCTATGGTCTAAAGAAATATATGTCCCACAATTTAAGTCATTCTTAAAATCAGAAATAGCCAATTGACCATTATTTTAAACCAAAATCCTATGGTTTAAAATAATGGTGTAAAGAAATATATGTCC
>NW_012118487.1:10704055-10706587 GCF_000951035.1 Colobus angolensis palliatus
AATCATGCCTTATTTGGAAATGCTGTAATTTAATATTACTTTACATGCATTTTGAGAGAAGGTTAAACTGAATATGGGGTAAGTTCCAGGTACTTTATGAAAAAAATATTCAAAATCCTAGATTCCTATCCTGTGAAGCACTGAGCTATGCTGTTAGGTAAATTAACTTATGGAAGCAGCCAGTCAAGCTTGGTTTTAAATTACTTCTCTGTCAGTCACTAGTGCGTATATTTGGAAAGTGACCTTATTGCTCTCAGCCTCAGTTTTGCTAATGATTAAATGGGCATATTAAGACCTACTATTTTAATTTGATAAAAGTTAATTCATTGATAAGGCAGCACTTATATTTTAATAACCATATAATTAATTATAATTTAGTTAGCCACATAAAATACTTAAATCCACTCCAAAACAAGATGTGAAATACATTTAAAATTTTAAAAATCAAAACCTTGAAGTCTATCCTATACTTGTAGAGGCACCCACTAAAGATAATACGCTGACAAGTTTACATTTAAAGTGTTAACGTGAGTGGTCAGAAAGTGTGCGCTCTCTTCTAAAGAAGTATATCCTATACTTCTACTAATTTCAAGTCACCTACAGTGGTTTTTCTGAGCCATCGATGCACATTGAATTCACATAAGGAAATTTTAAAGTTGCTAATGTGTGCGTTGCAGTCCTGAAATTTTAAATTTAGTTGCCTGCTTATGATGTGGACACCAGCATTTTTAAGGATTGACCTAAAAGATAAAGATTAACATTAATCTGTTGCTTCAATTTAGGTTGAAGTCAAGCACAAGAAAAACCAAAAAATTATCGAGAATAAAGTCCATATTGAAAAGGGAGGAGTGAATAATATAGAAGTAGATTTCAGCTGATGCAATGGACTCGGCCGTCTTTTCTTCTCACTGTGTGTACCCCCTAGGTGATCTCATCTTCTCCAGGCCCTTGATTCCACCTGTATGCTGATGAATCCAAGCTGCCACCTGCCCAGACATCACTCCCAATCTCCCACTGTATTTGTGACAACTGATTATATATACCCAAATTGCTTCAGAACCATTACCACCAAAACTAGATTCATTCTTTTCTCCTTAAAGTCATTTCTTCCCCCTCTAATTACTCTACCTGCTGTGGTCACTTCAAAAATATTGGTGAACTCCCCACTCAAAATTTTTGCAGATGATGCCACATTTGCAAGTAATTTCCTTTGCAAATTATTATCATTTGCAAACAGATAATTAACTGCAGGATACAGCACAACGAATTTGAACTAAGCCAGGAGAATATTATTAGTCACATAATGAGGTTTTATGAGGAGGGCAGAGAAACTTCCAGTCAGGTCCAACAATGGCTTGAAAGAACAGGGAAAGGAGACTGGTAATGAGATTAAAAGATGGGGTTGGGGTGCAGGTTCTCTCATATTGGCAGGGTCTTGAAACATTTGAACTTCCTGGCATCCCAAAGGAGGAAGGGAGGACCTAGGTTTCTTACCAGCTTTCAAGTGTTGGCAGAAGGGTAAGGAGAGTGTGAGGCTTGAAAGCTCTCAGCAGTCAATCATGGTGAATTGTAATGAAGATTCTGATTCCCCTTTTTATGTGAATTTAGAAGCGAGCATGCACTTTCTGACCACTCACATTAACACTTTAAATGTAATCTTGTCAGCATAATGTCTTTAGTAGATGCTGCTCTTATTCTATACATTATAAATTAACTCATGTTATTCCTAAGAATAAATGCAGTGTAATAGTTCTATTACATACATGGACATTGGGGATCATTTGCAGGCATAAATAAATAAATACTGGGCCTGTAGCAAAAGATCCACATGGTAAAAGAAAATAAGTTAAACTAACATAAACTTTTACATTTAACAGTGGTAGAAGCTCTGTCCCAAGGTAGATACAAGAAATATCCTCAATGGATTCCATATTCCGCCAGATGCCAAGCTTGGCTAACATGACACCCTCCAACTGCAAACACCTAGCAATTCTACATAAAATGCTACCTGTTTAATGAATAGCTTTGCTAGAGAAAGAAGAAAGTAATCTCCAGATACCATGAAGAGGCAAGCAAAAGAACCCAGTCTGAGGAAGTTAAGAACTCAGTGATGGCGGCCGACTCTCCATGCCACAGGTCCTTTCAGGTCTTCTGCTCTTACTTAAAAACTATTTTCATCCTTAAAACAACTCTGTGAGCTAAGAATTATTGTTATTCCAGTTTTTGAATGTGAAACTGAGGTGCAGAGATGTTACATGACTTGCTCAAGATCACACAAGCTGTTAATAGCAGACATGGAATTAAAACCGAGACAATCTGGCACTTGAGTGAATAAGTGTTAGCCAGTTCATAGACTAGAATTCCATGAGTTTGAGGTAACGTAACAATGATCTGAAAGGTTAACAGTATTTAAGGAGACTAAATAAATAATAAAGAGCAAAATAGTAAAATAAGCATATAGAATATAAAATATATAAACATAAATCAACTATATACAGGATATAAAAATAAATATATAAATAAAATAGTATA
>NW_012118487.1:10707262-10709383 GCF_000951035.1 Colobus angolensis palliatus
GGTGAAACCCCGTCTCTACTAAAAATACAAAAAATGAGCCCGGCGTGGTGGCGGGCACCTGTAGTCCCAGCTACTCTGGAGGCTGAGGGAGGAGAGTAGCGTGAACCCGGGAGGCGGAGCTTGCATTGAGCCGAGATGGCGCCACTGCACTCCAGCCTGGGCGACAGAGCGAGACTCCATCTCAAAAAAGAAGAAGAAGAAAAAAAAATGCATGGATTACTAATTATGTACCAGGCATTTTACATATATTGCAGTAAGAAGTCAGGTCTCCAAGAGATCAATTAGCTTGCTGAAGGATTCTTTATCGAGTGGACCTAAGAAACTAAGGGGCAGTGTGACTATAAATTCAAACTCTTCAGCAGGTAAGTGACCTTCTGAGATAATAATGGAGGAAGGAGGGGGGCAGTCCGGTGACATTTGGAAGAAAGGAATCTCTGCCTCCTTTGAATGCCCAGAGTACTTTACCTGTATGTATTTATTTATTTTTCATTTTTTAAATAATGTTTTAGATTCAGGGGGTACATGTGCAGGTTTGTTACATGGGTGTATTTCATGATGGCGGGGTTGAGGTGGGATTAACCCCATCACCCAGGCAGTGAGCATAGTACCCAATAACTTTTCAAGCCCTCCCACCCCATGTCCCCCTCTAGTAGTCCCCAGTGTTTATTGTCCTATAATTATTTAAATCCTCTTGTTTCTCCTAAAACAAATATTAACTTTAATCATAATAAAAATCTCTACCATTATTGAGTTTTTACTTTGCTCCCGGGCTCTTTTTAAAGGGCATTGCATGCATTCATACATTTAATTTGTGTAACACATTTATGAGGTTGCTCCTATCATAAGCTTTCGTGTATCAATGGAGAAGAAAAAGATTAAGTGACTTGCCATGATCATACCTGGCACATAGCAACAATGTTACCATGATTTCCTAAAGATATCTATGAATAAACACTTTTATATATATCAATACTACTTTATTAGAAAGTTGAAAAGTCTTCTCTAAATTGCAAGTGTGTGATGCCAGGAGTTTGAGACCAGCCTTGTCAACATGGCGCAACCCCGTTTCTACTAAAAATACAAAAATTAGCCAGGCATGGTGGCGCGTGCCACTAGCTACTCAGGAGACTGAGGCAGCAGAATCGCTTCTACCTGGGAGGTGGAGTATGCAGTGATCAGAGATCTTGCCAGTGCACTCCAGCCTGGGTGACGGGGGAGACTCTGCCTCAAATAATAATGATAATAAATATATAAATAAATTGCAAGTGTGTTATCTGATATATTTTATATCCTCACAGTTTCTCGATTTTTTTCAAAGTTGATAGCAGTAAGGTTATTGAAGGAAAGAACTTTTTGGTAATGATTCTAAAATGTGAGGTAGTGAACAGCTGAGAAGAGTCATGTCAATTCTCATTAGCAGCAAATAACACTTTTCATTTACCCATTTGTTTCTTACTCCCTTTCAGTTTCTTTATAGTATGATTCTAATCAGTTTCATTTTCAAGTCTCTAGGAATGTTTTTGAGTATTTTCTTGGCCTCCCATGATGCTGCATCCTTGTCCTCAAAATTGTCAGATTATTGAAGGATAGGGAGGACGGCTCACCAGCCTGAGATGGCAATCTGAGCTAGGAACTTATTTAATAGAGTTTGAGTCTCCTTTAACCCTGCATTTCCTACTATTAACGTTAATTAGCCTCAAAAAAGTAAGACAGTCCCCAAACCTATGAACTACTTTATTTTTTCCTGTGGCTGAGGAATTGAGTCAAGGATTATTTTATAAAATAATTTTTATAAAGTAAAATAGTCAGACTTCAAGGATCACAATTTAGTAATTAAAGGACTGAAAGTAGAATGGGCAAGTCCAGAGATCTAAGGCACAACATGAGAACTGTAGGGAATAACATTTTACTGTATTTGGGATTCATGTTAAATTAGTAGATTTTAGCTGCTCTTGCCACAAAAACAAAAAAAAATGTGGGTAATTATGTGAGGTGATGGATATATTAATTCGTTTCACTATAATAACCTTTTTATTGTCTATTTGTTTCTTATAATATAAGTATACCTTGGCCAGGCGCAGTGGCTCACCCCTGTAATCCCAGTACTTTGGGAGGCCGAGG
>NW_012118487.1:10710003-10715282 GCF_000951035.1 Colobus angolensis palliatus
ATGCCCAGCTAATTTTGTATTTTTAGTAGAAACAGGGTTGCGCCATGTTGACAAGGCTGGTCTCAAACTCCTGGCATCACACACTTGCAATAATAATAATATATAATGTATTATATTATATGTAATTATTATTATTATACCTTAAATATACACAACAAAATTTATTTGAATAAAAACGAAAAGAAATCTAGGCTTAAATAGGAAACTCAGAGATTGCTAAAAAGGTACTAGTGAATTACCTTAGCATAGCTTTTATTCTTTCCATCTTGTTTTTCAGGTTCCAGAGACTTCTATTCCTTCTGTACGTTTCCTCAAACATGGTGTCCTTGAAACAAACAAAAAATAAGTATGCTCTGGTGTGTTCCTTTTAAGTTATTCTAATTTTATTTGATATAATCCAAATGTACACGTTATTGAGCACGTAGGAAGCTATTCTTTAAGCAATAATGAAGTTCAAAAATATTAAGAACACCCACAAAAGTGTCTCACATCCGTTCCCTGGCAAAAAGTGAGTAAGATAACTAAGCCAACTAGAGTTTACGCAGTGAAGTACACTGATAAGAAAGACATGTGTGTTCAAGATAATAAAAGAGAAAGTATAATTTTAAATTGTGTGATTACTAAAGATCATATTTCATATTGTTACAGGAGGATTTCAGTCATTTGTATATAATTAATTAATAGGTGGTCCGCACTACAAATATCATATAAATGTTCAATTATGACACATTGATATTGTCCCAGGGACCCTGATATTTTTTCGCTTAGCTTGGAACAGAAATTTATAATGACAATGATATATATATATTACAGTAACTTTACATTTGAGTGCACATTTATAGACGAAGTCTGCAATTCATTAGGAAATAATTTGAGAGTGCAAAAGCAAACTCTGAAACATTTATTTTTATGAAGTGAAATGACTGTAATTAATATTTCCATTTCTTGCAAGCAGGCCACAGTTTACCATAAATGTGAGATGTTCTCTGGTGAGCATGATTCATATCCTACATCATGGCAAACTTTTTTTCAGACAGTCATTAAGGATGTGAATCAGGGTTATTAGTATTTATGTCATTGTGTCTTCTCGAAATTGAGTTGAGAGATAGTGGGGGCAGGATAAGAATGTTATCAAATGTATTAGTCTGAAGGAAAAGACCAAAGGAACCTAAATATTTTTATCGTTCATAATTTTCCTGCTTAGCATTACAATATGTCTTAATTTGCCTTTTTCCTCTGCCTCCTATTTTATTCTTGTGTCTTTTATCTTTTCCAAGTTGAAACTAGAATTGTATTGCGAGAACCCAAATTTCAAAACATTAGTGATTGACTTACGTGAAAGTACATAGCAAAGTACTGTTTATTTGTGTTTTAGAAAATCTTTTTAAACTAATTGTTTAAAGAGGTTGAAACATATTAACAGTTTTTCATTACATCCTGAATGTTGTAGCGACCTTTATTCCCATTATCTTAAATACTTTATCACTTTTTCTTCTATATCAAAATATCTGCCTTCTCCTCCCTTCCCACAAATAGAAAATCAGGAAATAAAAATCAAAAGTTCCCAGTATCATGTGTAACTTTTCTTTCAAAACAAAGCTTTTAAATATGGTGATAAATTAGTCAAATAATAAATTATTAACTCTTAATTTTAAAATAAAAATATTATATCTGTAACATAAATTTATGTTGCTTAAATACATAGCAGATGATTGATATATAATGCTTCCAATTTATTGTGATATTATGCTTGTAATACAAACTTTCTCATTTCATTTTAAAAGATAAACTTTGGGATTTACATTTCCACAGTAAAAACAATTGATACGTTTACATTTTAGTTTTCAAAATATAAGTATGTGTAAGCTTTATACTGATTTAAACTTTTAAAGTGTACATTTTTAAAAGTATATTATAACCTTTTTATATAAAACCGTGAAAATAACTTTTCTCCTGGCCTATATATTTTATTTTCATTATTATTAGTGATAAGAATACTTATATAAGACCTATCCACTTAGCACATTTTTAATTATACCTACAATATTATTAACTATAGGCGCTATGCTGTGCAGTAGATCTCTAGGACTTAGTCATCTCTGCAACTGAAGTTTTGAACTCTTTGACTAATACCTCTCATTTCTTACCTCCCTTCACCCCCAGCCCTTAACAACCACCATTCTCCTATTTGCCTCTTTGAGTTTGACTCTCTTAAATTCCTCATCTGAGTGGTATCACATAGTATTTGTTCTCCTATGTTGGGCTTATTTCACAACATATTGTCCTCCAAGTTCATCTATGTTCTGGCAAATATCAGGATTTCCTTTTATTTTTAAGGCTGAATAATATTCTATTGTGTATATATACATATCACATTTTCTTTATCCATTCATTCACTGATGGACATTTAGGTTACTTCCACGTCTTGGTTATTGTGAACAATGCTGCAATGAACATGGGGTTGCAAACATCTCTTAGGATCTTGAATTTAATATTTTTGAATATATACTCAGCAGTAGAATTGCTGAGTCAGACAATCAATCACAATTGTCTAGTTTTATTTTAGTTGCCTTTGTTTTTAGTATTATATTCAACAAATCATTGCCAAGAACAATGTCAAGAAGATTTTCCACTAAGTTTTCTTCTACAAATTTTATGGTTTCAGGTTTTACATATAGGTATTTAAACCATTTGAGTTAATTTTTGCGTAAGGTGTAAGATAAGGATCTGATTTCATTTCAACCATATAACTTTAAATGTGTAAGTATGTGTGTTTCTGAGATTTCTATTCTGTTCATTGTTTTATAGGTCTGTTTTTATGCCAGTATTTTTAATTTTTTGAGGAACTTTCATACTATTTTCCATAGAGGCTGTTCCAGTTTACATTTCCACCAGCAGTGTATGAGGGTTCCCTTTTCTTCACATTCTCGCCAATATTTATTGTTTGTTTTTTGATAATAGCCATGCTAACTGGTGCAAGGTGATATGCCACTGTGGCTTTAATTTGATGATGAGTGATATCGAGCACTTTTTCATGTATCTGTTTGCCATTTCAATGTCTTCTTTGGAGTAATGTTTATTCAGGTCCCTTGCCTACTTTTTTTTCATAGGGTTATTATTATAATTTGCTATTTAGTTGTAGGAGTTTTCTGTATATTTTGGCTATTAACCCTTAATCAGTTATACGGTTTGCAAATACTTCTTACGTGCCACAGATTGCCTTTTCATTTTGTTCGTGGTTTCCTTTGCCATGCAGAAGCCTTAAGGTTGATATTGTCACAATTGTCTAGTTTTATTTTAGTTGCCTTTGCTTTTAGTATTGTACTTAAGAAACCATTGCCAAGAACAATGTCAAGAAGATTATCCACTGTTTTATTCTAAAAATATTATGGTTTCAGGTTTTACATATAGCCTTTTAAACCATTTGAGTTAATTTTTGCGTATGGTGTAAGATAAGGTTCTGATTTCATTTTAACCATATAATTTTAAAAGTGTATGTGTGTTTCTGATATTTCTATTCTGCTCATTAGGTTATATGTCTGTTTTTATGGTAGTACCATTTTGTTTTGATTACTGTAGCTTTGTAATATATTTTAATTTTATATCATTTTGAAATCAAGAAGTACGATGCCTCCAGTTTTATTTATCTTGTTCGAGATTACCTTTGCTGTTCAGGATCTTTTGTGATTCAGTCTGAATTTTAGAATTGTTATTTCAATTTCTGTAAAAAATGTCATTGGGATTTTGAGAGGCACTGCATTCAATCTGTAGATCAGATTGGGTAGTATGGACATTTTACCAATATTAATTCTTCCAATCTATGAACATGGGAAGTCTTTCTATCCTCAATTTATTTCATTAGTGTTTTATAGTTTTCAGTATACAAACCTCTACCTCATTGGTTAAGTTTATTCCTAGGTATTTTATTTTATTTTGTGCTAATAAAATGAGATTAAAAAAAAAAGACAAGGTCTCGTTCTGTTGCTCAGGCTGGAGTGCAGTGGCATGGTCATAGCTCACTGCAGCCTTGACATCCCAGATTCAAGTGATCCTCTCACTTCAGCCTCCTGAGTAGCTGGGACTACAGGAACACCAGCACAACTGGTTGATTTTTATTTTTTAATAGAGATAAAGTTTCACTATATTGCCCAGACTGGCTGAGAATTTCTGAGTTCAAGGGATTTTCCTGGATCCATCTCTGCCTCCACCTCCTAAAAGTGCTGAGATTATAGTCATGAGCCACTACGCCCAGCCAAGATTATTTCCTTAATTTTGTTTTTGGATAGTTTGTTGTTAGTATGTATACATATATATTTATATATATATATATAAACATATGCATATGAATCAAGAAGAAATAGAAAGCATGAAACTAGCAATAAAAGAAAAAAGGAATTAATAATCTAAATTTTCTTTTTTTACATTTCTTTTATTATTTTTTATTTTATTTTTATTTATTTCTTCTAATAAAAAAATGGGATACATGTGCAGAGAGTGCAGTTTTGTTGCATAGGTACACGTATGGCATGGTGGTTTGCTGACCTATTGATCCATCCTCTAAGTTTCCTCCCCTCACCCCCCCACCCGCAAACAGGCTCTGGTGTGTGTTATTCCCATCTCTGTGTCCATGTGTTCTTAATGTTCAACTCCCACATATGAGTGAGAAAATGTGGTATTTGGTTTTCTGTTCCTGTGTTAGTTTACTGAGGATGATGGTTTCCTTCTTCATACATGTCCCTGCAAAGGACATGATCTCATTCCTTTTTATAGCTGCATAGTATTCCATGATGTATATGTACCAGATTTCCTTTATCCAGTCTATCATTGATGGCATTTGGGTTGGTTCCAAGTCTTTGTTATTGTAAATAGGGTTGCAATAAATACACATGTGCATGTGTATTTACAGTAGAATGACTTATAATCATTTGGGTAATGGGATTGCTGGGTCAAATGGTATTTGTGGTTCTAGATCCTTGAAGAACTGCTATACTGTCTTCAACAATGGTTGAACTAATTTACATTCACACCAACAATATAAAAGCATTTCTATTTCTCCACGGATTCACCAACATCTATTGTTTCCTGACTTTTTACTAATTGCCATTCTGACTGGTGTGGGATGGTATCTCATTGTGGTTTTGATTTGCATTTTTCTGATGATCAGTGATGTTGAGCTTTTTTTCATATTTGTTAGCCTCATAAATGTCTTCTTTTGAGAAGTGTCTGTTCATATGCTTTACCCACTTTTTGATGGGGTTTTTTTTTTTTTTTTTTTTTTT
>NW_012118487.1:10715524-10761240 GCF_000951035.1 Colobus angolensis palliatus
GTCTAAAAAGATCAAAAAAAAAAAAAATAGGAAAAAAAGAAGAAAAGAAAAAAAGAAAATAGTGTTTAAGTTCCTTGTAAATTCTGGATATTAGACCTTTAGGTAAATTGCAAATTTTTTTCTCCCATTCTGTAGGTTGCCTGTTCACTCTGATGATAGTTTCTTTTGCTATGCAGAAGGCCTTTAGTTTAGTTAGATCCCATTTGTCAATTTTGACTTTTGCTGCAATTGCTTTTGGCATATTTGTCATGAAAGTCTTTGCCCATGACTATGTCCTGAATGGTATTGCCTAGGGTTTCCTTGAGGGATTTTATGACTTTAGGTTTTACATTTAAGTCTTTAATCCATCTTGAGTTAATTTTTGTATACGGTGTAAGGAAGGGGTTCCATTTCTGTTTTCTGCTTATGGCTAGCCATTTTTCCCAGCATCATTTACTGAATGGGAGATTCTTTCCCCATTACTTGTTTTTGTCAGGTTGGTCAAAGATGAGATGATTGTAGATGTGTTGTGTTATTTCTGAGATCTCTGTTCTGCTCCATTGGTCTGTATGTCTGTTTTGGTACTGGTGCCATGCTGTTTTGGTTGCTGTAGCCTTGTGATATAGTTTCAAATCAGGTAACCTGATGCCTCCAGCTTTGTTCTTTTTGCCTTGGATTGTCTTGGCTATACAGGGTCTTCTTTGATTCCATATGAAATTTAAAATAGCTTTTTCTAATTCTGAGAAGAATGTCAATGCTTCAATGCTTGTTGGGAATAGCAATGAATCTAAATTACTTTGGGCAATATGGCCGTTTTCATGATATTGGTTCTTCCTATCCATGAGGATGGAATGTTTTTCCATTTGTTTGTGGCTTCTCTTATCTCCTTGAGCAGTTGTTGTTCTCCTTGAAGAGGTCCTTCACATCCCTTGTTGGCTGTATTCCTAAGTATTTTATCCTCTTTGTAGTGACTGTGAATGGGAGTTCATTCATTATTTGGCTCTCTGCTTGCTTACTATTGGTGTAAAGGAATGCTTGTTATTTTTCTACGCTCATTTTTTATTCTGAGAATTTGCTGAAGTTGCTTATCCATTCAAGAAGCTTTGGGGCTGAGATAATGGGGTTTTCTAAATCTAAAATCATGTCATCTGCAAACAGAGACAACTTGACTTCCTCTCTTCCTGTTTGAATACCCTTTATTTCTTTCTCTTGCCTAATTGCCCTCGCCAGAATTTCCAGTACAATACTGAATAGGAGTGGTAAGAGAGGGCATCCTTGTCTTGTACTGGTTTTCAAAGGGAATGCTCCCAGCTTTTGCCCATTCAATGTGATATTGGCTGTAGGCTTGCCATAAATAGCTCTTATTATTTTGAGATATATTCCATCAATATCTAGTTTATTGAGAGTTTTTAACATGAAGCGATGCTGAATTTTATCAAAGGCCTTTTCTGCATATATTGAGATAATCATGTGGCTTTTGTCTTTGGTTCTGTTTATGTGATGGATTATGTTTATTGATTTGCATATGTTGGACCAGCCTTGCATCCTAGGGATGAAGCCAACTTGATCATGGTGGCTAAGATTTTTGATATGCTGCTGGATTCAGTTTGCCAGTATTTTATTGAGGATTTTTGCGCTGATGTTCATCAGGGATTTGGCCTGACATTTTATTTTTTTGTTGTGTCTCTTCCTGGTTTTGGTATCAGGATGATGCTAGCTTCATATAATGAGTTAGGAGGAGTCCCTCCTTTTCAGTTGTTTGGAATAGTTTCAGAAGGAATGGTACCAGCTCCTCTTTGTATTTCTGGTAGAATTCAGCTGTGAATCTGTGTGGTCCTGGGCTTTTTTTGGTTGGAAGGCTATTAATTATTGTCTCAATTTCAGAGCTTGTTATTGGCCTATTCAGGGATTCAGCTTCTTCCTCGTTTAGTCTTGGTAGGGTGTATACATCCAGGAACATCCAGGAACTTATCCATTTCTTCTAGGTTTTCTACTTTATTTACATAGTGGTGTTTACAGTATTCTCTGATGGTAGTTTGCATTTCTGCAGGATCAGTGATGGTAGCCCCTTTATCATTTTTTATTGTGTCTATTTCATTTATCTCTCTCTTCTTCTGTATTAGTCTAACTAGTGGTCTATTTTGTTATCTTTTTCAAAAAACCAGTTCCTGGATTTGTTGATTTTTTGGAGTGTTTTTTTGTGTGTGTGCCTCTATCTCCTTCAATTCTTCTCTGATCTTTGTTTTTTCTTGTCTTCTGCTAGCTTTTGGATAAGTTTGCTCTTGCCTCTCTCTCTAGCTCTTTTAATCGTGATGTTTGATTGTGATATTGATTTCAGATCTTTCCAGCTTGCCAATGTGGGCATTTAGTGGTATAAATTTCCCTCTTAACACTGCTTTAGCTGTGTCACAGAGATTCTGGTAGGTTGTCTCTTTGTTCTCATTGGTTTCAAAGAACTTACTGATTTCTGCCTTACTTTTATTATTTGCCCAAGAGTAATTCAGGAGCAGGTTGTTCAATTTCCATGAAATTGTGTGGTTTTGAGTTAGTTTCCTAATCCTGAGTTCTAATTTGATTGCACTGTGGTCTGAGAGACTGTTATCAGTTCAGTTCTTTTCCATTTGCCGAGGAGTGTTTTACTTCCTATTATGTGGTCAATTTTAGAATAAGTGTCATGTGGCACTGAGAAGAATGTATATTCTGTTGATTTGGGGTAGAGAGTTGTGTAGACGTCTACTAGGTCTATTTTATCCAGAGCTGAGTTCAAGGCCTGAATATCCTTGTTAATTTTCTGTCTCATTGATCTGTCTAAATTACTGACAGTTGGGTGTTAAAGTCTCCCACTATTATTGTGTGGGAGTCTAAGTCTCTTTGTAGATCTCTCTCTTTTGAGACTGAGTATCACTCTATTGCCCAGGCTGGAGTGCAGTGCCCTAGTCTCAGCTCACTCCAACCTCCCCTTCCTGGGTTCAAGCAATTCTTTTGCTCCAGTTTCCCAAGAAGCTGGGATTATAGGTATGTGCCACCACATCTGGCCAATTTTTTGTATTTTTAGTAGAGGCAAGTTTTCACCATGTTTGCCAGGCTGGTCTCGAACTCCTTACTTCAGGTGATTCACCTTCCTCGCCCTCCTAAAGTGCTGGGATTACAGATGTGAGCCACTGTGCCCAGCCTCTTTGTAGGTCTCTAAGTGCTTGTTTTTTGAATCTGGATGCTCCTGTCTTGGGTGCATATATACTTAGAATAGTTAGCTCTTCTTATTGAATTGTTCCCTTTACTGTTATGTAATGCCATTCTTTGTCCTTTTTTATTTTTGTTGGTTTAAAGTCTGTTTTGTCAGACACTAGGATTGAAACCCCTGCTATTTTTTGCTTTCAATTTGCTTGTTAAATTTTCCTCCATCCCTCTATTTTGAGCCTGTGTGTGTCTTTGCATGTAAGATGTGTCTCCTGAATACAGCACACTGATGGGTCTTGACTCCTTATCCAATTTGCCAGTGTGTGTCTTTTAATTGGGTCATTTAGCCCATTTACATTTAAGGTTAGTACTGTTATGTGTGCATTTGATCCTGTCATTATGTTGCTATTTGGTTGTTTTGCACATTAGTTGGTGCAGTTTCTTCATAGTTTTTATATTTTGGTGTGCTTTTCGTAATGTTGGTGTGTAGTCATTGGTCTTTATATTTTGCTGTGTTTTTGCAGTGGGTAGTACAGGTTTTTTCTCTCCATATTTAGTGCTTCTTTCAAGAGCTCTTGCAGGGGAGGCCTGGTGGCAACGAAATCCCTCAGCATTTGCTTGTCTGGAAAGGATTTTATTTCCCCTTCGTTTATGAAGATTAGTTTGGCTGGATATGAGATTCTGGGTTGAAAGTATTTTTTCTTTAAGAATGTTGAATATTGGCCCCCACTCTCTTCTGGCTTCTGAAGTTTCTGCTAAGAGGTCTGCTGTTAGTCTGATGGGCTTCCCTTTGTAAGTGACCTGTCCTTTCTCTCTGGCTGCTCTTAACAATTTTTCCTTCATTTCAACCTTGGAGAATCTGATGATTAGGTATCTTGGGGTTGATCTTCTCATGGAGTATCTTAGTAATGTTCTCTGTATTCCCTGAATTTGCATGTTGGCCTGTCTTGCTAGGTTGGGGAAGTTCTCCTGGATAATATCGTGAAGTGTGTTTTCCAGCTTGTTTCCATTCTCCCTGTCTCCTTCAGGTACTCCAATCAATTGTAGGTTTGGTCTTTTTATGAAGTCCCATATTTCTTGGAGGCTTTGTTCATTCCTTTTCATTCTGTTCTCTCTATTCTTGTCTGCATGTCTTATTTCAGAAAGGTGGTCTTCAAACTCTTAATATGCTTTCTTCCACTTGGTCGATTTGGCTGTTGATACTTGTGAATGCTTCATAAAGTTCTTATGCTATGTTTTTCAACTCCATCAGGTTGTTTATGTTCCTCTCTAAACTGGTTATTCTAGTTAGCAATTCCTCTAACCATTTATCAAGGTTCTTAGTTTCTTTGCATTGGGTTAGAACATGTTTCTTCAGCTCATTGTAATTTTTTTATTACCTATTTTCTGAAGCCTACTACTGTCAGTTCGTCCATCTGATCTTCCATCCAGTTCTACACCTTGATGGAGAGACACTGTAATCATTTGGAGAAGAGGCACTCTGGCCTTTTGGGTTTTCAGCATTGTTTCATTGATTCTTTCTCAACTTTCTGAGTTTGTCTAGTTTCAGTCTTTGAGGCTGCTGATCCTTAGACGGGGTTTTTGTGGAGGTCTTTTTGTTGTTGTTGATGCTGTTGTTGTGACTTTCTGCTTGTTTGTTTTTCTTTCAATATTCAGATCCCTCTTCTGTAGAGCTGCTGCACTTTGCTGGGGGTTCACTTCAGGCCCTATTCATCTGATTCACTTCCATGCCTGGAGATGTCACTCAAGAAATCTGGAGAGCAGCAAAGATGGGTGCCTGCTCCTTCTTCCGGGACCTCCGACCTGGAGGGGCACCAACCTGAGGCCAGTAGAATTGTTTCTGTATAGGATGTCTGACAAATCCTGTTGGAGGATCTCACCCAGCTGGGTGGCATGGGGAGCAGGACTCGTTTACTGAAGCACTTTGTCCCTTCGTGGAGAGGGTATGTTTTGCTGGGGGAAAACCCACTCATCTTGGCTGCCTGGATTCCACAGAACTACCAGAAGGAGAGGCTAAGTCTGCTGGTCTGCAGAAACTGTGGCCACCCCTCCCTCTAGGGGCTCAGGCCCTGGAAAATTCGAATTCTGTCCTGTGCCTCTGGCTGGAGTTATTAGAGATCTTGCAGGGAAGCCCTGCCCACTGAGGAAGGATGGGTCAGGGTTAGACCTGAAGACACACTCTGGCCACAGACTGCCACAGCTGGTCTGTTGGGTTGTGGGGACAAGTCTCAGGATCAATCCAGCCTCCCTGGCTCTAGCAGCTGAAAAGTGCAGCCTGGAGCTATAGAAATGGGTGCCACTCTTCTCCTGCCCAGGAGGCTTAGTGTGTTAGGCAGTTGCAAGTCCCAGTGCTGGCCGCTGCCCCTCCCCAAAGGAACTCAAAAAGCTTAGACAGCAGGCAGGGCAGCCATTGCTGGTTGCCCCTCCCGCAGGAGTTCAGTAGGTTTCAGCAGATTCCAGCTAAGAGGCTGTAAGGATCTGTGCATTCTGGGATTGGTATGATAGGCTCCTGTGGCGTGGGTTCAGGAATGGGATCTTCTGATCCACAGGTTGCACAGTTCCAGGGGAAAAGCAGTTTTCCTGGCTGGATAGTGCGCTCACTCACCGCCTCCCTTGGCTGGGAGGAGGGCTTCCCCTTCCCCATGTGGCTCTCAGGTGGGCGCTGCACGGCACTGCTCTTCCTTCTCTCGGTGGGTAACGCCGGCCTTCTAGTCAATTTTGATGACAGAACCTGTATACTTGGGTTGCTGGTGAAGGATTCACATGCTTATTATGTTTTTTTTTTTCCATGGGAGCCTCCAAATGCCGTTGCTTCTAGTCTGCCATCTTGGCCCCATCCCCGTAATCAAAATTTTCAAACAAAGAAAAGCCCAGGACCAGAAGGCTTTACAGGTGAACTCTACCAAATATTTAAAGAACATTTAAAACAAACTCTTCCAAAAAATAGAATAAAGAACAATTCTTATGAGCCAAATGTTTGTGTTCTCCTGCAAATTCACATAATGAAATCATAAACCCCAATGTAATGTGTTAATAGGTGGGGCCTTTGGGAAGTAACTAGTTTATGAGGTGAGAGCCTCATCAATAGGATTAATACCCTTATAAAAGGGACTCCCATGAGGTCTCTAGTTCTTTCTACAATGTGAGGATACAACAAGGGGTCAGCAGTCTGCATCCCAAAAGGGGACCTTCACCAGAATCTGACCATGGTGGCATTTCTATCTTGGATTTCCAGCCCCCTGAACTGTGAGAAATAAATTTCTGTTTTTTATAAACCACCCAGTCTATGGTCTTTGTTATAATCGCCTGAACTAAGACAATTCCAAACCCATCTTGTGAGGTCAGCATTGCCCTGGTACCAAAGTCAGAAAAAATGTACCGTTTTAGTCTGTTTAGTGTTGCTATATAGGAATACCTGAGGCTGAGTAATTTATAAAGAAAAGAAGTTTGGTTGGCCCAGAGTTCTGCAGACTGTACAAGAGAGATGGTGCCAGCATCTGCTACTGGTGAGGGCCTCAGGCTGCTTCCACGTAAGGCAGAAGGCACAGGAGAGCTGGCACGTACAGAGATCACAGGGCAAGAGACAAAGCAAGAAAGAGTGGAAAATGCCAGGTTCTTTTCAACTGCCAGCTATGGTGGAAACTAGTAGAGCTAGAATTCACTCGCTACCACAAGAATGGCACCAAGCCATTCATAAGGGATCTGCCCACATGACCAAACACCTCCCGCTAGGTCCTACCTCAACACCAGGTTTGGTGAGACCAAATATCAAATGTTGATAGCAGACACTGCAACAAAAAGTAACATACAGAACAATATCCCTGATGAACATGAATGCAAACATCCTCAAGAAAATATTAGAAAATAAAATTAAATAGCACATTAGAAGGACCCAAGTGGGATTTTACTCTGGGATACAAGCCAGTTCAACCTACACAAATCGATAACAGTCCATCACATTAACAAACTGAAGGATAAAATCACAAGATCATCTAATTAGATATGAAAAAGCATTTGTCAGTTCAACACTATTTTATGGTAAATACCCTAAATGAATTCTGTGTAGAATTACTCAACACAATAAAGGCCATGTATGAAAAGTCCACAGCTAACATCATACTCACTGGGGGAAACTGAAAGCTTTTCCTCTAAGATCTGTCAAAAAGCAAGGATTCACACATTTGCCACTTCTGTTCAATATGATACTAAAAGTTCCAGCTAGAGCTATTAAGAGGAAAAAGGAAGAAAAGTTATCTAAATAAGAGACGAAGAAATAAAATTGTTTGCCAAAGACATGATCTTATATGTAAAAAGCCCTAAAGACACTCCCCCCCGTAATGAAAAAAACAATCTATTAGAACTAATTAATGAACTCAATATAAGTTGCAGGCTACAAAATCAAAATCAACATATAAATATAACTTTCTTTGCAGTGTCAAAAAAAAGATGTTGGCATTTAGCATCTATTTTTATTTCAGGTTGAGTTTGATTCTTTTTGTTTCTCTAATTTATTTCTTCTTTCTTTTACATGACATGTACCTTTAAACAAAATTGTAATATTGTAATTAGTAATCAGTCAGTAAACTGAAAAAGATACTTATATTTTGACCATTGCATATATTTTAAAATATACTATTATTTCACTTACCTTTTAAAAATCTGCACTTTCATTACGTCTAACATACACATTTCCTCTTTTGATTGCCCTTAAAATTTCCCATGTCTTTCTTTATATTTTAGCCTTTTCAAAACAGGAATTATGCCTGGATCTTCTCAGCTTCTGCAGAAATATCTAGCTCAGACCTTGTATTCAATAATTGTTTCATAATTGTTGAATAAATTGAATCCGAATGGTTCAGTATGTACATAAAACTATAGTTATTATCATTCCTAATTATTTCTTTCAGAACATATTTAATCATGTCTTTAAAGTTGTTTATGTATTCATTCATTCTGTAAATATTTTAATAGTATTTGAATAAGGAATTGACTCTTCTCAATGAAGTAGCAACAGCTGTCTAGTCCTCTGTGTCTACACCAGTCTTTCTAAACATGGCTAAGGGCTTCCATTTCTAAATTTTAAGCATATGTCAGATCCATGGGCTGGGAATTGCGATTGTGCTATTATTTTGTCTTCATGCTCTTGTATGACAAATTTCAGAACGAGGTGGAAAAAAAGTTTTTTACTAATTTAAAAAAATACACATTTTGATTTTCAGAGTAGTTTACTTCATGAGACATACATATCAGAAGCATCTGTTGTAGGGTCTGAAGCCTTGAATCTCACTCTGAATTCTTGTTTCCTCATCTGAAAAAGTGAATATCTATGCCTAGGCAACACAAGACTGCTATGTTGATTTGTTTGTGAAAATATTAAAACGCTACAGAACTATGAAATGCCACTAATCTAGAGGTTGATAATCTATCACTTGTGGTCCAGCTGTTTGTTTTTGCAAACAAAATTTTACTGGATCACAGCCACACTCATTGATTTCTGTCTTCTCCATGATAGCGTGAAGGCTATCATGGCAGAACTGAGCAGTTGTGGTAAAGACCTCTGGCCTGCAATGCCTAAAATACCACCATCTGGCTCTGTAAGAAATAATGTACTGCCTCCTTCTAATAATATTAACAGCAAAAATTACTACTACTAATAGCCACAAAAGTGAATTTCTGCAACTGTAATGAAAAACATTTGAAATACCCACTAAGTGGTGATGAACTGTTTATTTCTTTAGAAAATTGTGTAAAGTTGATTTTGCTAACCGATCAATAAAGTCAAACAGCAAGTTTCTCTTTCAGTATAATCAATTTTAAATTTAACTTTGACAGCATCATGTTTGCTTCTTAGGCTCTCAATGTCATGCTCATGTACTTAATGGTTATACGATAGTGTTTGAGACTGATTACAAAGGTCAGAAAGCATGCTGACATTAGTGCAAAATAAAAAAAGTGTTTTAATATATTTATAAGATTCAAATTGTGGCACACTGAACAGTGTCATTTACATTTACTTGGCTTAAGTAAAAGATAATTTACTAGTGTTTCCAAGTTTTAAAAGATCAGAAATGAAAATTAACTGAATTACTTGTTGTAAGGTCATTAGGGTAAATATATTTATCTTGTTAGAATCTTTGGATTCAATGCAATTTGAAACTGGCAATGGCCAAGCAAGAAACCATACCAGAAATGATCTATTGGACACCAATAGTGCTGCATGGTCATCCCCTGTCAAATGAAGAGCTCGGGGAAGTTTTATTGCATGTAAAATTACTCATAAAACTGGCAAGTAGCGGAAGTACAGTAGACTTATGTGAGGTCCTAGTGACAGGGAGGAATGCAGGACCGATCACGGCTTGATTTATGTAGTTCTTGACACCGTGTTTGCTACTCGAAGAAATTTATTTTTTAAAGGCGTTTCATTTGCTGATATATCAACTATGATACATCACATTTTTATTTGTTTCTGAAGAAATCAAAATAATATTTCCTTTGGAACATATGATAAAAATAATGACTAACAGTAACTGCAGCTTACAGTTGCTTGTCTAAATATTTAGAGCTATTATTACAAAACTTAGAAAAAACATAATCTATGAAACACAGCCAAATGGCATATGACTAGTTACAGGCATATTTCTTAGTTTTAGAAGGTTATGCATAAATCATCTTGATGGTTTCACACAATTCAGATTTGTCTCACCTAGAATTTGCATTCAGTGAATGGATCTATTGTATACTGAGTCTGTCTTCATGAATTTGACATATTGGTAGCCATCAGAAAAAAAAAACTCATATGGGAAAACTATCAATATATTTTATTTAGAAATTCAATCATTTGTTAAGATGTCTTATGACAATACTTTTTGGGACTCTAACCTCTAAATTGGTGTCCTATAGATACAGCCTTATTAAAGATCCATTCTCTGTGAGGTTTGCATTTATGAAATTTTGCACACTCATTTTTTTCTCACTGTACGTTAGAAACAAATCAACTAATGAGATAAATTTCAAGAAGAAATTTTTAGCATTTCTTTGAACATTTTTGCAATATGTAAAAATATTCTTTAATAGATTATGGAGATTTCTTTCCACTTGACAAGGTTTCAGGCTTTTAGGGACAGATTATAAATGTACTATTCTCTAACATATAATACTTATCAACTGGGGCCAAATGAGAAATATTAACATTAATGGTTGTCTTTGTCCATTCCTGCTGTTATGACAAAATATCACAGAACGCATAATTTACAAAAAATATACATTTGTTTCTCACAGTTCTGGAAGCTGAGAAGTCCAAGATCAACGCACCAGCAGATTCAGTGTCTGCCAAGGGCCCCGTCTCTGCTTCTGAGATAGTACCTTGTCCTCACAGGGAGGAAGGGGTGAATGCTGCATCCTCACTTGGTGGAAGGGTCAAAGTGATTGAGTTCCGTGAGGGTGGAATTCTCGGGGCCTAATCACCTCCCAACACCCCCCACCTCTTAGTGCTATCACCTTGGGGATTAAGTTCCAGCATATGTCAAATTATAGCAATGGTTCAAAAGTTAAAGCTCAGTACAACCGTAGTTTTCTTTGTTTTTTCGTATATAACAAAGAGGTGTATGAATGGTACATTGGAATAAAAGACAAACTACTTAAAATTTATCATTCTATCCTTATTTTTGCTCAAGTAACATTAGTACAAGCAAAAAGAAAAAAATAATAAAAAGAAAACTGAAAAACTAAAACCAGGAAAAGTTAGTAATTCATATTAATTAATAATATTAATGCATATTAAAACTAATAACCAATGAATGCCAGAAGTTTTGTAATCAGCAAAAACTATAGTTCTAAAAACTATACAGCAGTATATTTATCTTTCAAAACTTCTTCATTGCCCTCAATTTTTTCACCTAAGGCAAAGAATCATCAAATACAATGTTTCAGTAACTCAAAATTGTGAAAAAGATGTATATATATTTCTCTACGTGTGTGTGAGCATATATATACATATGGCTAGGCAAAGAGCAGTGGTTCAGAAAGCCCCCAGTAAACTCAGTTTAACACTTTTCTGTTTGGCTATTTGGCCAGTGTTCTTCCTAGCTGAAACAGAGTTTATTACAATTTAGTCTTGTGATGTTATAACAAAATATTAATGGGTGAAACAGAATAGCTAGCTTTTAAAATGTCCTTACTTTTCTTGTCTCTGTCCTTTTAACAATGATAATTTATAACTTGTATAAGGTGAAATTTCCTAGTTTATAAAAAACAAAGTGTCATAGAAAAGTATGTGTATGAAAAATCTGTGCGCTTAACCATATTCAATCAGCAAATCTTGACTGTATACCTACAATGTGCATTCTTCAGCACTGGGTGCTGCAGTAGAGAAGGCAGAGGGAGCTGCTGATCTCAGAACTTTTGGCTATAGGTGAATGTTACCATATTTTCCCATGCCCTGTGTATTCCAATCACAAACACAGACTCTGTGTTTCTCAGAGGCTACAGACAGACATTGGTTTCTTCCGCAATGTTAAATCTAATTGTTATTCTTCGGTTGATTACACGTAAATCGACGGGCAATGGATATGTTGCATCAGAAGACAAAAATAAATTAACCTGAAAGCTAAACGTAGTCAAAACAATTTTTATGGAAGCCTTTCCAATGACTTGGTCTTATGGGCAAAACACAAACCACACATCTTTGGACTAGTTGTATCACCTTCTGAGTTGTGACCCTTGGAGACAGTGTTCGTTACTCTCCACTGTACACACACGTTTTGCATGGTTACCACACCTTACTACCTCCAAGAGCAAATGTGGATCACAGAGGACCAATGGAAGAGCTTCTGAGATTTCACACTCTGTTCACATCAAATGACCAATATAGGCTTGCTCAACTATTTCTGTATGAGAAAACTGGCAAATATTTGACTAATTGGATAAAGGAGTGAAGGAAATTTGGATCATTTCAAGTTCTATGTATCATAATCTGAAAGTTCTAGAATGATTGTTTACATTTGATGAAATGAACAAAACGGTTTCAACATATCCTTTCTTCTCAGTGTTAACATAAATCTTACCTTGAAAGTATTTGTAATATTTATTTAAATGCTGAAAAAAGCTCTTTGTGTGACATGAGTAATAAGCCTAAGACAGTATAGTATCCTTCAGTTTTCTATTAGCTTTTATTTTATGTAAAAATATTTACCAATCTTCGGCACCAAAACTTTACACAGATGAAAAATGTACCATGACATACTATCGGAAATGAAAACATTTAAGCCATCACATCTCAACAGACATTTTCAGAGTGAAAATCTACTGCTAGAGCAAGCACAACAGCATTACCAAATAAAGTCCTGTGTGGCCAGTAAGTTTAATACATAAAGCTCCCCAAATGCATGCTTTTGAGGGGAATAAAAAACACATCACTACCATCAGAGTGAACAGGCAACCTACAGAATGGGAGAAAATTTTTGCAATCTACTCATCTGACAAAGGGCTAATATCCAGAACCTACAAAGAACTCAAACAAATTTACAAGAAAAAAACAAACAACACCATCAAAAAGTGGGCAAAGGATATGAACAGACACTTCTCAAAAGAAGACATTCATACAGCCAACAGACACATGAAAAAATGCTCATCATCACTGGCCGTCAGAGAAACACAAATCAAAACCACAGTGAGATACCATCTCATACCAGTTAGAATGGCGATCATTAAAAAATCAGGAAACAACAGGTGCTGGAGAGGATGTGGAGAAATAGGAACACTTTTACGCTGTTGGTGGGACTGTAAACTAGTTCAACCATTATGGAAAACAGTGTGGCGATTCCTCAAGGATCTAAAACTAGAAATACGTTTTGACCCAGCCATCCCATTACTGGGTATATACCCAAAGGATTATAAATCATGCTGCTATAAAGACACATGCACACGTATGTTTATTGTGGCACTATTCACAATAGCAAAGACTTGGAATCAGTGCAAATGTCCATCAGTGACAGACTGGATTAAGAAAATGTGGCACATATACACCATGGAATACTATGCAGCCATAAAAAAGGATGAGTTAATGCCCTTTGTAGGGACATGGATGCAGCTGGAAACCATCATTCTCAGCAAACTATCACAGGAACAGAAAACCAAACACCGCATGTTCTCACTCATAGGTGGAAATTGAACAATGAGATCGCTTGAACATAGGAAGGGGAAATGACTGTACTACTAATTCTAGCTGTTTTCATAGACAGTTCACATCGGGGCCTATTGTGGGGAGGGAGGAGGGGGAAGGGATAGCATTAGGAGAGATACCTAATGTAAATGACGAGTTAATGGGTGCAGCACACCAACATGGCACATGTATACATATGTAATAAACCTGCACATTGTGCATATGTACCCTAGAACTCAAAGTATAATTAAATAAGAGAAGAGAAACCACACACACACGGTACAGACAGGTCATTGCCGTGTATTTTAGCTATAACTGATAGTGCATATGAGTCAATGATTACAGCCATGTATTATTTTATATGTCTCCTGTCATTTGCCATATATTTAATTATTGCTTCAAATGAAGCAACTCAGATGCCTTTCTCTATTTTGCAAAGAAAGGGCCTAAAGCTAGATCATAGAACTGTAATCCAGAGAGAATTGTAGTGCATCAAGCCTAGGTAAATAGGCATTGTTTAGAAACTGAACTCCAGCATTACACACAAAAATCATAAATAACTTAGGAATCATAAATAATCATAAATAATCTTAGGAATCATAAATAATCTTATAAATAATCAGAAATCATAAATAATTTTAGGAATATACTGTATATATGAGACTCCAAAATCAGTACTGCAAATCTGTTAAGTTGTAATATTCCACTGTCTAAGCTATACAGTGGCTTCAGGAAAATGCAGTCCACAATCTTTGCTTTCATTTTCCCTTCAGATATGAGTAAGTGTGACAAATACATTTATGTTTCATTTCATTTTAATGATGTGATCTTCAAAACCACAGATCCACCCAAAGGGGAAATGACTGTACTACTAATTCTAGCTGTTTTCATAGACAGTTCTGGAAATAGGAGGCACTGATGGGCAAGTCAGAGTCCATATTTAAGCCACAGGCATGCTTTGTTTAACCATCACAATATTTTAGAAACTGAGAAATTTCATGAAACAGTCCTAATTCTTGACTTCTCTTGAAAATCAGAAAAACATATCAACACGATCCACATTCCCATACGGCGACAAGTAGCTGGATGCAGTGTATATCTGCCACAACCTTCACCATTTCTTTTGCCTTAAATCCAGCACCCTTTACTGATCCAAATTACCTGTAGATGTCTGAATCTGAGACTCCTGTAGTAGATAACATTTTCTGGCTTGACCCATTTTTCCATAACACTGTCCCTAACACCATTAGAACTTGGTAAGTAAATGTTTCACCACACATTTAAATGATATTTGCCATTCTCTTACTGATTAACTTCATATTGACTGCCTAGAATCATGCAGCATGTGATATTGAAGAGAAGTCTGAAATCTATAAGACTAAAATCTCCTTTTACCAAAGAGAAACACTGAAACAGGGCTAGAAGTTGAGTCAGGATGTTGCTGGAGCCTAAAATATTCACACCAGCACTGTCTGCATGCCTGTGGTTCAGTCCACTGCATGACATGACCTATGTAAACTGCTCCTTGAACAAAATTGTGATATGGAATTTCTTTGGAATCTTAAATTGTGGAAACCAACCCCCTTCTGAGCCCATTCAATGCCAAGAATTTTAATTACAGGATAATAATAATAATAAATTATAACTGTCAAAGTTCCTTAGTAGTCTGTTTCAATGAAGACGGAAATTTTATTTTTAGGCTTTTATTTTTATTTTTTTGAGAGGGAGTCTTCCTCTGTCACCCAGGCTGGAGTGCAGTGGTGATCCCAGGTTCAAGCAATTCTCCTGCATCAGCCACCCGAGTAGCTGGGACAACAGTCACACACCACCAGTCACTGCTAACTTTTTGTATTTTTAGTAGAGACAGGGTTTCACCATGCTGCCCAGGCTGATCTCAAACTGATGACCTCAGGTGATCTGCCTGCCTTGGCCTCCCAAAGTACTGGGATTACAGGCTTGAGCCACAGTGCTAGGCTCGGCCTCGGGTTTTGTTTTTTTCTTTTGTTTTGTTAGCAAAAGTGTGTATAGTGCAAAAAGTCATTTATCTGGAGGTAGCAAGCCTCTGTATACTTTTTTCTATATATATACAGAGAGAGAGAGAGAGAGAAAGAGAGAGAGAGACATGTATATGTATACAAAATGTGAAAATAAACTGCCTGATTTTCTTACCCCTATCTTCCCTAATGTTCTCACTTTCTATATTTTTAAAAGTCTAAAATGATAACGTGGAGAAGTGCTGAAAGATAATTGTTAAAATTTGGCAAAATCAAAGAACTGTAATGGGATCGATTCTACTACCATTAGCTCACAGTGTCTTTTATTATATGGCATGATTGCTAAATGCATGAAAACCTTGATTTTTGATCTGTGCTTTTTAATTTATCACTTTAGTTTTCTTAGTTGAGTATAAATGAGTTTTATTTCCTTTTTAATTTCTTTTTTGACACATTAGCTACAATTTAAGCATGTTGCTACCAGATGGAAATCATTTTTATAAGATTTGGTTGCAATTCTTTCTTTTCTTTTTCTTCGAGATATTTTCTCTTCTGTCGCCCAGGCTGGAGTGCAGTGGCGCCATCTTGGTTCACTGCAAGCTCCGCCTGCCGGGTTCACGCCATTCTCCTGCCTCAGCCTCCTGAGTAGCTGGGACTACAGGCACCTGCCACCACGCCCAGCTAATTTTTTGCTTTTTCTTGTTTTGTTTTGTTTTTGTTTTTTTTTTTTTTTTTTAAGTAGAGAAAGGGTTTCACCATGTTACCCAGGGTGGTCTCGATCTCCTGACCTCGTGATCCACCCGCCTCGGCGTCCCAAAGTGCTGAGATTACAAGTGTGAGCCCCGGCACATGGCCGTTGGTTGCAATTCTTACAGAAAAATTCAAATACTTAAAAGAACTATTGGAAATGTAAATGTAGAAATCCAAACCCATGCACAATTATGTATAAAATATGATGCCTCTCCCAAAATACACACACATAAACACACACACACACAAACATTCACCTCCAAGCCCCATTTCTCAAAGTTAATCCCTGTTAACAATCGGTATATTTTTCTATATTCTCTCTACAGATTTTAAAGATTTTTTTTCACTCTGTGATACATCTTAGCCATCTTTGAATATGTAGATATAGTTCGTTTTCTCATGGCTATGTAGCATTTAATTGTATGATAAACCTTACTTTATAAAACTGCTTCTGGTAAAAGATGAGTTCTTTTTATTTTTTTATGGTGGGGGTAGCTATTACAAAACATTAAGTGAATATGCTTGTATATACTATCTTTCACACCTGTATGAGAAAAAATGAGGATAACATTTTAGAAGTACAATGGCTAGGTCAAACCTTCACCACTAGAACAGTTTCTAAATGACCCTGAAAAGACTGTATTTACACTGTCATGATCTCAACATCAACAATGGAGGATATTAGTCTCTCCATACTTTTGTGGACATTGAGTATTATCACTTACATAAAACTTTGGGACTTTGATCAGTCAGTTTATGACATTTGTATTTTTTACCTGAGAGAAAGATTTTAGTTTATTTTTCTTTCTCACAATAAAATAGAACTAAAGCAACCAAATTTGAGCTTCATTACTTAATGTTACATCTTAAAAATAATAGATAAGTATTAATAAAAAACTACCACTATCTAATTCAACCGCTCTGACTCTTAAAGAAATAAAATATGTATTTAGTTGATGGCAGAATTACTGCAAATGATATTCAAACACAATCATTTGACTAGGCATTATCAAAGGGATGTAACTTATTGATGAAATAACTGAAAAAACCCTACTTTTAGCAGCCAATTTTTGCAAGTAGTTTGGGTGTTATTATTAGATTTTTTATGTATATAATTAAATAAAGTAGGTGAGTAATTATGTGATATGTTAAGGATATTATTTCAGATATTATTGAGAACTAGAATTCTAAGTTTGGGAAAAAGAAGAAACAAATGCAAAATAGAAGGTTTTAAACAAAACTCCCATAGTCATGGTCTTTAATTCAAAGTATCAATATAAACTACTGATGTATATTATCTTAACATTGTATTTCCTAGCTCTACCTATTGCAAAAGTCTAGAAACAGTGACCCACCTCATAACAATAAGGCCCAATATCACTCAGAGTTGATATCAAGATTAAGATTTATTTATACTAAAAGGAACTAGGGATCCCTGAAAAAAAAAAATGGCTGATTCCAGGTCTTAGTGAAGAAATGGTCAAGAAAATCCTAGAACATCTTTCAGGGCGGTTATCAAGAAAATAACGAAAGTCTAAAAATTATGCCAAAAAGGTTCAGCAGTCATCTTGAAGCAGCTCCCATAGCCTGTTATGGGAAATTTGAGTATAAATGGTTCAATACATTGTTTATATTCAAATATCTATAGTGATACTAACAAAACTAAGCCAACTGGTCACCTCTGGGTAACAGAGAACGGACTCACTCTTCCGAATAGCTGGTGCATATAGGTGAAGACTCAAACATTTACCCAATCTATCCTGTGCACTGTGCCACTGAATAGCCAAATCAGTAAATAAGTGAGTTTCTTCTTTTGTAAATATTTCAGTTAATAAATGAAGAAGAAATAATATAATAAAAATAGTCCCACCATACAGCATTAATATATTTATTGGAAGATCATCACATTAAGTATAGCTACTGCTAACCTCGGAAAATTAGGAACATGCAGATATTAAGGGCCTCTTGTTGAAATGACACATTATCGCCTATAAACAAATCTTACCAAAAGGTGGAAAAAGCAAATGTAAGTGTAATCACATCTTTAGGTAAGAGGACAGGGAAATATGTTAAAATATACCACAGGGATACAATCAGTAATGTTCAGACTGGGGAAAATAATTTCCCAGCTTAATTGTATGAGATTTAAAAACAGAGAGAGAGAGAGAAGATGAATCCATAGATTAAAAGAGATTTAAGAGAAAAGGAACCATCATAAAACATTGACACTATTTCAATCATATTCAAATATATATAATTAGGATATTCATGAGATCATTGGAAATGTGAATATTGACTTAATATTTAGTAATTATTATAAATTTTAGGTGAATTAACTTCACTGTGATTGTGTGAGTAAAGAGTTCTCATCTTTTTGGGTAATGTAAACATTTTATGGATGGAATTAAACAATCCGGGATTTTCTTCAAATAATGTGGTTATGGAGAAGTGGTTGGTGGAACAGATAAAACAGAATTGACTATGAGTTGATAATTGTTGAACTGGATCAAAATTACATGTGGGTTTATTATGCTATTCTGTCTTTTTTTGTATATGTTCAGCATTTTTCATAATTAGAGTTGAAAAAATAAATATACATGTTTTGGGGCCTTCAGAATTATCACTAATAAAGTAAGCATGCTTATTTATTGCAAAACAAGAATAAGTAAATTATGTATCATTATCTACATAGAAAATTTAGATGTTAGATATTTTAAGATATATTGATATGAATAAAAATGTGGAAATTTAAATAATTACTTATTTTGAATTCATGATTATAACTATCATTCTTAGTATCACCTAATACACATGAAATAACTAGAATGTTTTTATGCATTCAAATGTTTATAGTAAATTTTTAGCATTCCTCTTGTTCTTTCTGACTTTTTATTCTAAGATGTTTTAAGCTGTTTAAGCCATTCCTGATTATTCGCAGCCTTCAGCTGTGGTTGGTACACCTTAGCATGCAATGAGACTTTGTAGCAACCCTGTAGACACGTTGGTACTACTCCTATTTCCTCCATCTCTCCTTGTCTTCTCTCTTATCAAAAATTTTCATCCATAAGCAAATAGTTTTTCAAGGCAGAACAAGCTATAACATGACATCTAAAAAATCCTACAATAATTCATAATTTCCACAGCTATTAATGGTACACGTGATGGTTACTCACTCCAGCCTGCAGTACAGATAACGTGGTTTCAACACAATGCACAATCCCCAGCACACTTGTACCAATTGAACCCTTCCCTCTCCCAGTTAAAACACACTCTGGAATGCTTTTGAAAACATCTGCTGTCATTAAAGATCTGAAATGAATTCACAAAATGCTATACAGTATTATTAGTAACAAATTACTTGCTTGGCCCCTCACAACTGATGGCAACACACTGTTGTGTCAATAGTATGATTGAAAACCTATGTCTCAAAAGGTAATTTGGTTTAGAGATGGTTTAAAAAATAAAAATAAGTTCCTTAAGCCAAATTCTTTTTTAAATTTAATTTTAATATTTTAATTTTTTAAAAAATTTATTTGTAAATTCAGGGGTACATGTGCAGACTTGTTACACAGGTAAATTGTGTGTCATTGTATAGGTAAATTGCATGTCACAGGGGAATGGTGTACAGATTATTTAATTTGTAAGCTCTGCTTCCCCTGTCAAAGGCTATATTTCTGAAGAGTAATGTAAAAAACTAAAGGGAATGATCTTCTGACAATATTTAGGAAAGAGTGAGAATTTGTAAATTGCTCTGTTCCAAAATCATTTCAAAGAGCCTCCTGTGAATTCTTTGAGAAAAATTCTTTGAGAGTGGGAAACAGGGAATGAAATACATTGTATTCATTCAGGGAGAGAAGAATAAAAGGAAATTTTAAAAGAGGCAAAGAAATATGGTGATAAAATTAAGGCCATTGTGTCAACAAAAATCCAAAATGTGCTTGAATGTTTACTGATCAAAATAAGATAATGTCTCTTTGGTTAAAAAAAATTAGAGAGTCTTTAATAAAATTTACTCCTAAAAATAGTTAGAGATTGTTTTAGTCACTTTGCATTGCTTCCTGCTACTAAATCTAAGCACCACTGAGTTTTTCAAATCAGTTTGCCTTTAAGGTGTTTCCATGAACACTGATGCACACAGGCACGGGTACCTAATAAAGCCCCAGGAAAGCAGGACTTTGTCATTGTGAACTGCTGACTAATCTGACAGTTGAAGAGTTTGATTTCATTAGTGCTTCATTAATAACTCGGGAGCAGTAGTGAGTGTGTGAAGGAGGCAGAATCAACTGGCAACTGTTTCTGGGAAGATGCCAGATAGTGCTGCTTCTCCATGTCTAATTTTAGATAGTTTAATTTTGTATTATAAGGCTGCTTTACCAGGTAAAAATACATAATGAATTTTACAAAATATATACTAATTATGTCAGCGTATTTTTGGCGCATCTATGTGTCTGCTGTACAACAGCATGTTAAACTAAGTATGTCGGCCGGGCACGGTGGCTCATGCCTGTAATCTCAGCACTTTGGGAGGCCAAGGCGGCTGGATCATGAGATCAGGAGTTCAAGACCAGCCTGGCCAAGGTAGTGAAACCCCACCTCTACTAAAAATACAAAGATTAGCCAGGCATGGTGGCGCTTGCCTATAATCCCAGCTACTTGGGAGGCTGAGGCAGAGAATTGCTTGAACGTGGGAGGCAGAGGTTGTAGTGAGCCGAGATCACGCCACTGCATTCCAGCCTGGGTGACAGAGCGAGACTCCATCTCAAAAAAGAAAAAAGAATTTAAAAAACCAACTAAATATGTCAAATATGGTAACTCAAGTTTTCATTGATAGCACACAGAATCAATTTAAGTACCATCAAACCTCATCACTCCCCAAATAATAAAATAACTTGTTGGGTTAATTGAAGATTGTCTAAGTCATAGTTGATAAATAGAAAACAAATCACATTGCATAAAGGAGAAAACACTTTAACAAAAATTAGATATGTTAAAATGATGTCTCAACAATTTGTTTAATAAAGTGTCCTAAACCTTTAGATACTGGTTCTAATCTTAATTTTCCCGTTTAAAATTAATTTGGAAGGTGACTTTTTGGACTAAGTGTGGATGTAGTCTTAAAGCTTGAAACTTGTTCCCTGACTACAGGAAGTTGTCAATCTAATTTAAACTGGAAGATGTGCTTTTACAGCTGGGGCCATGTTGGGATCTTTAAGTTTGAACCTTCGGGAGAAAAACAATACATAAAACAGCAAGCACCTTTGTGAAGCTGCTTTGCAGCACAGACAGAAGTTAAAATGTTGTTTTCTTAAAACACTTCTAGAATTCACTGTGCTTTTCCCTTCACTCCAATAAACCTTGTTCATTTTATGAGTGATTAAATCAATAAACTTCACAAGAAGGAAATAAAAGTTCTCAGATTACCTACCTCATGCTGCATGAATTTTTAAAATATACTTTGTAAGTTGCCTTCTAAAATTAATTATCATTATAAAAATGTTCAATGACAGTGGAATGTTTGCAATTTTAAGATAGCCATATTAATACATCTTTTCAACCGAAAACACTAAAAGATTGTTTCACAACTTTTGTTTTTCTGGAATAGCTATCTAAAGAACATATTGATCATTGAATTTCAATATAAGAAGTGTATAGATTTAATTAGGACTTTAAAACTTTAGCCTTGTAAACTTCTGTTTGATATTTTTGTTTTTTTTTAATAGATTTCTATTGCTAAACATGGAATTTTTAAAAAGTCTTCAAGAATCTTTGAACCATTTCTGTATGATGCATGTATTTCCTTCCCTATGAATGTCATTCACAGACAGCTAAAAAGTGGTAAAACATGCTACTATTGATCTCTATGGGTTAGCAGTGCAGTCTTCAGAGCCAACACACAGATAACATCTGAAGGTTTGTTTGGAGAAGAGCTGAACTCAGGTCACTTTCCAAACCAACAAACTGCTGCTCTCTATGACCCCGAAAGGTTAGAGTTTAGGAATTTCCTGGAGAGAATGTATTTTGTCTAGCATTTCTTTTAAAAGTATCAAGCGACTCAGTAAGCAATGGTAGGGTTATCTTAATAAAAGATGTAATGAGGGTCTGAAGTCTGAATTTAACAAAATTCATTGAGGATTAGAGGTAAAGGAAAAAAAGACAGCGAATAAGAATCATAAATAAAAGAAAAATGCTTAGTTTTAGATGAAACAAATGTCAAGCCAGTTATATGGTTCTGTTTGTTGAACTGCTTCTTATTCATTTGCAATAACTAGTGTTTTAGTTGGAATAGAATGGCTTTGGGTAAATATTGGCATAAGTGATACTCCTGCCATTAGATAACCTTTTTTTTTTTTGAACCCAGTGTAACTCACCTGATAATATTTGTGCATATCATGCAACATATAAGTAAGGTAAAGCTCAAGTTAAAAAAATCCATTACAATACCATAGCAATATCATAGAAAAATTCCACACTAGGTACTTTTTTTTTTTTTTTTACTAATTTCTGTATGTTGAAACTGACCTTTTAATCGTATACTTTGATCAATAACTAAAATCTGCACCTGTGTTATATTAAAAATAGTTTGATTACTAATCTTTATCTCAAATATAAGTACTTTGAAGAAACAATGGCTTCAAAATACATATCTAAACTAGTTCCATGTACTTGGTGAATATACATTAGCAAATATCCTGAACTGTTTACTGTTCTATTCTCACCACGTTCCAAAATTTGCAGGTTACAGGTCAAACTCATCATTCAACTGAACCATTTGCGTGAGTAGAGCTTTGTCCCAAGTCATCTTCATATTGAAGTTACCTTAGAATCTATACTGTGAAATTTATGGTGATGCATACTACCAATTTTGGGGGTGGGTTATGTATATTTTTGGCAAGGAATACCATTATGTGCAGTTAAGCACTGAGTTGTATGATTAAGTTAAAATGCTTGGTGACATAGATGCTTTAAATGGGTGGTGTTCATCATAGTAACAAAGGTCAAGGAATGTCAAGTGGATTAAGTAGAATCATCTCCACTATGGTTTTTGAAAGAAGTTAGTTATATTTTCTTTTTCTTAATGCTACATGTACAAAAATGTGTTTTTCTATATAATAGCTGATTTCTTTTAATTTATAAAAGCACTAGCCAAAAACTTAAAATATAAATTATAATGGCATATTCTTTAAAAATAAAATTAAAACTCCAGTCCTAAATACAAGTATTTTTGACAACTTATACAAGTCATGTTGTCAAAAAACTTGTTCCTAGCTCGGTTTTATAGTACCTTATTCATGGACTGCCACACAAGGGAAAAGTTCTGGAAAAGTTCCTTTATCCAGACTTAGTGACAAAGAAATAGGCCAGCACAAAGGAAAACATTTCCAGGGCCTATCTGGGGCAAATCCTGTCAGGCTCTGTTATTTGGACCAAAAGCTTTTTGTTCATGTATTCTGAAAAAGAATTACAGGTATAAAGTGAAGGAATATTTTCTGACAAGCATTTCATTTATGTTAGGTGTTGTATAAAATATATCTGAGAGCAAATATCAATATTTAATATCATTGGGCTCTGATCAAGAACTGAGGGCACTTAGATTAAGTAAAAATAGAAGTACAATAAACAAACAGAAGTGCTTGTGACTAAATGACCATGTTGTTTCCATTAATGTTTTTAAGATCTGGGAGATCTTTTAAAATCAGAAACAGCACGGCATTCAGGAACTTGCCAGAAACTTAAAATATATCTCTGATCATATTTTGAAGTAAGTTATGAAAATATGTTACTATATTATCAGTGGATAAAATATTGGTAGATATTATCTATTATTCTTGATAGTTGTTATCTAAATCTTTATAGTAAGAGGAGATGATTAAAACTCAGATTTGACTAACTTTATAATCATATGTCAATATAGCCACAAATCTTAATGACTAACTAGAGGTGATAAGAAAATAGTTCTAAGCTGGAATTTTGAAACAATCATGTTTAGAAATTTCTAAATTCTAGGTTTTTGTCTGTTATTATCACACTTCTATTTTACACATATGTAGAATTTCTGTGTAAGTGTGCTAAGAAGCAAATTAACTTTCTGATGAAAAAATTGTTTAAAAAACTAGTCTACAAACCTATCACAATAAAATCATCAACATCGACAACTCTTTCATAGTACACACACACACACACACACACACACACACACACAATCTTTGTCCATTTCATCTATCATAATCTGTGCCCCTCCTTTATCTCGCCACGAGTTGTCAGACAATTCAGGATCTGATTTATTTCTGGTAATGTAATTTAGATGGAAAAGACACAAGAGACATTGGCCATGTGTGGCTGCCTTATCATTTTGTTTATTTCAATGAAATCTAGTCATGCTTTTGTTTAAATATATATACTTACTTTATCAAACATTTGGAATCATTTTTTCCTATAATTTACTAAACATTTACTGAAACAAATTCCAATTAAAATTATGATTGAACCAGGTAAAAGGAGTTCATGAATATGCTGTAGAATCAATAGCCTTGAGGAAGGAAACATAAAATCCTAACAATTAAAATTCCAAGTGCTTGCAAAATCCTGAAGATCTTGCCTCCAGCCCAGAGTACTCTACAATAAGGAAATGATGGAAAATAAACTTTAAAAATTTGTTGCCTAAACTTTAAAAAATAAATTACTTGACACTTTTGTATAATCCTGGATTTCTTCTTTATCTAACATTACTAGAAAATCATTTTTCTTCCAAAGCTACCCTTGGCCTTGCCTTGCCTTATTAATCTCGATCTCCAATACATACAGCCTAGATTACATCCAGAACCTAAGCTTACTTCAATGTTAAAAATAGTTATCCCTACAATTATACTGCTACCGACAACATGATTTTCCAAAAAAAACATAATCTGAATTAATCTAACCATACATAGCCTAATTATTAGCCTTATTCCTCTAATATTATTTAATCAAACTAACAACAATCTCCTCATCTACTCAACCTACCTATCTTCCGACCCACTAACAACACCTCTCCTAATACTAACTGCCTGACTCCTGCTTCTCATAATTATAGCAAGCCAGTATCATTACACAATGAATCACCCCCACGAAAAAACTTCTACCTCTCTATAACGGTTTTCCTACAAATTTCCCTAATTATAACATTTATAGCCACAGAACTAATCATATTCTATATTTTATTTGAAACCACCCTCACCCCTACCCTAATTATCATCACCCGATGAGGCAACCAAGCAGAACGCCTCAACGCAAGCACATACTTTTTATTCTATACACTAGCTGGCTCTCTCCCCCTACTTAGCATACTAATCTATACCTATAGTAGCCTAGGCTCACTAAACGTTACATTACTAACGCTAATAGCTCAAAAACTAACAACTACTTGATCCCACAACCTTACCTGACTAGCATGCCTATTAGCCTTTATAGTAAAAATGCCCCATACGGCCTACACTTATGGCTTCCTAAAGCCCATGTTGAAGCCCCCATTGCTGGGTCAATAGTTCTTGCCGCAGTACTCCTAAAACTAGGCGGCTATGGCATAATACGACTCACCTCTATTCTTAACACTTTAACAGAATATATAGCCTACCCATTCCTCATGCTATCTCTATGAGGTATAATCATAACAAGCTCAACCTGTCTTCGACAAACAGCCCTGAAATCACTCATCGCATACTCCTCCGTAAGTCATATAGCCCTGGTAATTATAGCCTCCCTCATTCAAACCCCCTGAAGCTTCACTGGCACAATTATCCTTATAATGGCCCATGGAATCACTTCATCCATACTATTCTCCCTAGCAAACTCAAACTATGAATGAACTCATAGCCACATTATAATACTTTCTCGAGGACTCCAAACCCTACTTTCATTAATAGCCTTCTGATGGTGTGCAGCAAATCTTACTAATCTTGTCTTACCTCCTACCATCAACCTAACAGGAGAACTCCTTGTAATAATAACTTCATTTTCTTGATCATGTATTACCATTGTACTTACAGGACTTAATATACTAATTACAGCCCTCTACTCCCTCCATGTATTTACCACAACACAACGAGGAGTACTTACACACCATATGATTAACATAAAACCCTCCTTTACACGAGAAAACACATTAATATTTATACACCTTTCCCCATTCTCCTCCTATCCCTTAACCCTTGTATTATTCCAGGTTTTACCTCTTGTAAATATAGTTTAACTAAAACATTAGATTATGGATCTAACCATAGAAGCCTACTACTTCTTATTTACCGAGAAAGCACGCAAGAACTGCTAATCCATGCCTCCATTTTTAACAAAACGGCTTTCTCAGCTTTTAAAGGATGACAGTCATCCATTGACCTTAGGAGTCAAAAATATTGGTGCAACTCCAAATAAAAGTAATAACCATGTACACCTCCATTACCATAATAACCCTGACCTCTCTAATCCTCCCAATTACTATTACCTTTATTAATCCCAACAAAAAACGCTTATACCTAGACTATGTAAAAATAATTATAATATATACTTTTACTACTAGCCTCCTTCCCACAGCCCTATATATTTTCCTGGATCAAGAAACAATTATTTCAAACTGACATTGAATAACAATCCAAACATTAGAATTAACACTAAGCTTCAAATTAGACTAGTTTTCCATAATATTTATCCCAATCACACTATTCATTACTTGATCTATTATAGAATTCTCATTATGATATATGAGCTCAGACCCAAATATTAACCAATTCTTTAAATATCTTCTTATCTTTCTCACCACTATATTGATTCTAGTCACTGCCAACAACCTCTTTCAACTTTTTATTGGATGGGAGGGTGTGGGAATTACATCCTTTCTACGAATTAGCTGATGACATGCTCGAACAGAAGCCAACACAGCAGCCATCCAAGCAATCCTATATAACTGCACTGGCGACATTGGCTTTATCTTAAGCACAACATGATTTCTCCTACATTATAACCCATGGGACTTTCAACAAATATTTATCCTACACTCCAACTCAAGTCTTCTTCCACTGATAGGCCTTCTCCTGGCAGCAACAGGAAAATCAGCTCAACTTGGCCTCCATCCCTGACTACCCTCCGCCATAGAAGGCCCAACCCCAGTATCAGCTTTACTCCATTCCAGCACCATAGTCGTTGCTGGAGTGTTTCTACTCATCTGCTTCCACCCTTTGATAGAAAATAGCACATTAATTCAAAGCCTCACACTATGCCTAGGGCCTATTACCACCGTATTCACAGCAATCTGTGCCCTAAAACAAAATGATATCAAAAAAATCGTAGCCTTCTCTACCTCAAGCCAACCAGGCCTAATAATAGTCACTATTGGCATCAAGCAACCATACTTAGCATTCCTACATAGCTGTACTCATGCCTTCTTCAAAGTCATACTCTTTATTTGCTCCGGATCTATCATCCACAACCTAAACAATGAGCAAGACATCTGAAAAATAGGAGGGTTATTTAAAACAATACCCCTCACTTCAACTTTCCTAACCATCAGTAACCTAGCACTCACAGGCATTCCTTTTCTCACAGGCTTCTACTCCAAAGACCTTATCATTGAAACCGCAAACACGTCATATACCAACACCTGAGCCCTGTCTATAACTCTCATTACCACTTCCCTAACAAGCGCCTACAGTACTCGAACTATTCTCCTCACCCTAACAGGACAACCTCATTTCCCAACCTCAATCAACATTAACGAGAATAACCCTACCCTATTAAATCCAATCAAACGCCTCACAATTGGCAGTCTACTCGCAGGATTTCTTATCACCAATAACATTTCTCCCACCTCACTCCCCCAGTCAACAATACCCCACCACCTAAAACTCTCAGCCCTATACGTAACCACCCTGGGCTTTCCAGTAGTCCTAGATCTTAAACTTATAACCAATAAACTTAAAATACACACACCATCATACATATTTAAATTCTCCAATATACTAGGATATTTTCCCACTACAATTCATCGCATAATCCCCTACCAAAACCTACTTATAAGCCAAAACCTAATCTCCCTTTTACTAGACTCAATCTGACTAGAAAAATCTATGCCTAAAACAATTTCGCACACCCATACTATTACCTCCATCATTACAACCACTCAAAGAGGTATAATCAAGTTTTACTTTCTCTCTTTCCTTATCCCTGTTATCCTAACCCTGTTCCCAATAACATAACCTAATACCTTGAGTAATCTCAATCACAATATATACACCAACAAATAACGTTCAACCAGCAACCACCACTAATCGGCGCCCATAATCATACAAAGCACCTGCACCAATAGAATCCCCTCGAATTTACCCTGGTCCCTCTCCCTCAAAATCACCCAACTCCCTATATTATTAAAATTAACTACCACCACTAACCCATCGAAATCTAAGACTCATAAAACCAACCCCATCTCCATCACTAATCCTACCAGAAGACTCCTCAAAACCTCAAACCCTGAACCCCATGTTTCAGGATACTCTTCAATAGCCATCGCTGTAGTATAACCAAAAACAACTATCATACCTTCCAGATAAATTAAAAATATCATTAAACCCATATAAGTTCCCCCATAATTTAAAATAATCACACAACCAATTACACCACTAACAATTAACGCTAAACCCCCATAAATAGAAGAAGGCTTAGAAAAAAATCCCACAAATCCTATAGCCAATAATACACTTAATAAAAATAAAATATATGTCATTGTTTTCACATGGACTCTAACCATGACCAATGATATAAAAAGCCATGGTTGTATTTCAACTACAAAGACATCAATGACCCCGATACGCAAATCCAACCCGATATATTTCTGTTGAGCACCACTTTTACAGTAAAATATCTGAATAACAAATGTATCTTTCCACCGTTTCATTTTTGAAAAAGCTATGGGGAAAGTCAGAGAGAGAAACGATAACTGATCATTTATTGTACCTCTAGTCTTTTTGTCTTTATTTTTCAGTTAATTCTACAAGGACTTCATCATTTCTGTGTTTCAGGGGGGCAAAAAGTAGTATGTATTGATGCAGACAATGAAAAGGTTAAATTTATTTCTCTTGTTTCTGTGTTTATTTCTTTGGGGGAGATACTGAGGTACGTGGGTGCTTGGGAAGGCTATATTCTTAACAGACACTTTTGCACTCTCTAAAATATTCTCATTTTATCTATCTTTTGGTATTTTAAAACATCACATCGTTGAAAGACAAAACATGAAATCTTAAAGTGTTAAATTACTTGAGTGTTAAAATTTCCTCCGGTTCGATATTAGCTTTCAGATAAGATATAGATGGTATCATTTCCCTGTGTAGGTGGAACAAATATATAGTTCCAACCTGTGATTTTAGAAATATGTCTATCCTCTCCTGACCATCATCATAGCACAAGGTCCTTTCTTGATCCAAATCGCTAGCAGAGTGACTGTATGGATTGAAGTTATAGAGTCTTGTTTGGACTCAGAAAGAAAAGAGATTAGATGGTGAAGTGAGAGAATCAATGTTAGGCAACAAGAAGTTGGGATGAGAGGAGCTGGTATAAGGGCAGGAAGGCAAAGCACAGAACAGGTGCCTGAGAAGACAAACAGTAATGAACTCTCTGCCTGAGAAAGAACAGGACTGGACTGGAGTTTCAGTGCAAGTATTTATGGAAAGGAGCATAAGTCCCCGGGAAGGGTATGGAGAGATTGTGGGGACAGAGCAGGGGACAGGACAAGCCCCTTCCACCTACCAGTTTTCTCACTAGCAACTGGAATGCCTCTTGGGAGTGTAAATAGGCAGCATTTTTTTAAAACTTAAATTATCAGTCCCCTCAGCTTATTTCCCCAGTCAACTTTTTCCTTTAACCCAATTTTCTAAACTTTCTAATTTTAATTTTGTTGTATAATTTTTCATATGCTGTCTCAAGTTGCCTTTTTAAAGAGGTGGTAGATACAAAGATGAATGAGAGATAGATATAGAGAGCAGGTTGATGTCTATATATATTATCAGAAAGACTATGTAGAATAAAGTGTATTTAAAGACTGAAGAGTCAGATCCACAAGGACAGAGCAGGTAACAGGGAACTTATGGTGACAGAAAGCCATGTTTCCTCCGACCCTTCTCTCTTTCTCTTCCTCTGTGCCATCGCCAAGTCCAATATTGCACAGCACAATATAGAAGTCTGGAGGTGAAGAAACATGAACACACGAATACTGAGAGAGGCTAGTAGAGAAATATTTAATAACAGTAGTAAAAGTTGAGTGAAACTGCTCATATATGTCAAGAGTTACATGCATCTTAGTGTGTATATGTGTGTTTGTGCACAAACTTGTGTTGATTATATATACATATTATGATATATAATATATACTGATTGTATATTATGTATAACACATACATACATAAAATCTATAACACATGCATACATACATACATATAATTTATAGAGAAAGAAAAAGAGGTTCGTAGTGCGGAGGGGGAAAGTGCAGCTCAAAAACTGCTTTTTGGCCATCTTTTATAACCTAATCATGATTAGTTGGCATGTATGATATAAACAATTTTTTTCTCTCCCGAAAGCATTTGAATTTGAAATTAACTCTGTGCCTTGTGGCTACAAATTAGACACATTCGATAACCCTCTCTTTCACTCTGAAGCTCAAATTTCAGTTTGGGTAGTTTCAACAGAGGAAAATTAAAACTTTATGAAACATGTCCAAAAAAGAATTATTGATAGTAAATATTATATCTTAGCATTATTCTGGGATTTGGTACGTTATAGACAAACAAGTCTGCCAGATTTCCATAGGAAATGATTTAGAAATGCAATTTTTAGAAATACAGCCTGAATTTAATACCGTAAATGTTCAAATACAAATTATTATCAAAGATCACAATTAAAACGGTTAAAATTTAATAATTTATCTTAAAAAGAAACATCTTATTATTTTATAAATCAAGATTGAGATAATTGATCTTAGAGACTATTTTATTTGAATCTGTTTGATAAATCATGCCACAGAAAAGGGTTTGATAACTCAGCCTAGTCAACAGCAATTCTCAAAATTTTAAAATCGTTGACAATAAAACTACAGTTTTCCCTAAGATTATTTATTTTTATAACATTTTCCCAGAATTCTCTAATATTTTCAGATTAATTTCATGATGCTACCAATTAGAGAAATTATTAGTTTGATAATTCAGTAAGAGTCTCCTAAAAATTTCTAGTTTGTGTTGGAAAGTACAAAAATACAAAAGAAGTTGAGGACAGCCTCATTAGTCCGTTTTCATACTCTATAAAGAACTGCCCAAGACTGGGTAATTTATAAAGGAAAGAGGTGTAATTGACTCACTGTTCAGCATGGCTGGGATGGCCTCAGGAAACTTACAATCATAGCCAAAGGCAACGGGGAAGTAAGGCTCCTTCTTCGCAAGGGAGTGGAAGGAGAAATGCCAAGCAAAGACGGGAGAGCCCCTTATAAAACCATCAGCTGTTGTGAGAGCTAACTCACTATCAGGAGAACAGCACGGGGGAAACCACCCGCATGATTCAATTACCTCTACCTGGTCCCATCCTTAACATGTGGGGATTGTGAGGATTATGGGGATTACAATTTAAAATGAGATTTGGGTGGGGACACAAAGCCTCACCATATTACAGCCTCTGCTCTGTTTATTGTTAGTAACAATTATGGTGTTTTGAGTATATAAATTTAGTATAGTTTGTAATTAAAATGATTTGCTAAATAACACCTGTTGTTCAGCTTCTCCTTGCCAATCATTCTGTGTTTAAATATTTAGTTCACACAAGAAACATTATTAGAATATCTTCAAATATAAGAAAAATGGAACTCAGGGTGCTAATTTCCATAGGATCACATAACAGGGTAAGAGGAAGAGCTTCAAGTCCAGTATCTTACTAAGTTATATTGCATCCAAGAGTAGAAAAGAGGATAAACTTATGAGGCTTGGAGTAAGAAAATCAAATCTGTCCCACTGAGTTATATGAGTCAGAACTCATTCTTTAAACCATTTCTTTAAGGTTAATATCTTTGGAAATAGCAAATGAACGAATGAATGAACGAAAGAAAGAAAGAAAGAAAGAAAGAAAGAAAGAAAGAAAGAAAGAAAAAAGAAGGAAGGAAGGAAAGAAAGAAAGAAAGAAAGAAAGAGAAAGAAAGAACAAAGAAGGAAGGAAGGAAAGAAAGAAAGAAACAAAGAAAGAAAGAGAAAGAAAGAAAGGAAGGAAGGAAGGAAGGAAGGAAAAGAAAGAAGGAAAGAGAGAGAAAGAAAGGGAAAGAAGGAAAGGAAGGAAGGAAGGAAGCAAGAAAGATAAGGAAAGGAAAGGAGAGAGACAAAGAAAGAAAAGAAAGAAAGAAGAAAGAAAGAGAAAGAAAAAGAAAGAAAGAAACAAAGAAAGAAAAAAAGAAAGAAAGAAAAAGAAAGAAAGAAAGAAAGAAAGAAAGAAATGTATGTGGCACAGAAATAAAAAATAATCTGCTTGTTCTTTCACACAGGATAAATGGCAATGTTGACAAACCTATTCTAAGACATAGGGTAGAATCCTTTGCTGAAAATTGTCTTGGTAAGAGCAAGTGTAGATATCCAGGATGAACTGGGTACAAGGAGAGCCAACAGTTACTGTGGCAAAACTTTCCAACATGATGATTTTGCGGGGAGCCTCACTGTACCTTAACTTTTCCTAACTTAAAAAACCCGCTCTGCACATATTGGTTTTTCATTGAATTTATTTATAAATTTATAAACTCCATAGTTAATGGAGTAAATATAAATAATTAGTTAGTAGCATAAGCCCAAATAATTTCAAACTTTGTACAAACTCACTGATTTATTTAGAATACAAATTTTGTATTACAAGTATTTTTAAAAAAATAAAACAAATATACTATGAAGAAAAACCATACTCAACCAACAAACAAGCTACGTGTTTTCTCTGAAATGGCAAGAATTAATTCATGCGGGATAATTCATGTTTTCTTAATAAAACTGAGGAATCACTTAGCAAATGCAGGATTTTAAAGGCCAGTCACAGAGTTGAGACATTTCCTCACCTGACAGCTCTTTTTGGTTGCACCCAGGTTGTTTTTGCAGTTTAGCTCTATTCTCTGAGTCTGTCAGTCAAAGCGAATATAAAAGATGTTCTGGTTTGTTTTACATGTAAAAAGAGAAAAGCCAGGGGACTGACTGGATCCTATTCCATTCATCATTTATCAGAAAAGGGGTCTGTCTACGCAGAGCAAGAATTTGGGGTAATCATAGTAAAACTATCTGTTTTCACAAATTGCAAAAATTATCCTTTCTCTTTGACCAAAGATCCAAAACGTTCTTACTTCAGGGAATTGAACTAAATGAAATAATTTGTTTTCATTAAGGCATTTTTCATCATGGATACTACTGAGACGTGAAAGCAGAAATCTTAATACCCTCTTGCACACAAAGGTCCTGAAGCACGTGGAGTTAAACTTTCTAAAAGTCTTTGTTAGATAGACTTCACAAATGAGAATTACAATTAGTGGGATCAGAAAGCAAGAAATAGAAACTATTGGACTTACAAAATTGAAACATCTTAAGCCTCAAGTAAGTATATTTGATATAGGAGGCTCCTGTCGTTGACAGCGTCTTCACTTAAGTAACTCCAAAATGTTTATGTCCTGGAACCCATTATCTCTGTGGGCTTCTATAGTAGTAATGGGCTTATAATAAGGGCTTTTGACAGTTAACCTGGGGTAGATCTTGAGTGTTTATTGGTGTAAACTATATTAAAGAGATACAAATCTCAACAATGTAACATAAAATGTAAGGAAATAAATTTGCCTTTTTAATAGCATTTGTGATTTTTATCTGATTACCTGTTTAATATCAATCTCCTCCATTATTTTAATATCCAATTAGTTTTCTTTATATCCAAGTTTTCAGCACAGATTCTATAATGTAGAAGACACAAAAATACATTTTTGAAAAATGGAAAATGAGTACAACTTGATCTTTTCTTTTTGTACTCAATTCTCCCTGAGTTTTATCTTGAGACCATGCCTAAACATTGTGGCATCACATAATAATGGTAAAAGCTTTGACTGAGGACCTGTGAGTCAGATATTGAGTAGGGATCTCCATTCACCATCTTACTTAGTCTTCCAATAGCCCTATTAGAACATTATTGTCATTACCAAATAAATGAATCAATTTAAGAATCCAAAGTATGGAGAAGCCAAAGGACTTCTCCAGCTCATGCATGAGAGTGTAGTGTAGCCCATACTCAAAGCTAGACCAGGGTTTTATTGAATCTCACTCTTGCTTTCCTAGAGAGCAGTCTTTCTACCATCATAAGAAAACTTATGTTTGATGTGTGAGGACTAATTTTGCTACCAGTCATACAAGAGTATCCAGACTAGGCAAACCGGACATTCAGTCTTAGAAATTCATTGACTTCACACACAAATTAATTAAATTATTTCATTATAAAATAGTGTTCATTTGCTTTAAATGTTATAAATTATCATAAATTATGATAGTTTAAAGGAGACTTTGGTATCTGGAACACATAGCCTAAAATTTTAAATCCCTATAAAGGTAGGAATTTGAGTTGTCTTCTTATGATCTGTACCTGGAATGGTCTGTAAATATAACAGTATTTTTATGGTTGTTGTTAAAATATTGTAATAAAATAATAATGATTACAAAGAAGTCATAATTATTTTTATTTTATAGGAGACCACGTATTATAAACTAGAGCAAACACACACAATTACAAATTTCATTTTAGCTAAAGTATACATAAGTGTATTAAAGTATGTATAAGTGTATAGCTATTTTCATGAAACAATAGTTTCTGCTTCTAGTTAAGATGTGTTCAAAGAATGACTATGAAATAGGAATTGGAGAGCAAATTTGTTTATTCAGATACTAATTATATAGACCCTAAGTGGTAGGGAACGTCAGATTGATTTCCATATCATGTAACTAACCACGTCTAAATAACTAATACACAGCTAAAAAAACTAAGCCTTCTACCTCAAATCCCTGTTATATCCTAAACATCAGGCTTCACTTAGCAAATTGTGGGCATATTGGCTTAAATACCATGGTGTGGTTAAGGTTTATAAGGAGCTCTGTCTCCGCAACATCGGAGAGGCAGCTCTGAGCACTGCGGAGGGTGATGCTGCAGTGGCCAGCCTATCCTGTGATGTCCTGGCCTGGTCCCAAGACACGGAAGCAGGTCTGAATATCATCAGAACCACTCCTCTTGATGAGATGGAAGGGAAGTAATTTTCCCTGAGTGGAAATAACAGTAACTGCTGTTGTATTTACTCAAGGTTCTGCTGGTGAAATGGCTATCTTGGCCTCTTCCAGGTCAGAAGACTTTTAACTGTCTCTGAATCATGAAATCCTTTTTTAAAACATCCATTCCATTCTTCAAATATAGACATATTTTAGTTTTTGCTAAACATTATAAATCCATTTATAGCAATTGTGGTATTGTGGTTTTGAGAAGAGAGATACTCAACCTGGAAGAACAGTTATTCCAAGTGCATGACTGACTTGTTAACAGACTTAGCATCTCAGTGTCATAAATCTACATGATTTCACGTAAGGTTAAGCCTTTCCTAAATGCTCTTTTAATGGCTCAGCACAGAAAACATTGACCTAAAGAATCAGCGCTTATGCATTTCCTTCATTATGGGTGTTTAGGGTGACTTTTTAAATGGGAGTAAAAATATATTTATGTAATATTACTGAGCAAATAAACTCATTTCCTGGGAATGTGTGCATCTTGCAAGTTCCTGCCACTGAGCCCACAAAGGGCACAACTCATAATGAATTAATCTACATTAAAGAAAGGAGAAAGATAAGGAAAAATTTGTTCTCCATTTATATACATGCTTAATAGAATCTACAGCTGCCTCTTGAAAAATACATTTTAATATCGAAGGAGTATCCAACGAAACATCCACAGGAACATGAAACCTATGTTAGGAAGCAAAATGTGGCTGCGCATGCTAGGGATAAAGTGCCTAAATCTAGGGCTATGTGCAGACAGAAGAAAAACAACAATATATTATTGCTCTATCAGCCCAAACAGAATATGCTCTACCTTATTTTCATGTTGATTTTGGCATGAACCACAATACTCCCAAGTCATTTTGAAAGAGTAGTTGGAGAATTTGTGTTGACATTAGGCCAGATAAAAAGTAAGGATAAAAAGCAGTAGCCAGAACTATGTTTACTCTTGGCTATCGAAGCTTTGCTAATCTCAGACAGCAACGGGCAATTAGCCTCGGAAACACATACTCTCTCTTAGTAAGTGGCAGAAGCTGGACACATCGAGGGAAAGCAATAGGACACGTGAAGTGTTCACACAACTCCACACCACGATGTTTAAAGGAAGAGCGCAAATAAGTCCTGTTGGGCAGTTCCTTCTTCAGCTTCTGGGACACCTGCAGTATGGAATCTGCCCAGCCTTTGGAACCAGCTTTGGGAAGTAAAACACTTTTAGGGAATGTTTTTCCGGTTGGGCATGGTGGCTCACTCCTGTAATCCCAGCACTTTGGGAGGCTGAGGTGGGCAGATCACCTGAGGTCAGAAATTCGAGACCAGCCTTGCCAACATGGTGAAAACCTGTCTCTACTAAAAATACAAAAAAATTGGCAAGGCGTGGTCGTGGGTGCCTGCAATCCCAGCTACTTGGGAGGCTGAGGCAGGAGAATCGCTTGAAGCCGAGAGACGGAGGTTGCACTGAGTTGAGAGCGCACCATTGCACTCCAGCCTGGGCAATAAGAGTGAAACTCCATCTCGAGAAAAAAAACAAAAAACAAAAAATGAATGTTTTCCAAGGGAATCAACAAATGTGACTTTCGGAGTAGAATTTTCTCCAAGCTGAGACTATGCTGTATAACTTAGTTTCTTTGGTTGCTATTCAGAGATCTAAATTCCGGAGCATAATGAAATTTAGATTTATCTTAGTAATAAGAAGCCCTAAAGATAATATCAAGAATAAATATGCATAATCACACATAGTTATGTCTACAACATCCCAGTCTAAATATACCAATGTATTGTACTGATAGTAACTAAAGAAAACTGCCAGTTCGCTCCAAAGCTCACCCAGACAGACATTGCTTCAAGTGACCTGGCTTTGTGAGGATGTGGTCGGCTGAACAGCAGTATAACTGCACTAAGGAGACCACAGCCAATCCGAGAAACATTGCTATTCCCAGTGAAATTTTCCATTGTCTGTCAATGTATGTGAAAAACAGAAACAATTATAGCAAGTTTTCTTAAAACTATGTTTGTTCAATTAATACACAATTTTTAAGTTTGAGATTATGCTATTCTATTTCTTGTATGAAAAAATCCTCTTCTTTAAAAAAAGATGGTTTTAAAAAGTTTTTATTGGTTTGCATTTTACATCTTTATTTGGCAAAATAATGATGTCTTACTCGACAATCTTTTGTCAATTCTATTTTTATCTTCAGAGTTGATTGGTTGATAAAATTTAAAAGCCCAGAAACTATTTCAAATGGTAGCTCTAATGACACAAATTTGGCCTTTCACACTTTCCAACATAAGCACAGGAAACAGTTTAGAGAGCAGCAGAATGAACCTTTATAAACTGGAGAGTTCCATATATATGGGTAAGAAAGTTTTGAAAAGTAAGCACTGTGCACATTAAAATAGTAAGATGATGTTTTCCTTATAAAAAAAATGGTAAAAGTGAAAAGGGACAGCACTGGTGCCAGAGTGGGTAACAGGAACAGGGATTCTCACACACCACAGATGACAATAAAAACTGGAATGAGCATAGCAGAGTTCTGTTTGTTATTGGTTATCAAGACATGTAATTCTGCAGTAGCTCCATAGATGTCTATAGGTAGGAACTGACTTCAAATAATTGTTATGGATATATCCAGTGACTGAGCTACTAAGAAGTTCTACTCAGAACTGTTCATATTATTAAAAAGATCAGAAAATATCCCAGTGTACAGCAACAGAGACTTACTTTAAAAAGTATGGTGTCCCTAAAATGGGATATTACACAGCATTAATATAATACAAAAATGTGCAATAATTTTGAAAACTTCTTAATGTATTGTTAAATTTAGAAAATCATCATCAAAGCATTGGGTGTAGTATAATCTATAAATAGATATGAAGTAAGAGGGAGAGAGAAAGAGAGAAAGCTGAAAGTATATATGGCAAGATTAACAGCCAGGAGGTTAGACTAAAGCTTTTTTTTTCTTTCCTACTTTTTTGCTGAGGAGTGCTATGGGTTGAATCGTGTCTCCAAAACGGATATGTTGAAGTCATAATTCCAAATATCTCAGAATGTGAGTTTATTTGGAAATAGGGTCATTAAGATAGCATCATTAAGATGGCATCTAGGGTAGGGAGGCCCCTTAGTCCAATATGACTGTTGTCCTTATTTAAGAAAAAAAAGGCCGGGCGCGGTGGCTCAAGCCTGTAATCCCAGCACTTTGGGAGGCCGAGACGGGCGGATCACAAGGTCAGGAGATCAAGACCATCCTGGCTAACACGGTGAAACCCCGTCTCTACTAAAATACAAAAAATTAGCCAGACGTGTTGGCGGGCGCCTGTAGTCCCAGCTACTCGGGAGGCTGAGGCAGGAGAATGGCGTGAACCTGGAAGGCGGAGCTTGCAGTGAGCTGAGATCAGGCTACTGCACTCCAGCCTGGGCGACAGAGCGAGACTCCGTCTCAAAAAAAAAAAAAAAAAGATGCGAAGACAGAAATATAAAGAAAAACACCATGTGACAACAGAGGCATAGATTGGAGTGACACAGTTGCAAGTCGAGGGATGTCAAGGAACGATAGTTACCAACAGAAGTTATGGAGAAGCAAGGAAGGGTTCTACCCCGAGTTTCAGAAGAAGCATGGCTGCTGGCTGCTTGATTTTGAACTCCAGCCTCCAACACTGTGAGAGAATAAATTTATATTGTTTTATACAAGTTTGGATAAAAAAACCCAGAAACTTTCTTGTGCATATTTCTTAGTGCACATGTGGATGCATTTCTATTAGTTATTCAATTGGAATTGAATTAAACAGAATTCTTTGTTCTTATCCACTGTTTTATTTATCCCTGCATCAATACAACATATGCTAAATACTGCAGTTTAAATATTAGTCTGTGCATCTTGTAGAACAACACTCTCTTTGTTTCTCAATAGTGACTCAGCAGTTTTTTGCCATTTCCATTTATATGCATTTTAGAGTCACCTTGTCAAAATCTATTTTTAAAAAAATCTTTTGTGCTTTTGGTTGGGATTGCATTAAATCTATATATTCCTTGGAGAGAATTGACATTTTAATAATATTGAAAGCTTCAATTAATTCATGTGTTAGATTACATTTTTTTATTTTTGCTTACTTATGTTTTAAAAATAGCAATTACTATCAAAGATTCAAAGCAACTGGAACTCCCACACATTGCTGTCAGGAATGCAAAGTGGTAAAACTACACTGGAAAAGAGTGTAGCAGAGTAAACAATTTGACAGTAATAAGAAAAATATTAAATAGTAATAGTTACTAGAAAATGGTATCATCAGCAACACATATTAGTATATAGTTTTAGTAATCTTTATTGGTATTAATACCACTTATTATTTGGTATAAGAAAAGCAAACATTTAGAAATGAGGTGATAGTTGCACTAGCTCATTCTTCGGTAAGGGTTAGTTTTATGAAGCGCATTACCGACAGCTTCAAGCTATATAAAGCCCACTGAAAGTAGTTTAAAAAATAAGAACAATTATTGCTTCACATAACAACAATTTCAAAGTAGCATGGTTCTAGTGCACACTAATTTAGTGTTTACCTCAGTGAAAACCCCTGAGGCTATCTATCTACCATTTCAGCTCTATAGTGAAAGACCTGGGCAGGGCTATGGGAGTAGCCCTCCATGGATACACACAGTGAAGATGTCACCTTCAAATCTACGGGCTAAAGTTGGTATGTTATCGCTGACTATTTTGTCAATGACTGTTAGGTTCATTAATTTGTTATTTGATTATAAACTTTGCATAGTTGGGGGCAAAAGGCTAATTTCCTATACCGTATTTCAAATATATCGTATATTAGAGGGGTATATGAGTCTATATTAGTTCATTCTCTCATTGCTGTAAAGAATGACCTGAGACTGGGTAATTTGTAAAGGAAAGAGATTTAATTGGCCCATGGTTCTGCAGGCTGTCCAGGAAGCATGGCTAGGGAGGCCTCAGGAAACTTACAATTATGGTGGAAGGTGAAGAGAAAGAAGGCACATCTTACATGGCTGGAGCATTAGGAGGAGAGAGAGTAGGGAGATGCCATAGACTTTTAAACAACCAGATCTCATGAGAACTCACTGACCATCAGGAGAACAGCAAGGGGGAAATCCATCCCCCGGATCCAGTCGCCTCCCACCAGGCCCCACCACCAACATCGGGGATTCCAATTTGACATGAGATTTGGGTGAGGACACAGATCCAACTATATCAAGTGGGGAAAAACACTCCAAATAGTAATAACTTGAACTAATTTCCAATTAGATGAAAATTTCAAGTTTAATTTCTGGATGTAGCGTTGAGCAAATTTTCCTCCAACCTGAGTGGCTTGTCACAAATCTGGAGTCCAAAGACTAGGCTTAAAATAATATTTAACACCTTAATAAATGGCACTGATTCGTGCTGTAGTCATAGAGGAATAATCTTATTTCAAGCTAGAAGTCTTCCTTGAAATAAGTAGTGTATTCAGTATGCGAAAAATCCCAAGATGACACAAAGAGTTTCATTAATATATTTTTGTTGAAAGCTATTGAAGATACATCTAGAAAGTTTTTGCACTAGAATTTAATATTTCTGTGTAAAATTAAAAATAAATAAAATATTTTCTTATAAAGATTTTTGTGCTAGAATTGTGTTTTTAAAAGTTCCCCCTGTGCTCACAAATTTTAAATGCCTGTTACCGACACCAGGATTATAAACCCACGCAAACAAGCTTGCAGATACACCAAGCGGGAAACAGATAAAGGCATGTATAACTCTCCATCTCTGTTTCTCTCTCTCTCTGCCTGTCTCTTTCTCTCTCTCTCTCTCTCTCTCTCACACACACACACACAAATACACAGACACATACATACACACACACACATGCACTTTATTTGTCATACTCCCTCAGAGATGTACTGTCACAGAGAGCTTTACCTCTGATATGCTTTGGCTGTGTCCCTACCCAAATCTCATCTTGACTTGTAGCTCCCATAATCTCCATGTGTTGTGGGAAGGATCCGATGGGAGGTAATTGAATCATGGGGGTGAGTTTTCCTGTGCTGTTCTGGTGATAGTGAATAAGTCTCACGAGATCTCACAGTTTTATAAAGGGCAGTTCCCCTGCACACACTGTCTTGCTTGCTGCCATGTAAGACGTGCCTTTGTACCTCCTACACTTTCTGCCATGATTGTGAGGCCTCCCCAGCTATGTGGAACTGTGGGTCCATTAAACCTATTTTTCATGATAAATTACCCAGTCTCAGATATTTCTTCATAGCAGTATGAACATGGACTAATACGACATTCAACTTTCTTCAGTGTAGCCCAAATGGATGCTGTATTACCCTGACTTCCTCTCTTACTTTCCTTAATTCTACTTTTTCCTCTCCTTTTGGACATTTCATGGAACTACAATCTCACTAGGAACATTTTTCCTCTACTTTGTTATTCTTGGGTCTTAGGCTTTAGGGTCTCCCACATTCCCCACTTAGGAAGACAAGGAGACATGCAAAGTCTGACAGAAGTCGTAGGACTTCAGGCCCAGAGGACAAGAAAGAATTTCCCATGCCTTTCACTGCTGCTTCAGGTGCTTTCCTTTCTCCCAGAAACAGGAAGGAAATTTCATCCACCCTGATGGATATTGTTGGTCCATCATCCATCTGGTCATGATGCTGGATGTTGCTGTGTCACTCACTCTGGTCCTACACTAGGTCATAGATGAAGACATATTCAGTTAGCTCCAGGTTATGACTGCTCATCAGTTAACATTGTTTTTGCAGCCCAGAAGTGATCCATCCCCTCTCAGTCAAGTCAGCTTCACCTTCTTCTATATATAACTTTAATCAAATGTCACAAGGTAAAAAGAATCAGCATTACACCCATGAGAAGCAAAATTGATCATTGCTCATGGTTGGAGAAGAAGACACTAAATGCTCTAAACACTAAGCTGAAAACTCCACATCTACCATAATACCTAAGAAGCCAATGCTATTATTGATTGTCCATATTTTAAAGATGATGAAGAATAAAACTATAGAAGGTGTTTGCTTAAGCTTATGAAGCTGTTTAAGTAGTTTAGAATTCAAATGCTGTTCTGCTTGCAGGATCTGCCTCCAACATTTTTTAGGGACCAGGGCAAGATTATAGGTGGAGACTCATATTTCATAGGTCTGAACACTTAACAAATCAAACTAAAAATTATTGAGCAAAATATCTCACATACTCTATGTTAGCCTGTTTTTGCATTGCTGTAAAGAAATACATGAGACTGGGTAATTTATAAGGAGAGAAAGATTTGTTTTGGTTCATGATTCTGCAGGCTGTACACAAAGTATGGTGCCAGCATCTGCTTCTGGTGAGGCCTCAGGAGGCTTGCAATCATGGCAAAAGGCTAAGGGGAGCTAGCATGTCACATAGCAAGAGTGGGAGCAAGAGACAGAGAAGGTGGTGTTCCCAGACTCTTTTAAGTGACCAGTTTTCACATGAACTAACTGAGGTGAGAACTCACTTCTCTCCAAGGAGATAGTGCTAAACCATTCATGAGGGATCTACTCCCATGATTCAATGCCTCCCACCAAACCCCACCTCCAACACTGGGAATTACATTTCAACATGAGATTTGGAGGGGACAAACATCCAAACCATATCATACCCTTACCTTGACAAATAATGCTTCATAAAAACCTGGCCTTCTAAATTGGAAACTGACCTTCTAAATTGGAAACTGACCTTCTAAATTGGAAGGCCATCTTCCAATGTAGATCTCTTGGACTCCCGGGTATTCTCAGGAATGAAGCCCACCTCTCCTTGTCTTCTCAGTCCCGCCTCTGTCTTGTATCACAAGTGGCCACATGCACACAGATAGAAGGGCTTCTCAATCTCTAATTGCATTTGAGTCACAAAAGCCTGAGGGCCTGAGCAGGGGCCAGTGTTACTGAGGTCAGAGGGAGGTGATCTCTGTCAGATTCTAAAGCCTATGTTTGCAGCAAGCATCATTGCTGTCTTACTGCCCCAGAGGTTCAGAAGAAAAATAACACAGAGAATATAAACTTGTCAGGGCTTTGTGAGCATGGTCAAGAAAATTAGTACGTATAGAAAAGTTTCCTGGAAAGAAGCTCAAACAATGAGGTCAGTTTTTAAGAGATTTTGTTTCTTTCTCCAAAACTATCCAAGCCCAGCTCTCTCTCTGTAGAATACATTATTTTATCGCCTTATGTAAATCATTATTTGTTGGCTTAAATGGCATGGAGCGAGTGGAAATACTAAAAATACTTTGTAACTTAGCTCTAAGGAATTGCGGATAAAATCCTGGCTTCTTAGCTTGGGTTCTGGCTCTAGCCCTATTGTCAACAAGCCACCGTGGGTAAGTCACTTAACCTCACTATGCCCGATTTTACTCATCTAGAAAACCACGGTAATAGTACAGGCCCTGCAGGCCTGGGAAAAAAGATTGAGGTGTGGCTCAAATATAAAAATACATCAGAAATAATGTATTTTGAAAATCATACATTGGAGTTATCTAGGAATCTGTGTATATGTAAGGTGATAAAACTTACCACCAATTTAAATAAAAACATTCTTTTGATCTCAAAGGAATTAAATACTGAAATTCTCATGTGGTGTTTTCAGCCATTATTTACAAAAACATTTCTGCTATTGGGAACAAGAAAACAAAGAGAAATACTTTTATAAAACTACTTTTCTCAGGGGAACTTCCATAATGTGAGTTTCTGCCTTGCCTAATTTTACACTAAAGCTAAAAGAAGAAACAGTAAAGTTATATAAGAAGCAAGTTTACAATTGAATTATATGCAGCTTCTATTAAATATAATTTTAAATAATTTAAAACAAAATTTCCACCATTCAGTAGTTAAGCACCATGTCTGCATGACAGCACTGAAAATAACTTGCTTATTATATACATGTCCAGAGATATAATCTTAAAATTGCCATACATAATAGCATATAGTGTGGTTTTAATTATACATTTTCCTAGTAGAAAGGCAACATAAAATATTTTCTCATTTTACAAAGTTAATTATTAATCAGATAGTGTCTTATCTCTGCTTAATAATTTTATTTTTTAAAGATTACCTTTTACTGCTCCCTTGAAATTGAAGTTTCCAAAAAAGAAAAATAAAGCATCCAGAGACCTTCTGAATATTACTCCAAATATTCACCCCCTCTGTCAGTTTCTCATGTGCATTAACACATCTTCTTCAGTATCACCTGACATTTATTTTATCCATTAACATCTTATTGATCAGGTCTCACTGGGCAATGTATCCCAGGTAAGTGAATTTTATTTAAAAACTAAAACTCATTTTCTTAACATTTTTTAATGAGTTTGTATGAAAATATTTATTCCTTATTCACTGAGTCATGAGTATATGATAGACTCTTTTTAAATATTGTGCCCAATTATTCAAAATCTTGACTCTTTGGTTTTGCTATCCCATGTTTACTGGGGCTGTAGAATCTCGTCCAAAGACATCCACACAGAACAGCACCATTGAAGACTGCAGGGCTAGCCACATGTGGCTATTGGGCACTGGAAATGTGGCTAGTGCAACCCAAGAACTGAATTTTTGATATTATTTAAGTTGACCTGCCTTAAATTTTATTTAAAAACTAATGCTTGCATCAGTTATTAGAAAATTTTAAGCGTGTTTGGATGAATTTGAGTATATGGTTACATTTTCAACAGTAAATTTTATATAGTCTAAGAAAAGATCAAATATTTCAGGTGAAAAATTAGTACCAAAATCGAGATACGTTTGTTGTAAGTGTAAACATACATTAGATTCAGAGATTCAATACCAAAATATTGTAAAACGTTTCATAAATATTTTAAAATATTGATTCATATAAAATTTGACATATATTAAATTAAAATATATCATTCAAAGTAATTCACTTACTTCGTTTTACTTAATGTGTCTATTATAAATTACATATATGGCCAGGAATGGTGGTTCACACCTGTAATCCCAGCACTTTGGGAGTCCGATGTGGGAAGATCACTTAGGCCAGGAGTCCAAGACCAGCCTGGCCAATATGATGAAACCTGTCTCTACTAAAAATACAAAAATTAGCCCAACATGGTGGCAGGTGCCTATAATCCTAGCTATTTGGGAGGCTGACACGTGAGAATCGCTTGAATCCTGGAGGTGGAGGTTGCAGTGAGCTGAGATTGTGCCACTACAGTCCAGGCTGGGTGACAGAGAGAGACTCAGTAGAAAGAAAGAAAAAAGAAGGAAAGAAAAGAAGAGAGAAAGAAAGAAAGAAAGAAAGAAAGAAAGAAAGAAAGAAAGAAAGAAAGAGAAAGAAAGTGCAAGAAAGAAAGAAAGAAAGAAAGAAAGAA
>NW_012118487.1:10761410-10777315 GCF_000951035.1 Colobus angolensis palliatus
AGGAAGGAAGGAAGGAAGGAAGGAAAGGAAGGAAAGAAGGAAGGAAGGAAGGAAAAAGAAAAATAAATTACCTATTGGAGAGCACTGATATAAAATACAGCTGACTTTAAAGTAAAATCTAGTCTGTCTCTCTCCCAGGTCGCCTATTGACTATTTCTATCAATAGGTGACTGATTCTTAGGGTATGAATCATTAGCATTGACCATTTCTCTCCTGGTTAAACAGAAATATTAAATATGGTCAAATTTTAGGATAAACCAAGAACATCATTATAACATAAATTGTATTCGGTGTTACTTTCAATACCACTAGGGTATTTTTAACTTGTATTAAGGAGCTCCAAACTGTTTTAGATTTGTGGTTCTTATATCCATTTTCAAAATTAAATTTGTTTCTAATTTTTTTCCCTTGTTCTCAGACTACGAATCGCCTCCCCTCCCCTAGCCCTACTACAGGCATACACTTCTTCCTAACACTTCCTACTTCCCTGATTTCCATATGTGACTGTAGGACTTACTTTCTGTGGACTAGGAAGTCAACTAAAGTCTGCACTATTATCCAACCATTTGTCTGATTGATTCTCAGAGAAGAGCAGAAAGACATAGTATAATGGCCTTTCAATATATAGTGGCCTTTCAATAAATATTTCAGCTGCTTAGAGAGCTTTTATTTTTTTTTTTCTCAACATTCACTTTTGGCATGGCTCTAGATATTCCATTTGGCTAAGTAAGAGAATTTAGGGGTTATCATTTCTGTTTTCAATATTTTGGCTCAGAAGTAAGTACACATTAATTAATTCTACAGCTGCCACTATCTACTAAAAATGGCAAAAGACATCATGCAACAAAAATTCTGAAATATAGTTTATTAAATTAAGAGTGAAAATACTCCTTCTGCCAGATCTTTTATTTCTGAATGGAAATCCAGTAGAGAACATTCAGAAAAAGATTGTGAAGGGCTCCTCATTGTACGTGACTTCGACTACAGCCAAGATGGTGGACTCTGTTGTTCATACATTTCTATTTTATAATAGGACTCCTGTTGACTTTATGAAACTAATTTTCATTAGATTACAGAGTATCTTCTGAGGTCTGCTTAGAAGGTTTAACTAGGTGTTTTCCTGGTGATATCAGTAATCAAGGCTAATGTATCATTTTTAATCTGTTGACTTCTTTTGTGTTTTAATATTTTGTTTTGCATTGTTTGAAGTCTTTTTGTTTGTTTTCATGTGAGAATATCTACGAATCATGACAATTGAGAAAAATTTAGAATTTCAATAGATAAATTTGATTATAGAGTTTTGAGTTTTAGAAACCTTAGAGTGGATTACAAAGAAACAAAATAGAAGTCCTATTAACTTTTTGACCTTTATCAAAACTCAAACTCCATTCTACCCCAAGCTGACAATCCAAGGTGTATATCATTAAGAGGACAAGCAGTATTTCTAAGACCTTAAGCATTTTTTGTGGTTTATTACATTTAAAAATAGTCTTTCACATTCTGCTGTATTTAGTGGGGATGTTCAACTAAAATCAACTGAAGAAAAACTTAAGTCCTTTTTCAAATAGAAAACTGAGAACTGAAATGATAACATAGAATACCGAGAATTGACATTGCCCAGTTATTTGTGCAATCTAATCATTACCACTCTAATAACAACTCTAACCCTGTTTCTTTCAAATGTACCTGTTGAAAATCAGTAACAACTTGATTCCTTTTGTTTCTCTATCCCCAGTGTCTTCTGAGTACAAATTTGAATTTTTAATGTTACCAGTGAGCTCTACTTGGAAGAAATATGAAATTTATTTAAAGCTGTATATTTAGTGGTTCACTATGTTTTAGGGGTATAATCAAGACAATCCTAAATAAAAAGAACAAAGCTGGAGGCATCATGCTACCTGACTTCAAACTATACCACAAGGCTACAGTAACCAAAATAGCATGGTACTGGTACTAAAACAGATATATAGACCAATGGAACAAAACAGAGGCCTCAGAAATAACACCACACATCTACAATCATCTGATCTTAGACAAACCTGACAAAAACAAGCAATGGGGAAAGGATTCCCTATTTAATAAATGGTGGTGGGAAAACTGGCTAGCCATATGCAGAAAACATAAACTAAACTGGACCTGTTCTGTGCACCTTATACAAAAATTAACTCAAGAATCATTTAAGACTTAAACCTAAAACCTAAAACCATAAAAACCCTAGAAGAAAACCTAGGCAATATCATTCGGGACATAGGCATGGGCAAAGACTTCATGACTAAAACAACAAAAGCAATTGCAACAAAAGCCAAAATTGACAAACGGGATCTAATTAACTTAGAGAGCTTCTGTACAGCAAAAGAAACTATCATCAGAGTGAACAGGCAACCTACAGAATGAGAGAAAATTTTTGCAATCTATCCATCTGACAAAGGGCTAATATCCAGACTCTACAAAGAACTTAAACAAATTTACAAGAAAACAAACAACCCCATCAAAAAGTGGGTGAAGGACATGAACAGACATTTCTCAAAAGAAGACATTTATGCAGCCAGTAAACATGAAAAAAAGCTCTTCATCTCTGGTCATTAGAGAAATGCAAATCAAAACCGCAATGAGGTATACCATCTCATGCCAGTTAGAATGGCGATCACTAAAGAGTTAGGAACAACAGATTCTGACAAGGATGTGGAGATGTAGGAACACTTTTACACTGTTGGTGGGAATGTATATTATTAGTTCAACCATTGTGGAAGACAGTGTAGCAATTCCTCAAGGATCTAGAACCAGAAATTCCATTTGACCCAGTAATCCCATTACTGGGTATATACCTAAAGGATTATAAATCATTCTACTATCAAGACACATGCACACATATGTTTATTTCAGCACTGTTTACAATAGCAAAGACTTGGAACCAACCCAAATGCCCATCAATGGTAGCCTGGATAAAGAAAATGTGGCACATATACACAGTGGAATATTATGCAGTCATAAAGAAGAACGAGATCATATCCTCTACAGGGACATGGATGAAGCTGAAAACCATCATCCTCAGCAAACCAACACAGGGAGAGAAAACCAAACACCACATGTTCTCACTCACAAGTGGGAGTTGAACAATGAGAACACATGGACACAGGGCGGAGAACATCACACAACAGGTCCTGTCAGAGAGTGGTGGGGAAGGGGATGGGGAGCATTAGGACAAATACCTCATGCATGTGGGGCTTAAAACCTAGATGACAAGTTGATAGGTATAGCAGACCATCATGGCACATGTATAATTATGTAACAAACCTGCATGTTCTGCACATGTGTCCCAGAAATTAAAGTAAAATTTAGAAAGAAAAGAAAATGTGAATAAAGCTATGCACCCCTCTATCTTCTGAAAAATGCTCTTAAAGGCAAAATAATGCATACCATTTCAATACATTGATGGATTTATTGAAAGGGACTTCCCAATGGTAAGATCTCAGGTCAAAAACTCATGAGTTGTATGACTCTTATGAACATGTTGCTAGTACTCTACAATTTTTGCCTATTGTAGAGTATATGAATATGGAACTTGTCTGTCATTAGCTGTATAGAAACATAACTTCCTTTATAGTATTTTTCCCCACTATTGAATATTTTTTATTTGTCTCTCTGTCTTACTTATTTTAAATGCCTCAATCGTGTTTGTGTTTTTTACTTAATAAATAATATTTATTTTAAAGAGAATTTAAAAAATATGTTATCATAAATAGAAGGCAGTAAATTCCTAAATTTAATGATGATTCATTTTAATTATTAACCAGAAAGTAGAAGAAAAGGAAAAACAGGGATAAGACCTAGACATTCACCACCTATAACAAAATATAAATAAAGTGTATCAATCAATAAGTAGAGATTTAACAAATAATGTCTTTGTAGACTACTCTTCTTTTCATCTTCGAGATATTGGAGTGCCCCAGAATTAATCTCTCCATCACCCATCTATATTTAGACTCTAAGTAATTTTATTCAAGTTAAATTTTAAATGCCACCTGTACATTAGCATCTCATAAATTATTGTCTGCAGTCCCCAGCTCTCTTCTGAAGTTCATACTGACTTATATAAATATCCACTAGAATTTACTTAAACGTCTAACAGACATTTCCTGTCTGAAATCCAAACTCTATTTTCTCTTCAAAACCCACTCCTTCCATGGTTTTCCCCATCTCATTAATAAAGGCATTTTCAGTTGCTTAGGTCAAGAGCCTTGGTGTCTTACTACAATTCACCAGAAGAAAGATGCAGTCTTTACCTACAAAATGTACACAGACTCTGACCAGTTGTCCCTCCCACAGCCCTGGCAACCTGGTCTAAACTACCGTTATGTCATCTGGATCACGGTGATGCAAAACTTTGATGATGCACACTTCTCAGCTGGCCTGCCTGCCTGCTTTAGCCTTCCCCCTCATTCTCCACATAGTGGCTAGAGTAATGTATTCAAATGTTAAAAAGGCTGTTTTGTAGCTCAAACATTTTTCAATGGCTTAATGTGAAATCAAAAGGCATAATGGTTTATGAGAGAGCCTGCATGATATGATCTACTGATAATTATCTGATTTGTCTTCTACTACTTCCATTGCAATGCCTTCCTGCCCTCTCTGTCCAGCTGGCCTCCTTCATGTTCCCTGAACACACCAAGGTGATTCTACCGTGAAGCCCCTTCTCCTAATGCCAGTTCTACCTAAATGACTCTTTCCCCAGATACATGACTTATTCCTACTTTTCTTCAGGTTCTATATACAATATAACCTTATCAACATCCTTTCTTCATAACCCTATATAAAATAATAGCTTTCCACTCACCCTGCACTCTACTTTCTCTATCTTGCTTTATTTATAAATCACTGTAAATCGCTGTCTCAAATATACTATTTATCTATATATACCCACACATACCTACATACACACACATACACACACACACGCACATATATAAACTGAGTGTCCCCCAAAAATAGAAATGGAAAGAAAGAAGAGATTTCTGGTTGAATTTGTTTTGTTTACTATTTTAATTTGCAGTGCTTAGGACAGTACTTAATTCCTGGTACATTCTCAATACGTAGTTGTTTAATGATGGAGTGACTTTTGAGTTTGGTGTGGAGAACATAGTTTAGGGGAGTGAAAGCACAAGGAAAGTGCTAGAAAGCTATTGTTGTGATGCAGGTGATTGATGATGGCAGCTTGGACTAGCATGGCAGCAAGGAAGATGGGTTAACTAGTCAAGTTTAAGATGTCTATTTAAGTAGAGCCAACAGTATTTGCTGGTATATTAAATTTAGAATTAGAAATAAGAGATGCAGTATCAGGTAATGACCAGATCTATGACTAGAGGGAGTGTGTTATAAATTAAGATGGACATAGTAGAGGAAAACGAGGTTGTCAGGAGTTGGGGGAACCGCATGTCCTTGGATATTTTAGATGACTATTAAACATCAATGTGAAAATGTCAGGTATGCAGTTTGATATCTGTCTGAGCTTAAGGGAGGGCTAAGCGATTGAAGATAACATCAGGTATAATCCACGTAAGTGGATTTGCAAGCTGTGGGACTAGATGAGCTTTTCCAAGGAGTGAGTGTATTTAGAGAAAGAGACCAAAGAACAGGCCTTGGGAAAGTTCAACACTTAGTGATATGGCAGTGTAGTTGGAAGCAGCAAAAGAGACAAAGAATGACCAGTGAGGCAGGAGGTAATTTCACAAAAGCTAAAAGAAAAAAAAATTCTCAAGAAAAAAATGTAGAACTATGTGAAAAAGATTGATAGAACTGGCTGGGCATGGTGGCTCATGCCTGTAAACCCAGAACTCTGGGAGGCTGAGACAAGTGGATCACCTGAGCTCAGGAGTTTGAGACAAGCCTGGACAACATGGCCAAACTCTGTCTCTCCCAAAACAAAACAAAACAGAAATTAGCCAGGTGTGGTGGTGTGCACTGTGGTCCCAGCTACTCAGGAGGCTAAGGCAGGAGGATCGTTTGGGCTCAGGAGGCAGAGGTTGTGGTGAGCTGAGATTGTGCCACTGCAGGCCAGACTAGGCAACCGAGTGAGACCCAGTCTCAAAAATTAAAAATAAAATAGAATGATAGAATTAATTTCTCTATCTTCATAAAGTTCATGATAGATTTAACTTGACCAGTGGATTTGGTAGTGGGGACAGTAGATTAATAATTGTCTGATAACTTCTATTTTTCAGGAAAATATGAAGTGAGATCATCAGCTAAGAGTTGAGGTTGCACAGATGCCATAGGGGGAGATGAAGAAGATATTTCCCTTATTGCAAGAAATGAGAAAAATTTACTAGCAAAATATGAAATGTGATACCCCTTCCAGTTCTAGAATTCAATACACTTACCTCATTTTTCAAAGAATTCCACAAACACTAAATCATATAAAAGATTAAATCAAGGGAGATAACAGTTTCAGATAACCAGGAAACGTTAATAAATATGTGACCTTGGATAATTCATTTTATCTCTCTAAGCCTCAGTTTGGATATCTCAATAAGGATTGTAAATATTAGTGAAATATAGCAAAGGTAAAGTTTCAATGCATGTAACCAACATTTGTTGAAGACCTTCTGAGTAAATCATTGTCAATACATAAAATGAAATATTCCTATATAGGAGACACAAGAGTCAGAATGTGCTCATTATTCAAAAATCTGGAAAGCAATTTTATTTTATTTTATTTATGTATTTATTTGAGATAGACTCTGTCACAACTTCCCCCTTCTGGATTCAAGCAATTCTCATGCCTCAGCCTCCTAAATTAGCTGGGATTACAGGCTTGTGCCACCACACCCGGCTAATTTTTGTATTTTATTAGAGATGGGGTTTCACTACATTGGCCAGTCTGGTTTGAACTCCTGTCCTCAAGTGATCTGCTCACCTCGGCCTCCCAAAGTGCTGAGATTACAAGTGTGACCCACTGTGCCTGGCCTGGAAAGCAATTTTAAAACATGCAGTCCAGCAGTTTAAAGTCTTTAATGAGTAAGAACAGCAAGGAAAGGTATGTCATTATGAACCTAATACATTTTTATTAAGCTTCTACAACGTGTTAAGCTCTTTGTAAACACAAAGTTAGAAGAAATGAATACACTACAAGCAAACAATTATATATCTAAATAAATGGTGTGAGAGCTACAGCATTGTTTAAGAATTCTTTTCTTACAGCAAAAGCAGACGTTGCACATGTTTTGATATAAATATAATCTCCAACATTTTGACTTAAAAAGAGAAAGTCCTATGAACAAATTATTTTGTTTTCATGACATGAACAAATTCATCAGAGTGATTCCTTAATGGACTGACCAGTTGGTTGGCAATGTGAAAACAGAGCTTTGCCCAGACCATAAAATAAATTGCCAAATCAATCAGCTCAGCAAAAACAAAATGAAACAAACTAGTAAAAATTTCCAAATGGATGGGTGGAACTCCCCACTTTCCAATCTGTTGCTTTGGAACCACGGGCATACACTGTACGTATCTTTTTGATATTTTAAACTATGTCTTACTTCCATTGAATTAGGGATGCTTTATAGAAGACAGGTTTTATTTTTTATGAAAATTTCTCTGATGCATTAAACAGAGAAAATAAATTGCAGAAGCTACAGGGATGAATGAAAAAATATAAAAACAGAAGAATAGTTGAAGGAAATCATCTTTTTTTTCCAAAATTTACTTAGTTGGGGTTCAGTGGGTACAGGGGAAGGAGGCCAAAATTATAAAAGTTAATTGAATAGGGAAAGAATTCTGGAGATGAGATTCTGGGGCTTGCTGTATGGGATTGACAGGGATCACAGCAAAGTTCTGAGTTGAGAGAATTGGTCAGTTTTTTTGATAACGATTCAGTCTACTAAACAGCAGTAGCTAAAATAAGCCCGATTTTTATACTTAGAAGTTGTTTTATTATTTTTTTCTTAGTTTATTACTTAAAAAGTGCTACTTCTAAAGTTACAACTATTATTGACAACACTGTTGATAACTTTACAAAGAGAAATAAGTTTGGTTAAAATGGATTTATTGTAGTTTAATCTCCAATTATTTAGATGGAAAAATTAAAGTAGAGACTAGGGAAGAGAGTGTAAGGAAAACAGAATGTGAACTGACAATCAGTAATTCTAGAAAAATTCATGAGAAGAGACTAAACAGGAGAGATTAAAAGAAATTAGATCTCCGTGTGAAAAGGTCTTTCCCTTTTAGCTAATAAAAATAGCCTTTAAAGTGATTTTATTTAAAACTTGAGCTTCCCCAGCTGAGCAGCTTGCCTTTACATCATCTTACCTTCATTAACTTTATAAAATCTGGGGAATGGCATGCCATGAAAACAATTAGTTTAACTCCACTAAACGGAAGGTAACTGAGCTAATGAAACCTTGTCACTGAGAACAGATTCTGAACTAAGGTTGTTTGCTGTGGTTGTTTTGTTTTTCTCTAATAAAATAACTTTTATGAAAAAAATAAAAAGTATAATTTAAAAATATATCTTAAATATACAGACTTGGCATGTTGATTAAAGGAACTGAATTTGTCTCCCTGTTAAAACTAACAGTAAGTGGTGATTTCACAATCTCAGGACATTAGGATCTTTCTCTAACCAACTGAATGAATTTACCCAAAAAGATGGCAAATGCAAGTCAATTTCATTTTCTTTTCTGCCCCAGGCAAGTTTCCACTAATCCTTCTATAGTTAAAAACACTGCTGGTTTTATACTAGATGCCAGTTACTGACAATATTTGAGATTTACAATAAATGGTCTTGGAACAGTCATCATATGGAATCCCCTTTCAAAACTATATTTGTGAAAACAAGCTGTGATTCATTAATCAGAAGATCCCTTAATTTAAAACAAAGTAAGACCCTGGCCTTCCACATCTGCTCAATCTTAAACACCAATACACGTCTTACAGCTAAAGTACTGAGCATCAGACTTATTGACAATACAGCTCAAGGATGGGTGCTCATGAGAAGGATCAACCACAGTCCATTCCATGATCCAGTGTGGGATCAATGTGACTGGCGTCTAACTGACAGGGCTTAAAGGTAGACTTTGTGATATGAAAAAATTACATAAATTATAAAGTACAAATGATACTTATTGGACAACAGTTACTTCTCCTGGAAGAAAGTATAAAAGCGGAAACCATAACTTGTGTTTCCATAATTGGTTCTATTCTTTGTTACTTCCAAAACATTTTTGCAACCTGTTGTCATATTAGGGTACTCATGAAACGCTTTCATGTTACTTTATTTTCTCCCAAAGCATACAATGGCTTCCTCCTGTTTTCCATATTGATTAAATTCTACTGCTGGCTCACTAATTTGGATAGTAAGCTCCAACACCTGAGATCATAAATTTAAATTCCTACTTCTTGACCACAACACTATCCCATCTACTTCTCTCATTTAGTAAATCTCATGACTACTCTTCTTCCATGGTTTTTTAACTTTTAAGTTTAGGAGTACATGTGCAGATTTGTTACATAGGTAAATTTATGTCATGGGGGTTTGTTGTACAGATTATTTAATCACCCAAGTATTAAGACTAATACCTGTTAGTTATATTTCCTGATCCTCTCCCTCTTTCTACCCTTCACACTTTGATAGGCCCCAATGTCTCTTGTTGGCCTCTATGGGTCCATGTGTTCTCATCTTTTAGCTCCCACTTTTAAGTGAGAACATGTGGTATTTGGTTTTCTGTTCCTGCACTAGCTTGCTAAGGAAGATGGCCTTCAGCTCCAGCTGTGTTCCTGCAAAGGACATAATCTTGTTCATTTTTATGGCTGCATAGTATTCCATGTTGTATATGTATCACATTTCTTTTATCCAGTGTACCATTGATGGGCATTTAGGTCGATTTCATTTATTTGCTATTGTGGATAGTGCTGCAGTGAACATACGCGTGCATGTGTCTTTATGATAGAGTAATTTATACTACATTGGGTATATACCCAGTGATAGGATTGCTGGGTTGAATGATAGTTCTGATTTTAGGTCTTTGAGAAATCACCTCACTGTTTTCTATGATAGTCGAACTAATTCACACTCCCACCAACAGTGTATAAGCATTCCTTTTTCTCTACAACCTTGACAGTACCTGTTATTTTTTTACATTTTAGCAATAGCCATTCTGACAAGTGTGAGATGATATCTTACTGTCATTTTGATTTGCATTTCTCTAATGGTCAGTGATGTTGAGGTTTTCTTTATATACTTCTTGGCCACATGTATGTTTTCTTTTGAAAAGTGTCTGTTCATGTCCTTTGCCCAATTTTAGTGGGGTCATTTTTTCTTATAAATTTGTTTAAGTTTGTTACAGATATTAGATATTAGACTTTTCTCAGATGCATAGTTTGCAAAAATTTTCTCCTATTTTGTAGGTTGTCTGTTTACTCTGTTGACGGCTTCTTTTGCTGTGCAGAAGCTCTTTAGTTTATGTATATTCTATTTATCAATTTTTGTTTTGTTGCAATTGGTTTTTGACATCTTTGTCATAAAATTTTTGCCTGTTCCGATGTCTAGAATGGTATTGCCTAGGTTGTTTTCCAGGGTTTTTACACTTTCAGGTGTTACATTTCAGTCTTTAATCCATCTCGACTTAATTTTTGTATACGGTGTAAGGTAGGGGTGCATTTTCAATCTTCTGCATTTGGCTGGCCAGTTGTCCCAGCACAATTGATTGAATAGAGAGTCCTTTCTTCATTGCCTTTTATGCCGGCTTTGTTCTTCCACATATATAAAACATCTAGATGCTTTATTGTTTCCTTATAGAAGAATCCTCTTCTGGGATTCCCTTAACTTCTATGAATTATCAATTCAAGCACTTTCTTGACTGGCTCCTTAATATTTTTGTTGTATTTGTCCTTTGTGAGATCACCTGAAAAACCCATATCTGGACCTATACATTTCTCTGTGTTCCCTACACTTACAACTGATATGGATGGCACTATGGGTTGGGCTTATTCAATGCCTATTTCTAATTCTTTTTTCCCTTTTCTACCTCTGATATCAAAACTGAAATTTTTAAATGTTCACTTTCCTAGATTATCTCACATCTATGAGTTTCATATGACATAACTCTGGCCAGTTAAATATAATAGGAAATTTCTGTGAAAGCTTTTGCTTTTTGTTTGTTAGTTTGTTTGGATTTGTTGTTGTTGTTTTCACTTTCTGAGGTCTGGCAGAGAACTTTTGCTTTTTTGATTTAAAAAATGGTCTATACCTCCTTTCCTTATTCTTTATTTAAATGCATACATGCACACATGAACCTTCGAGTTGCAGCAGCCTTTTTTTTTTTTTTTGAGATGGAATTTCGCTCTTGTTGCCCAGGCTGGAGTGCAATGGTGTGATCTCCACCTCACGGCAACCTCCAACTCCCGAGTTCAAGCGATTCTCCTGCCTCAGCCTCCCGAGTAGCTGGGATTACAGGCATGTGCCACCACACCTGGCTAATTTTTATATTTTTAGTAGAGATGGGGTTTCTCCATGTTGGTCTCCCAAAGTGTTGGGATTACAGGTATGAGCCACCATGCCCGGTTCATCTTTTAACTATGAGGAAATGGCCTAAGAAATCACGAAGACATCATCCCAACTTTACTGAGACATGGAACCTGCTCCTGCAGCCACCACAGATAGAATTCTTAGTATATAAGGAAAAATAAATTATTCTTTAAGCCACAGTAATTTATGTTTCTGTTACCTGAAGAAGAAAGCATCTAACTGATATTTCTGGACTGTTGAACTATATTGTAAAAAATAGAATAAAATAAATTTCTATGCTCTTTCTACCCATAACCTTTCCATGCCCCGGTAACTATCTTTCTACTCTCTAGTTCTATGAGATCAACTCTTTTAGAGTCCGCACATGAATTAGGTCCTGTGGTGTTTGTCTTTCTGTGCCTGGCTTATTTCACTTAACATATTGCTCTTCAGGTTTATCCATTTCACCACATGTGACAGGATTTCGTTCTATTCTTAATGGCTAAATGATATTCAACTGTGTATCTACCACATTTTCTTTATTTATTCATCAACCTAGGTATTGTTGGACACCTAGGTTGGTTCCATATCTTGCTATTGTGACTATTGCTGCAATAAACATGAGAGTACAGATATCTCTTTGACAAAATGATTTTTGGATCATTTTGGGTCCAGTAGTAGAATTGCAGAATTTTATGGGAGTTCTATTTTTAGTTTTCTGAGGGACATCCATACTCAGCCTCCATAATGGCTAATATTTAATTTACATTCCCACTAACAATGTATAAGAGTTCCCCTTTCTGCACATCTATGCCATTATTTATTATTCTTTGTATTTTTGGTAATAGCCATTTGATGTGCTTTGGCTCTGTGTTCTCATGCAAATCTCATCTCTAATTGTAATTCCTAGATGTTCAGAAAGGGACATGTAATACCCATGTGTCGAAGGAGGGAAGTGATTGGATTATGGGGGCAGTTTCCCCCATGCTGTTTTCATGATAGTGAGTAAATTCTAACAAGATCTGATGATTTTATAAATGGTTATCTTTCCTGCACTCTCACACACTTTCTCTTGCCTGCCCCATGTAAGATATGCCTGCTTCCCCTTCTGCCATGATTGTAAGTTTCCTGAGGCTTCCACAGCCACGCAGAACTGTGAGTCAATTAAACCTCTTTCGTTTATAAATTACCCAGTATTGGGTAGGATCTTTATGGCAGAATGAACTAATACACCATTCTAACTGGGGTGAAGTGATATTTCATTGTGATTTTGATTTGCATTTATCTAATGGTTTGAGATGTTGAGCATTTTTTTCATATACCTATTGACCACTTATCTTCTGTAACTAATTTGTTGACAGTTTTTAATCAGGAAGGGATGTTGAATTTTGTCAAATGCTTTTTCTGCATCTATTAAAATGTCATGTGGATTTTCCCCTTCATTCCCTTAATGTGACATATTATATTTATTGATTTGTGTATGTTGAACCATCCTTGCATCCATGGGATGAATCCTACCTGATCACGATGAATGATCATTTTAATGTGCTGTCGAATTTAGTTGGCTGGCATTTTGTTGCAGATTTAGCATCTATGTTCATTAGGGATATTGGCCTATAGTTTTCTTTTTTTCTTTGGTCCTTGACTGGTTTTGGTATTAGAGTAATGCTGGCATCATTGCAGAAATTTGGAAGTATTCCCAAGTCATTAATTTTTGGGAATTGTTTGAGTAGATTGATATTAGTTCTTCTTTAAATGTTTAGTAAAATTCAAAAGTGATGCCATAGGGTCCTGAGCTCTTCTTTGATTGGAGATTTTTATTACTGATTTCATGTTGTTACTCATTATTTGCTTAGATTTTATATTTCTTCATGATGTTAAATTTAAGATAATATTAATGATTATGTGATATCAAAAAGCTATTTTAAGAAAAATATAACTTTACACCCAACCTATGTTTTGCAACAACTTTATTAGTAAATAATAAAAGTTTTCTTTGGTATGTTTTATTATTTTGAAATAATAATTACTTTGGCAGGAATTTTTAGGTGCCATATAGTAAGATTTATGTCCCCTTTCAGATATCAAGCATAGTGAAAAACAGTCAGCATTAGAAATAAAGTATTGAGGAAAAAAAGGAACTATTGGAACAAGATTAAAGGAAATATATCTGGAACCTACCATTACCCCTAGCCTCTTGGATTCCTCTGCTCCTCTGGTCTGAAACAATGAAAGCATCATTCTACATATCAGTAAGATTCGTTATTTATTTATTGTATTTCATTTTTCTTTTTAGCTTAGGAAGGGAGGATGTTGGGAAATGAGAGCTAAGATACCATTTATCAAAAATACCAACCTCAGTCACTTTTGAAATGAGAAATTTCTACCCAAGCTTAAGTAGGATAAAATTATATAACATCATTTAAGCTATAAGTTTCAAGCCTTGGAGGCTATGCTTTAATGTATTCAGCTGCATTCTATTATCTCCTGCTGCAGGCTCAGCCCTATAGACTCCTTCATTATACTCTTCATTAAAATCTATCACTAAGACCTTGAAAAGAAGTACTCTTGCTATGCTTTTAAATGAGTACATTAAATATGTTCAATGACCCAAGGAAAGTATTCAAGAATGTCTAGAACAAAATGAAATGAATCTTTCACTTATATAGCACTAATGACACTTCAAAGTATTTGTACCTTGTAGTAGATGCTGATTCACTGTGTATGGATTTATAATACTAAACAAGCCAATAGGTACTTATTGATAAGTGCGTGCTCAGCATTGCTTGGCCTGGTAAACTATACATGAGAAATCCACAATATAGTGCCTGCCTTTGGGAAAGATATGAGATTCTCATGACATTCCCAGAGAATGAACCCAGGTCACATATATTTCAGTACTAAACAGCTCAAGGTAACACAAATTTAAAGGGCTTCTCTGAAAGTTAAGAGAAAGAAGAGGTCATTCTAAGTGTAAGTATAGAATGAGAAAATTTTAGAGCTGAAAGATAATCTAATTTGGCTTTTTGATTTTACAGAAAATTTAAATGAAGACTATCGAGGTAAAAGGAAGAAGAGGAAAAAAAGGAAATAGTATCTTTCTATAACTTTATGCTCTGTATAATTCTCTGCATTATTTCATTTAATTCTGGCAGCAAGTCTATGAATTTGATGTTACTATGCCCATTTTTATAGGGAGTTCATGAGGCTGAGAGATTAATCTTTTGATGTGTGGGATCTCAAAATACAGAAATTCAGACTTATGATTATCTGATTCTAAATCCTTTCTTCCATAACATGAAAACATTGTATTGGCATGTATTACGTGCCAAGTACTTTCCTGTATGTTATCCTAAGTAATTTAAAAATAAAAGAATATGTAATCCCAGCACTTTGGGAGGCCGAGACGGGTGGATCACGAGGTCAGGAGATCGAGACCATCCTGGCTAACACGGTGAAACCCCGTCTCTACTAAAAAATACAACAAACAAAAACAAAAACAAAAAAAAACACAAAAAACTAGCCAGGCGAGGTGAAGGGCGCCTGTAGTTCCAGCTACTCCGGAGGCTGAGGCAGGAGAATGGCGTGAACCCGGGAGGCGGAGCTTGCAGTGAGCTGAGAGATCCGGCCACCGCACTCCAGCCTGGGCGACAGACAGAGACTCCGTCTCAAAAAAAAAAAAAAAAATACTTGTCCCTTATAGTTTAAAAGCCTCCCCTGCCCTTCTGGATAGCATTACATACAATCAAAAAGAGCTAATACACATTAATTAGCTACGCATAATGTAATAGTAAACTCTTTTTTTTTTATTTCTACTGTTCTAATTGCTTTATACATTTTCTTTCATTTAATTAAGCATCACAACAATGCTGTGAAATCATCAGCATTGTGATAAAAGTTAACGCTACGTGCCAGCTCTTTTCTGAGATCTTTACCTATGTTAACTTATTTGATTCTCATATCAACCCTCTACCATCATGATCTTGTGGAAAGTGAAGCGTGGAGTAACTAAGTTACAAGGCTACACAGAACTCACACTGGGGAAATCTGTCACTTGAGCCCACATATGAACCATTGTATTCTGCTGTATCTCACTGAGTAAGAAAGCAATGAAAGAGAGTGGAAGAGTCAGCAATGACGTAAAAGTGTTCTCCACTAAGAAATGACTAAGAAACTTTGCCTGCGCGGCAAAGGGGTGGAGGTGGTGGAGAGAAGTGACAACGAATGGAAAGTAGAGATAATAGATGCCCACCTTTAATTAGAAAGCACCCCAAGATAGGTCGGGCATGGTGGCTCACACCTGTAATCTGAGCACTTTGAGAGGCCGAGGTGGGCAGATCACCTGAGGTCAGGAGTTCGAGACCAGCCTGGCCAACATGGTGAAACCCCGTCTCTACTAAAA
>NW_012118487.1:10777675-10809716 GCF_000951035.1 Colobus angolensis palliatus
CTGTCGGGATTGAGGACTTAGGACAACTGTATCAACATAACTTTACAATGTATTCTAGAAAATATTACATAAACTATAAATGGTCTTTTTCTCACAACAGTTTGCTCATCTGAGCTAACAGCTTACTACCAAGCAGCTGTTTACCTATCAATACATACTTCAAGATCACTTCATTACATCCACCAATTCTAAACAACTATCTGATGAATTTGCCCTGTCTCAATCAGATCCTTACATGAAAAGTCCTCCTTAAACTACTTGATGTTTAATCTCCAAATCCTATTGTTAACTCATCTCTAGTCTCCCTATTGAGAAACAAACTAGACTCTATAGGTGATGCTCTCCCTACTGCAGAAGGCTAATAAGCATAGCTGTGCTTAACTGTGGGCTATTACAGTGGTCTTTTTGAAGAGTGAGCAGTTGACATTCATAAAGGGAAGAGCTGTAACCATCTGGCCACCCACATCTGACACACAGCGGACCCCATGTAGGCAGGATATATTCATTCAGTTTAGGCACACTGAATCAAGGGCCCCAAAATGGTCAAGGACATCTGCCAGGCATATTTCTTTCCACTGTTAGTATGTGTGTGAGCACACATGTGCCTGCCATACCCCAAGCCAGAAGGGGTGGGAGGGAAGAGTATTTTGAAGAATTGTCAGAGAAAACCTTTCCTGAAATTCTGGCTTCTATTTCAGGAACTCCGAACCTTAATGCTCCAATCTTTGAAGCAATAGCCACTCTTCCTTCCTCAGATCCTCATGAACTCTAGAACTATTCTATTGCAGGTACGCTTCTTGTCTAACTTGATGTGGTGAGAGAGGTAACCAAGATAAAATTTTTATCTAAACATGTGGCAGGCTCACAGAAGGTCCCCCATGCAAGAAAAGATCAGTTGTACTTTAAGTTAGACGTAGCTCATGTCAAATAATATTTGCCTCTATGCTATTATCTACGTCTTCATGATAGTTGGAGACAGAATCTTATGTTATAGATGTCTATAATTTTTCTCAGGGGAGATGTGTACCAGGGAAAAATGTCATTTAGAATCTATTACTGCTTTCTATGAAACACGGTGCTTTTGCATGTTGAGTACAGGAGTATTGGTATGTGTATGTGTGTGTGTGAGTGTATATATATATATATATGTATGTATCTGGCATATCAGGGAATTTTTATATGGTTCTGTGTAAGAAAGGGGTGAAAACTATGTAGTAAAGAAGAAAACAGATGTTCTGAGAGAATACAGATTTACGAAAAGGAAGGATGGAGAGAGTTCCTAATTGGAATCTTGACTGAGAGAATGTTGAGAAACATATCAAATGGCAATTCATAAAATTGTGAGATATGAAACAAGAAATGAAGAAATTTTTGGTGCAGCATTAAAGTCATCATTAAAACAAATCTACATTATTGGCCTATGGTTTTTCAGAAAGTAAGCCAGTAATTTTCTGAAGGTCATGAATCTTCAAGCAGAGAGTATATTTCTTGATGTTTTTATAAAAATGCTATATTCCTTTCCTCTATGCAAAAGTAGAGACTAATGTAGACTTCTTTCTCTTCTAATTCTGAGAGATAAAAATTGTTGGGTTGTTGATAATGATGCAATTTCTTTGTAGCAATCCCACACACTGAAGCTTTCTACCCTGTTGAAGTATATGCTTTTGCAGTATTTTCAGAAGCAAATTTAAAGTTATTACCTTCACTTAGATTACTATCTTCTTGAATTTACTGTTTCACACACATTTGGGAAGAAATTGCCAATAAATCTTGAATATAGCAATGTTCCAAAGTACAATGAAATTGGATTTCATGATAACAAGAACTGAATTTTCATCTATGTTACTTTTCATTACATACCAATTAACTGCCGCTGTATTTATTTGACTACCTGAAAGTTCTCAAGAATTGATTTGTACATAAAATTAATAGCTTCCATAATTATCATTAATTATTATCAATTTTACCCTTAAATAATATTTATGTGTTTTTCAACTGACCGATAAAATTCCAATACATGAAACACATTTCAAGGTGCCTCTATCTAGAATGTGTACCTAAATTTGAAAGTGAGTAGTCAGATATTAACAATAAATCTTCCTGACACATCTTGTTCTTGTTCCTGAGATTCAATTTGATGGTAACCTAAACGATGCAAGGATTTTACAATCATTCAACACGCAGTGTAAGTTCAGGTAAATAAATAAGTAAGACAGGCATTCAGCTTATAAGTTTCCAAGGCTAAGCCAAAGGCCAAAAGCAAATAGCAGCTTTTCACCAATTAACAAGGTCAAGGCTAATTTTGATGTAGGTCAAGTCATTGTACTTGTACTATGCCCTTGCAGAGTTCAAGAATCTATTCCAGAAACAGGAAAACAGATAGTTCAGGGATTGAAACAAAAAGGCTTTATTTGTTTATAAACAGTTTTATACACTCAAAGTTGTAATACAGTTGGCTGCATATATTTAAGTATACAAACTGAAACATTTTGACATGTGTATATTTCGTGAAACCATCACCAGAATCAGAAAAAGAACCTTTCTGTCGGCCAGGCACGGTGCCGCACGCCTGTAATCCCAGCACTTTGGGAGGCTGAAGTGAGGAGATCACTGGAGGTCCAGAGATTGAGACCATCCTGGCCAACATGGTTAAACCCCGTCTCTACTAAAAATACAAACATTAGCTGGGCATGCTGGCTTGCGTCTCTAGTCCCAGCTACTAGGGAGGCTGAGGCAGGAGAATCGCTTGAACCAGTGAGTCAGAGGTTGCAGTGAGCCGAGATGGCGCCACTGCACTCCAGCCTGGCAACAAAGTGAGACTCCATCTAAAAAAAAAAAGAAAAAAATAAAAAGAAAGAACATATCTGTCAATCCCCAACCCTTCCTTGCCCCTTGCCTCTTAATTCCTACCTCGTGCCCACTTCACTCTACCACAGCCTTCCCTGGCTCTAGAAAACTTCTGATCTGTATTTGGTCACTATACCTCGCATTTCCTAGAATTTTAGATTAATGCATTAATAAAATAATTTTTATGTGGCCTGGGTTCCTACACTTAGCATAATGAGTTTGAGACTAATTTATATTATAATGTATATTGATAGTCCATTCTTCTGTATTGCTAAGAAGTGTTCTGTTACGTGGGGATATAACAATGGGTTTAACCATGGAGATGCTAGTGGACATTTGGATGGTATCCACTTTTTTATTATTATAATAAAGTTGCTATTACTATTCACGTACAGTTCTTAATAGGAGCATATATTTTCCTTTATCTTGAGAAAATACTTGGGAGTGGAATGACTGAATCATTTGATAGCTGTATGTTTTTTGTTTTTGTTTTTGTTTTTGTTTTTTTGAGACGGAGTCTTGCTCTGTCGCCCAGGCTGGAGTGTGGTGGCGCGATCTCGGCTCACTGCAAGCTCCGCCTCCCGGGTTCCTGCCATTCTCCTGTCTCAGCCTCCCGAGTAGCTGGGATTACAGGTGTCCGCTGCCACGCCCAGCTAAATTATTATTTTTTATTTTTTTTATTTTTAGTATAGATGGGGTTTCACCCTGTTAGCCAGGGTGGTCTTGATCTGCTGACCTCCTGATCAAACCCCCCTTGGCCTCCCAAAGTGCTGGGATTACAGGCGTGAGCCACGACGCCTAGCCGATAGCTGTATTTTTAATTGTCAAACTGGTTTACAAATATGTTGCACCATGTACATTCTTACCAGCAGTACTTACGAATACCAATTACTGTTTGAAATATTCAGCTCCTTGCAGCTATAGGACTCGCAGATTGAATCAAGAAAAATTTAGGGAAACGTACGAAAGAACAATATCAGGAATGAGAGCAATGACATAATTACAGACTTTACATATAATATTATGTAATTATATAGTAAGGGAATATTATGGATAATAGGTCTACCTTTTTATTCAACCTGACAAACTCTGACTTTGATTTGTGGTATTTAGAACATTAAATTTAATGTGAGTATTAATATGGTTAGGTTTAAATCTATCATCTGCTATTCGTTTTCTATTTTTCTGTGTGTTCTTTATTCCTTTTTTCCCATTTTTCCTGCCTTCTTTTGGATTAAGTACTTTTTATAATGCCATTTTATCTCCTTTGTTTGGTTATTTTAGGTGTTGTTTGGGGTATATAAAATGCAGCCCCTATAACAGTATAGTCTAACCTTCAGGAGCTATTATTTCACATAATATTTAGCTTAAAAATGTTACACTCATATTTCCTCTTCCAGCTTTTGTGCTATTTGTCACAAATTTCGACTTCATGTATTTTAGAACTTCTAGAATACATTGTTATTATTTTTATTTGGATACCCATTACCTTTGAAAGATCTAAATAATAAAAATCTCACATATTGATCCATGTAATTATCATCTCTTCTTCATTCCTGTGAGAAAATTCATATTTTTACTCAGTATCATCTTCTTTTTGCTTGACTTTCAAAATTTCTTAAAATGTGGGTATGCTGATCATTAATTCTTTCAGCTTTTGCATATCTAAAAAGTCTTCATTTCATCTTAGGTTTTTAAATATATTGTTGCTAGGTATACAGAATTCTAGGTTGACAGATTTTCTTTTGCTACTTTAAAGACATTGCTCTGTCGACCTCTTGGTTGCATTGGTTGCTGTGCAAAATATGTTGTCAATCTTATCTTTGATTCTCTGAATTTGACATTTCTTTTTCCCTTCTACTTTTAGTATTTTTTCCTTATCATTGTTTTGAACGATTTTATTATGATCTTCTTTGGTTAATTTTGTTATTGTTGTTTTTCTTTTACTTGAAGTTTACTGATATTCTCAGATATTTGACTTTATATTTTTATCAAACTTCTTAAAATTTTCAAACATTAATTCTTCAAATAGATTTCCTCCTCACTCCTTTCTCTTCCTTAGGCACGCCAGTCACAATGTATTTTAGACCACTTGAATCTGTGCCACTGCCACAGGTTACTGTGTTGTGTGCATTTTCTTTTTTCTTTTATCTTTTTTTTTTTTGGAGATGGTGTCTTGCTCTGTTACCCAGGCTGGAGTTCAGTGGCACGATCTCAGCTCACTGCAACCTCTGCCTCCTGGGTTCAAGTGATTCTCCTGCCTCAACCTCCCAGGTAGCTGGGATTACAGGCACTCACCACCACACCTAATGTTGTTTTGTACTTTTAGTAGAGATGGGGTTTCACCAGGTTGGCCAGGCTGGTCTCAAACTCCTGACCTCAAGTGATCCACTCACCTTGGCCTTCCAAAATGCTGGGATTACAGGCATGAGCTACTGTGCCTGGCCATTGTGTGCATTTTCAAAAATTCTTACTTTGTAAGTTTTATTCTTGATACTTTTTATTGCTATGTCTTTCAGTTTACTAACCTTTTCCTCTGAAAAATTTAATCTATTCCTTTTTTTTCCTTTTGAGACAGAGTTTCATTCTTGTTGCCCAGGCTGGAATGCAATGGCACAATCTTGGTTCACTGCAACCTCCACCTCCCAGGTTCAAGTGATTCTCCTACATCAACCTCCCAAGTGGCTGGGTTTATAGGCATCTGCCACCACGCCCAGCTAATTTTTGTAGTTTTAGTAGAGACAGGTTTCACCATGTTGGCCAGGATGGTCTCAATCTCTTGACCTCCTGATCTGCTTGCCTTGGCCTCCCAAAGTGCTGGGATTATAATTTTAATCTATTCTTAATCCTATCCAGTAAAAGTTCTCATCTCAGATCATGTAGTTTTTATAATTTGTTTTATTTACTTCTACTTAAATTTCTTTTTTTCCTTTTTTTAAAACATAGAATGCAAGTAACATAACTGTTTTTAATAACTTTGTGCTTATTATCACATATATGCCATTTCCGGATCATTATTGATTAATCCTTCTTCTTACCATATTTCACATTTTCCTACTTTTATTACACGCCCGATTATTTTTAATTGGGTGCCAAACATTGTGATTTTCTCTTTGGAGAACTTTATATTTTTATAATCCTATACATATATTTGTACTTTGTTGGGGGATATAGTTATGTTACTTGAAAACAGTTTGATCCTTTTATGTTTTCAGTGTTTTAGGTGGAACCAGAGCTGTGATTAGTCCAGAACTCTGCAGAGGCAAGGAATATTTGAGTACTATACCCAATGTCCCATTAATTTGAGGTTTTCAGTTTTGTTAGTTCTGCAGACACTATTCCTTCTCTTTAATTCTTGTTTATGACTCTTTCCCCAGACTTAGGAAGTTTCCTCACATGCACACATTTTTTTTTATCAATACTCTGCTGAATACATAGAAATATTTCCATGTGTTTCTACAGTTCTCTATTTGCTTAGTTTTCTTCTATTACTTTGGCTTGGAAACTCCAGCTGCCTTGGTTTCTGTGGACTCTTAGCTCTGTCTCCTCAACTCAGGGACTCCACAGCACTTTGTCTGGGTTTATCTGCATTGCACTACAGCTGAGAGCTAAATTACACAATAACCTGAGTTAATTGCTTAGTTTGCCTTTTTTTTTTTTCTTCTTCTGCCTCTCAGAGATCACTGTTCTTTCTCTGATGTCCAGTACTGTAAATAGCATGATTTTATTAATTGTATTCATTTATGAGCTGTTTTACTCCAGAAAGCAAATTCAGTCTTTGTTACTCCATCTTGGCCAAATGTAGAAGTCTCCAGATTTCTTGTTATTATTATTTTAGTGACATTAGCGTACTAATAAGGGTAACCCATGTAAAATGGTCCATCATCAATCCTTTTCTTCCAACAGAAAAAGGAGTGCCTCATGTCTAATTTAGTTTTCATTTACATAGACTGCACTGCATCTGGAAGGAATGAGGAGCAACTGTTTTGTTATACATTTTGTTATACAAACCTGATGTTCCAGTGTTATACATGTTCTACATATTCTAATTCCTGGGGAAACATTTAAGGAAAGAAATGATTGGCAGGGTACAATATTCCATCATATAGATGTACCACAGTTTATCCATTCACCAATTATGAATAAAGCTGCTATAAACATTTGTGTGCAGGTTTTCGTGTGAACATATGTTTTTTATTTATTCGGGCAAATACCAAGGAGCACAATTGCTGGCTCATGTAATAAAGCTATGTTAGTTTTCTAAGAAACTGCAAAACTGTCTTCCAAAGTGGCTGGACTATTTTGCATTCCCAATGAATAGAGTGCCTATTTCTCCACATCCTCACCAGCATTCAGCATTATCAGTATTTTGGATTTAAGGAATAGGTGTATAGTGGTATCCTATTTGAAACTGGGACTGTAATCTAGGCAATCTAGCTTTGGAGTCTGTTGTTTTTAACCACTATCTGCCACTGCTTCTCCAGGTTAAGTTCAAATCTCTGACTTGTGGACTGAACCCCATACCTTCCAAACTCAAAAGGGGGCTTTGCTTTATTCTGCAATATTATTGCCTCCCTTTTTAATGGATTATTCCCTTCAGCATATAAGCATGCTTTAACCCTTTTTAATTTAAATAAATAAATAAATCTTTAGGTTCACCTTTGTTTCCTTAATCTTTGCCCCCTTTCCTGGCAAAGTTTTTCCAAAGATTTCTCTTTACTTGCTGTCTATATTTCTTCATCCTAATTATCTTGATACTGTGCTTTCTTTCTCATTGTTTGATTGTTAATATGATCAATAATTTTCATTTAACTCTCAGCATTGGTTGACATACTAGATTCCTTATTATTCTTGAAATATTTTTCTGCTTGGTTTCTAGGATACCATACCGTTTAAATTTATCTCCTTACTACATTGGTCCATTGCATGTATATTCATTTTATTAATTCTTCTCATGTCCTAACTTTTATGTGTTTAAGTGTCCTCCTGACTCACCCTTCATTTAAATACTTCATCCCCTAAATGATAACATTTATTTCCACAAGTTTAAATACTATCTTCTATCTGATAATTCACAAATTTATCACTCCAACCCTTCCATATGCCCTCAGACCAGAGACATGTCAAATTGGACACTTGACACTTAGATATGAATCTAACACTTACGAAGTTCAAAATGGGATTCTGTTTCCCTCGAAGTCAAAACTCGCTTCTCTCATAGATGACCATTCACCTTATGCTTCTGCCAGAACATAGAAATCATCCTTTATTCCTCTTTGGCTTACATTCAAAATCCAAGTTAAAACAAATTCTATTAGCTTAGCTTTCAGCATATACCTGAAATCCAACAACCTCTTACCACCTTTACTACTATTGTTCTCAGGTCCTCCATGTTCCACAACTTCAGGGTACAACTTTCACTTGAAATACAATGAGAATGTTGCCCTAGAGTTTCCCAATTCAGTAGACTTGATAAGATCATGCTACTCCCTCATCTCCTGCATTGATCTTGCAATAGCCTCCTTTTAGTACTTTGCTTTGTGAGGAAGGCAAAACTTGTAGAGTAAGAAGAATTGATAGCTCACACGTTCTACCTCCTTTCCATCATTGAGGTTAGTTCTCATTTGTAATCAGTGTTTCCTGAACTGAATCTCTTGGTTCACTACCCCTAAGAGATATTAATAAAGAGTTTCATGGCCAAATATGTTTGAACATGATCCTTAATACAACCCTCCTCATGAAGATTCATAAAGTAGTTTAACATGTGATAGTCTGTGAGAAGGCCTGCAGGAAAGAAAATTTACCTTTAAGCAATTTTTTCCTAATCTTATTCATAACAATATTTTTCCTCACTTTTTGGGTAAAGAAGAATGTTAATATCTTCCTTTTCACCTGGTCTCTTAAGAACAAGCTCTGTGTTCCTATCTATGAGGGGAACACACTGAAGTGAATACATTAACTCTGTTCATTATCTCATTTCCCCTTGACCATGCATGTTAGAGTCTCAGTCATATAAAATCTGGTTTATATTAGCACTGTGGTTATTTTACCTCAAAATTAGGAAATAGGCTCCATGCTGACTATGTTAATTCCTAAATAATGAATCAGTAAGAAGGACAATGACCCCGTCTCTGATTCCTGTTTCCAGCCATTAAGTCTGTCTAAGCCAAATCTTCCAATATGGTGGTCGTCAGGAGAAGGAGAGTGCTCTCTCTGTGTCTCAATTCTAGGTTCTTCATGGATCCCATGACATGGAAATCAAATTAGAGTACAGCATAAGCTCACATCTCTTGAACAATGAGAAAGGAGTAGGAATCCTTATCTAGACTTTAGGTTGAAATCATATCTTCTAGCACATTTTACCCTAAACTCTGAACTTTCGGATGGTTTTGTGCTGCTAGACATTACTCTCTAAAATGAATTGATCTGTAAATTTTTATCCCATCTAAGAATGTGTGCTCTATGAGTTAAATCCAACTACATGTGAATCTTAGGGCCACTGACCTCCAAAATATTTCGTGGGCTGAGCATAGAAAACACTTATTATTAGAAAATTCCAATATCAGATGTTACGGTTCAGAATAAATTTCATTCACTCTCTTGATTTTCCCTGAGATGTTAACATTTAAACTCCATCTCTATGCAAAGAATGAGATGGTTTGTTCCTTATTAAAAGAGTCTCAAGTGCTTTGGTATGATAGTGGACAAGAGGCTGAAGGCCAGAAAATAAACATGGCATTTAAGCAACATTAACAAAAACACAAATATGCAGCTTTTGTGCTAACTCTGACCTCAGACATTTCTCGGTGCCCAGGAACTAGTGACACTTGTGCAACATCTTGGGGAAGAAAACACAATATTATAAATTTTACATACCCCAAAAGACTGTCATTTACAAAAATGTACTTCCTTTACTTAAGTAAGGTAAGACAAGATCATATACATATCTATATTTGCATAGCTGCTAAATTTATTAAATCATTAGATTTTTATCTATGTGTGGAAAATTATGGCCAATTAAATTTTTGTTTGGAAATTTTCAACTATCCCTTTAGACATGAAGTATATATTGAAGAATCATTTTCTTCCTTCTTAATACCTGAGACCTATTTCCACTTAAAATGTTCCTTTCTCTTCTGCTCTGAGGAAGGAAACTTAGTTATCTGCAGTATATCACAAGTGAACTATGTTGTATAAATAACTTTCTCCTTAAAGCACCTGTACTTATCCATAGATAAGTTAATGAGTGTAAATCATCCATTTTCCTTCTGTTACATTAATTGTGGTAGCTGAGTAGTGATTTCTGGTAGGACCAAATAATCTACTGCTCATGTAACGTTCTCATACTTTTAAACAAAATAATCTTTTCAGATTTTTCTGGGACTCTAAAAGAGAACTTGTTCCAGTCACTCTATCTCTCCTATTAATTCACCGTAAAACTTTTAAAATCATTTTAAATCTGTCTCAGTTAGCTCATAAATAAAACTGAGCATCTCTTATCCAAAATGCTTAAGAACAAAAGTAGTTCAGACTTCAAACATTTTCAGATTTTGGAATATTCGCATACACATATGCACACAGTGAGATATCCTGGGGATGGGGTCCAAGTGTAAACAGAAAATTTATTTTGTTTTATATACACCTTATATGCATAGCCTGAAGGTAATTTCATGCAGTATTTTAAATAATTGTGTGCATAGAACAAAGTTTGTGTACATTGAACTATCAGAAAGTAAAGGTGTCCCTATCTCTGTCACCCATGTGGACAATCTGTGGTTGTATGGCATCACCATTATTCCTGACTCTGAATTTATATGCTACCAACAAGCAATCATTTTCTCACACTTATTCACACATAGGTACTTAACAGTAAAGAGAAAATAGACACGTCATAAATACAGTAAAACAATGATGTGTTCAGGGTACCTGAGCAGCACAGCAGCCGCACCAGACACCTGTATCAGCTGTTAAACAACAGCAACAATAAACACCAGCAGGCTCTCAGTCTCCACCTAGGATGCTCTGTTTCATTAAAACACACTGTACACTGTGTTTTACTCTCTTAGGTGACAAGAAATATCAGAAGCAGTCGAGACATCAGGAAGTGGGTGGGTCCTCTAGAGATGAAGAGACATTCTGCTGGATGACTTTTTAAAATGTTTTCTTCAAAGTCATCGGCTTCACTAACAATGGTTTTTGTCTTAGAAATCTCTTCGATTTTATAAACTGACAGATCCGCTTCTTCCAGCTTACTGAACTCCGAAGGCATATTTTTTGCATATGTAATGAGGTCAGACATCTTTTTTTGTACACTTGACACATGGAATCCTTCAAAGCCATGACCTTGTTCATCGTCATTAGTGAACATAGTCTCAGACCCGAGGCTGTACCAGAAATAAACAAGAATGATTGTCTTTAGTCACTGTGTTCTTAGCATTGGTAACAGCATATATTGCATCCTTTATGCTAAACTCCTTTTGAAAACCTTCTGCATCCATGCCTTTGTTCACTGCTGTTAGCCTACTGTTCAAGAAAGTACTTGCATATTTACTCTTCATTGATATAAGGATATCAGGTCTCATAGCTGAACTCATGAAGCCAAATTTGGGGGAAATTTCATGGCATAAACATTATTTTTATGAGAATTTCAGCTGGAAGATGAGCAGAATAGTTGTCAAAGAGTAATACAGTCTTGCAGTTGTCATCCAGTTCAGCTTCCCAACAGTGAGCATGAGCCACTAGTACAAAGCGTTTGTGAAAACAATCAGAAAAGATAGCTCTGGTGTTCCATTCCTTTTTGTTAGCATAATAAACTAGGAAGCAATTTCTTTCTTGAAAACAGTGAGAGTGCAAGCTTTTGCCTATCATAACAAGTTTATGGTTATGCACGTCTGCGGCATTAGCACATCCCAGTTTTACTGTCCTTGGTATCCTTAATTCCTGTAAAGTCTGTCTCATCAGCTGTAACACCAAATTGGTGATGTTTCGTCAGTATTACAGACTTCTTCTGGCATCGGATTTTCATCAGCGATGACCCTGGCAAACTCATCAAGGAATCTTTCCACTGCTTCATTATCAGCAGCGCTTTATTACCAAAAATCTTTACAAATTTGATGCTGTGTCTTCACTTAAGTTTCTGCAATGAAACTGTTGAATCACGGTTCTATCCAATGTATAGATTTTTGCTTGTTTCATCATCAGCATCCCATTAAGTGGCGTGTATTACTGTGATGCTGATGGGTCCCTTCTTTCCGTGCACAATCAAGATCTTCACTTTCAGCTTTATGCAGTATTTTTCTATTTTTCATTAACTTCTGTTCAGTATAGAATTTCAACAGTCTATCCTTCTGTTTCTTCAGGTCAATATAGGGTGGTCATACTCTTCTGTAAGATGTTTCACCCTTACATTACCTTCCAGTTTCTCCAATAGGTTGACTTCCTGTTCTATAGATAAACATTCCCTGTTTTTCTTACCACTGTTACCTGCAGGGTATCTGCAGGTGTTTTTGGCATTTTCAACAGTACCTTTACACTGCAGAATGAATAAGCAAAAAACACAGTGAGAAATGCACATAGAGCTTAGCACTACTTGGGGCATCACAGAGAACCTGCCATTGACATGTATGATCTGCCTGTGTGCCATTCTATTACCCTTTGTAGGCATGTTTGCATGGGGGAATCTGGGTGTGTGAAGACTAGATATATTGCAGCTGAAAAAGGCTGGGAGGTTCTTTATTCACTTAGGGATGTTGTATACACTGTGTTTTATGCCTGTGTTTTGACTGTGACTCATCACATAAGGTCAGGTGTGGAATGTTCCACTTTTGTATGGCATCACGTTGGTGCTCAAAAAGCTTCATATATTGAAGCTTTTGGGGTTAGAAATGCTTGACCTGTACTATTCATAATCGCTTGTGGGATGCTTACTTGACATAGATTGAGTAGCGGAAGGTTAATGAGACCTTGAAATAATTGTTTCTTTTTATTTTCTTTCTTCTCCATCCCCTAAATGGTAGACTAAAGTATACTTTTCTCCTGATTGTTTGTGTACTCACTTATTCTATCTTTACCTGCATTAAAGACTTCTCTTGCTAAGCACATAAGCTATAAGATTACTGCTCAATCATTATTTGAACTGGTGAGTTAGGCTTTCCTGAGAAACTCATTGCCACTCAGATCAAACCACAGCCATGTCACTCCACTCCACTTGTATGCCTGGTAGGACCCTCAAAGCTTCTGTTGATAATGGAGTCTCCACTGTAAGCTGCCTCAGGAAGTTGCCTTAAGGAGAAAGGCCTTGATAGTACTTAACTCAGAAAAAAGAAATGTTATCTTTTTGTAGGATATAGAAATTTGACCTCTTCAATGAATTTTAATAATCAAATGTTTGTTGCAGCTTTCTTACTATGATTTATTTTACTTTCAATATTTTTATTTCCCTTTTAAAACAACTTTCTGTTTATTTTTTCTGTTAAATCTTTCCAGCATAAATCTATTATTTTTGGCTTAAGAATCGGAATCCGCTTGTCAAAGGAAAACTTTACTTATCTGACTAATTTTGGCTAGTGTGCATAAGAATATGAAGAAGAGGTGACTGGGAATGTCTTAATCGAATCAGGACTGAATTTACAATAACTCCTGGCAGAATATGTGAGGGAAAAATCAAGCAGAAAATGATGAAGTGGTTTCATAAACCTCTTGGCTTTGGCATATCTTGAAATAAATACATGATTTATTAGTATTATTTTAGCCATGCTAAGCAAAATGTTCACCATTAAAAAGACATTTTCTAGGAAGAAAATAAATACTGTCATTATTGAATGACTAGCAGCATTGTTTTGTAGCTGTTAATAAGAATAATGTTTTTGATATAGATTTGTATACCTTAAACATTATGTATTAGAACATCTGTGAATACTAATAGGTGATTAATGCATTGATTACATAGAGTATATTCTACTCATTAGTATACATGTATGATTTTTGGTTAGCTCATGTAGATTTATTTCATATATTAAATGTGGAAAATTATAAGGCAAGAATATGCTATGACTATTAAATTTTAATGTAATAATCTTGAATGAAAATTTGCCTAAATCTGTTTTGCATCTGGAGCTGCATTTCAGCCACACTGCATCAGGAAAAACAATAAATGAATAAAATAAACAGAGGGCAGCAAAAAATTCAACACAAAAGAGCTTGAAGTTCAGATGCCAAAGGTTATTAGGGGGAAACAAAAGTAGAACTGAGGACGAACTTGTATCAGAAAGAAATTACATCCAGAGAAGCCAAAAGCAGGGAAAAGTAAAGCAGAAGGCCAAAGGAAGGGACCCAAGACACTTCAGTAGTTTGACTTGGAGAAGGTGTAGACTTGCTTGCGTTCCTGCAACAGGTGTCCCTGTGGCCTTGCTTCTACTGATCTTAACTACAGATGCTGTAAAACGTAGAAGTTACAATACTTAGAGTAAAAAGACTAGAGTGAAAATGATCATTATTAAGTGCTTATGACATATATTATCTCATTAGTCTTCTCAGCTACACCTTGAGGTAAGTGCTCTTATGTCTGTCTGCTAGATGAGGAAAATGAGACTTCACATGCCTGGCTAACTCTACCCAACTCATACAGATGGAAAGTAGCAAACCACAGTTCAGCCTGAGGCCTGCTTAGTTTCAAAATTTTCTCTTATGTTGATATATAGATCAATGCCAACAAAGGTAACCTGTATACTCTAAAGAACTGTGAAAGTAAATAAAATAAATTTTTAAAATTACTTGACTACTTTTTAAAAGGTATTTTTGTTTAATTTGCCTTAAACCTATGATAGCAAATGTTTACATTATTTGGATGCTGGACCAATGCAATGCTATGTACAGTTGTCCCTTGGTATCTTCAGGGGATTGGTTCCAGGATCCCCTTTGGATATCAAAATCCATAGATGCAAATACATTTCCTAACCATATAAATACACATGTATAGGAACTTGTTTGAATCTAATTTAAATAAAGGAAGTACTTTTTTTTAACATATAACTTGTGCATATCTTCCTATATACTTTAAAAATCTCTAGATTACTTATGATACCTAATATAATAAAAATACAATGTAAATAATTGTTTACTGTGTTGTGTTTTTATTTGTACTACTTTTATTGCTGTATTGCCATTTTTTACCTTTTTTTTCAAATATATTCCATCTATAACTGGTTGAAATCTGAGGATACATAACTCACGGATACCAAGAGCCTGCTGTGCTTGCATTGACTGTTTTTATTTCCTTGCATATGGAGGAAATAATGAGATTCAGGGGTTAGTGGGGATCCCTGACTTACAGCCAGTTGGCTATATACAGATAACCAGGGACTTGAGTTCTCAACTTTTGTCTCCATGAAAAAAAAAAAAAAACATATAAAAGGCCATATGTAGTTAAATAAAATTTTTGACATATTCTAAAGATAAATTTAAGTTGATTAAGTCCTCACTAATCTTATGTAGTGATGAATCAGAATGACAAACACACTCAACTTCTTTTTACATAGGTTTTTGTCTTCTTGGTACAAATTTAAGATACTAATCTTTAATTGTAAAAGATTAAGAATGGTTTTCCTGCCAGATGCTTGAAAATTTCTGTGCAAAAAAGTAAGATTGACAGCTATTCATGGGGATTTTCGGCCTTGCGCAATAAGGGAATGGAAGTCATTCTCATGGGAGTAAAACTAATGCAAGGAGGAAAATAGAGGAAATCAGTATATCTGAAAGGAGTTTGTACCAAAAAATAATTGTCATTAATATCCAGCTAGAGTGAGACAGTAAGGTTTCCCTGACATTTTGTAAAGAAAAAATAGGAAGATCATGAAATCCTATCTCCCTGGTGTATAATTTGCCTATTTTTCACTACATTAGAACTTGGTAATAGTCCTCTGATATGTAGTTGAATTACTTTTTTCCAAATTAGTTAATATTGGGAGAGAGAGATTTTTAACATTGAAAAATAGTCTTCCATAAAAAAACTCGTGTGTAAAATGTAATGTTCCATTCCTTCTACTGGGAGAGATGATAAACCCAGATGCTCCCCCTCCCCATTCTTGACAGTATAAATTTTTCTATATTGATTTTCTGGTTCTCTTTTTGAAGTGTTAATTAGTCAAACACTAATAGTATTTATATGATTTCTCCATGCTATAGTTGGTCTGGAAATAATGGGTTTTCAGAAAATAGTTTTTAAAAATTCCCTTCTATATAGTAGCTTCCCCTTGTCCATGTGGGATGTCCTGCCATACTCCTTATGGATGCTTGAAACCTCAGATAATACTGAATCTTGTGTATACTATGGACAAGTTTCTTTCTCCTTTACAATTTCAGATGCTGGTACTACGTTTCTGTTTTGAGATGGAATCTCATTCTGCTGCCCCGGCTGGAGTGCAATGGTGCGATCTCGGCTCACTGCAACCTCCACCTCCTGGGTTTCAAGCGATTCTCATCAGCATCTGAGTAGCTGAGATTACATGGCGGCATGTGCCACCATGCCCAGCTAATTTTAGTATTTTTAGTAGTGATGGGTTTTCACTATCTCTGGCCAGGCTGATCTCAAACTCCTGACCTCAAGTGATCTGCCTGCCTCGGCTTCGCACAGTGCTGGGATTACAAACGTGAGCCACCGTGCCCAGCCAGTACTATTTCTTGTACAGCGTGCAGAAGGATGACACAATTAAACCTCTTTTCTTCTAAGTTACCCAGTCTCAGGTATTTCTTTATAGTAATGCAAAAATGGACTAACACAAGAACTTTCACCTTTTCACTTAAAGGAAGCACCTTACAGCTTCTCTTGGCAAATCCAAGCTCACTAGCCTTGAATTTTGGGACCACTGTTAATTAAAGTAAGGGTTACTTTAACACAGCACTGCAATGATACTGCTGACAATTCATCTGATAGTCAAAGCAGTCACTAAGTGACTAACAGACAGGCAATATATAGAGCATGGGTACTTTGGGCAAAGGGATGATTCTGGTTCGGGATGGGCTGGAGAGGCACAATGCAATATTTCATCACACTACTCAGAAAGATGTCCAATTTAAAATTTAAAATTAATTATTTCTGTAATTTTCCATTTACTATTTTTAAACTGTGGTTGACCACAAGCAGCTGAAATCATGGAGAGTAAAACCACAGATAAGGGGTAGGGGGAACTACTGTAGTGTAATAAGAAATATATTTGTTCTTTGTCCCAGTTCCTAGCACAGAGCTCCTAAAACTCTTGAAATTTCCTGATTGGAGAGTCTTCTTTTATGTATAAAGAGCTCCTTTCCACAGCAGAATGTATGCTAATTAGTTGACTTTGCATGGGATCCCTACATAGCCTCAGTTTGGGGCTGGTTACCAGAAAGACCAAGTGATTAGAGGGTGGAAACTTTCAGCCCCACCCTTGACTTTAGGGAGGGAAGAGGGCCTGGAGAATGAGCTCTATAAAAACTCTTGAATAACAGGAATCAATGAGCTTTAGAATTAGCGAACTTGTCCACCCATGGAGATGGATACGGAAGCTCCTGTGCTTGGAAATCCTTCTGAACCTCATATTATGTATCTCTTTATCTGGACATTCATTTGTATCCTTTGTAATAAACCAGTAAACAGAAGCATTTTCTTGAGTTCTGTGAGTCATTCTAGCAAATTATCAAACCTTAGGAAGGGATCAGGAGAATCCTGAATTTATAACCAGTTGGTCAGAAGTACTGGAGGCCCAGGTTTTATGATGGACACCTGAAGTGGGGGTAGTCTTGTGGGACTAAGCCTTTAAGCTGTGAGGTTTGAGCTAACTCTGTGTGTCAGAATTGAACTGAGTTGTTACACACCCAGCTGGTGTCCAGAGAATCAGGGAATTGGTCTTTGGAGTTGGAAAATCCCTCAGACTTCCCAAGTTTCCCTTTGCACATTTTTAACCAATTACTCATACTTATGGAAAGAGCAGTAGCTTCATTCATGAAACAAACATCACTAACCACTATTACTGCTTCACTATGTGCCTTCTGACAATTAATTTGGGCTTAGTGAACGGTATTTAGAGACTCAAGAGAACAAGGCAATAGCCAAGATACACTTGGAAAACTATAAATCTTGAAATCAAAATGATGAACTGGTTCTATCGTCACCTTGAATTGATAAATGAGAATAACATTCCTTTAAGGTTATTCACTCTAGTGTCATGTTAAGTAGTTCTCTCACTGACCTTGGTTTAGATACTTTCTGAATATGCCATTCTCTTTACCCATTTTTATAGTCAAACAGTGAGTTAAAATATTTAGGCTTTCCTTCTAAATCATTTTCTCCATTGTCTAACTTTTTACTGCTGGTGTTTATTTTTTATTTTTGAGTTATTTCTAGCATTTCAGGATCCTAGTGGCCTTCCTGTCTGTGCAAGTCACAATACATGGCCGGCACTGGGCGTGCCCAGTAAGGTAAGACAATAAGAAATTGTCCATGGCATGGCCTTTAAAAAAAACTGTAATATTGTGTTGGAATCATTCCAAACATCATAATTGCAGTTTGTTATATCTTATAGATCTGAACCAAAATTATTCTTTTTTTTAAAGATGTCATCATGCACTTATTGGGGAGGTCAGACAATAAATGGACCATTTAACAAGAATATAATTTTGCACAGAATATTTGTCTGTGAAGGAACAGGAAACAATGTGTTTGTTGAAAAAATCTACTTTGGGTCAAGCATTATTTATTAATATTGATTGCTTTTTTACTCTGCATATAGATCCTCATCATTGGTATTACAGGTCCATAATCCCTTATGTGAAATCCTTCAGGCTAAATATGTCTCAGAATTCTGAAATCTTCGGGTTTTAGGCCTGGGGTGTCTTTCTGCAGTAAACAACATTAATACTTCCTCAGTGAAATGGATGCATATCTACACAGGATAGAATAAGTAAAGGTTATAAGTAGCCTCATGTCAGTTCTAGTCAGACATGGATTCAGGTCACATCAGGTTTTTCTGCAAAGTAAGAAAAAAATGGTTTCTAGTGGTTTGGGGGTTTCAGAATTGTAAATAAGGGATAGTGAGCCTGTACTACCCTAGTTTTATGAAGGGAAACTTGGCATCTAGAGTGGTTACTACAAGTTAAAAATAGAGAATTTAAACCTAGACTTGTGTTGATCCAAAGATTGTTGTTGCTCTATTGAACCTAAATTGAAGATTATGAAAATATGTTCTTTCTTTAAGAGTAATTAAAGAATTGGGATTTCCAAGGGACACTAAAAATAAAAGCTGTAAAAGATTATCCATTATTTAATCTGCATTTTTAATACCTTTGAACAATTTTCCAATATGATCACCAATCACAAAATCACAGGGAAGGTTATTTTTCCATGTTTTAGAAGTTAATTTATATTCAATAAAAGGAAAGCTTCTATGCTTTCCTCACTTATCTAATTTCAAATTAACTCAAGTGGCTGTCGAAGAGATTGCTTTGACTCTAAAAATTTGATGGTAGATAAGATTTGAAGGAACCAGGAAGCTATTATTTTCATGTCAATCTTTGTGGCCTGTTAATTAATTATGATTTATGTTCATCTGTATCCCCACCCTACAAAGTTTTTTTTTTTTTAAGCCTACTAGAGTGTATAGGCCATTAACAAGGTATTAACTGGATATCACTGACATAATGACAATACAGTTTTGCCTGGGCAAAAAAAAAGCTGGTATGCTATTTGACCAGAACTTTGACTAGGGTTTTAAGAGAAACATGATGTTTTATCTGGAATACTAGATGCTGCATGCTAAAACTTTGGACCAAGTAATCCTTTGTTGGAAGGCCAAATATAGTCCCCATGTGTTGCAATAACCCAGGATTTTCTACACTTACCACTCTGCCCTTGGATGAACTTCCCATGATTATACCACAAACGAAGAAACAGAGTAATTCTGGTGGAATACTTCAAGCTGGAAATAATGAGTGCAATTCATGCCACACGTTTTAAGAAATGGGTTCTTAAAAATAACTAAAATTTTACTCCTACGCTATTGTCCTCAGTGAGCAAAGAATCATCAGATCACCCACGAGAAGAAGATTTGACACTATAGTCAAATTGGTTAAATATTTGACAAGCAAATTTCTACTGTATCTGCAAATTTTATGTAATAACTATTTGTAGCCTAATAATTGTAAAAACAATTTTTAACCTCCATACCTAGGTCTTTACTAACAAACTTTGGTGATTCAAGAAATGAAGTTCTTAGGAATGTAACATTGAGAGCAATATTCAGAAAGGTGGAGTCATTATGCATTTTAAATGATGTGAAGTATATCATGCACATTTTCCCATATTTTTTTTCCCATGGAAAGTTACAGTTGGAAACCATGCAAAGTAGCCTAAAATTAAATTTGCCTAAGTGAGGAAATTGCTAAATACTTTTCTAAAAAGTCAGTAATTTAGATTCTACTTGTGATCTGCTTCAGAGTCATTTTTAATATGCTTATCATGTTGGCCTAGAAATATAAACACTATGGCATATTTAGCATGAATAATTCCACAAAAAGTTTGAAATCAGTTTAAAGGTGGTTTATTCTGGGACACCTGTCCTAGAATTTCAGATGGCCATCTTCTCGCTGTGTCCTCAAATGGCCTTTTCTCTGTGCATGCTTTGCTGATGTCTTTTCCTCTTCTTATAAGGATGTCTGTCATATTGGATTAGGGCCCCACCCTTATGACCCAACTTTCAATACTTACTGTTGCAGTTACAGGGATAGGACAGTAGGCAACTGTGTATAAACCCAGAGAGAACGAGATATATATGTAGTGCATGCTATTGTAACTAATATTCTACTGGCTCTTTATTAACTTCCACACACTCAGTTATTTACATGTAAATTGTCTCTTTAAGGACCCTATCTCAAAATATAGTCATGTCGGGGGTTAAGGCTTCAATATATGAATTCTGGTGAACAAAGTAAAATTCAAGAGACATTTTTGCGAGAGAATTATTGAATTAACTGAATGTAGAAAGTGAAAAGAATGAGAAAGGATTTAAAAAGACTTCATTGGGCATTTGGTATATGCCAGACATTTTGCTATGTGCTGAAGATTCACAGGTGAACATAGAAGACACCGCCTCTATATTCAAAGAACAGATGTTACTTTAAAATAGCAAAATGAAACTCTATACTCTAGAATGACCTGAATAACTTAACTTCATAACTGAACCTTAAAAATGTAAAAATTCAAATATTTACCTTTGAAGGAATATAGGCATTGGGATTTGTCTACTGTGATTTTGAATCATGAATGTGCAATTCATCAGTTTTGTGACTTTGAAGGGTAAATATTTCTGAACTTCAGTTTCTTCATCTGCAACATATGATGAATAATATCCACTTTATATGGTTGATGTCAGAACAAAATGAGTTGAAGTGTATAAGGTGTATAGCACATTACCACGTCCACAATAGACGTTCAATAAATATTGTTAGTAAAAACGCATGAAGCTTCCATAAACATCATGAGGGTTTTTTGTTTGTTCGTTTTTCCTGATGGAAGAGCAAAGAGAGACATGTAAGGGGTGAGGATGTGACAGATGGGACTAAAAACTATAGAAAAGGTGGATAGAAACCAAAAGAAGCTTTGCTTTCTTCATTGATGAGTTCTCTCCTTCTCTTAGCTTTATCTGTGGCCCAGAGACCCAAATCATAATTAAATACAGCAACCTGAATCATAATTTATTACAGGGCTTCTCAACAGTTTTTGGTATGAAAATCTTTCCTTAACATTAAAAAAGAACCCAGACACTATAGTAGTAGTAATTTTATTTTTAATCATTACCTAAGAAATATATAATAAAAATACACTCTAAATCCAATAAAATTTAAAAGCAAATTTATATTTCATCACATTGAAAAATACAAAGATATTATTGCAATTTCTTTAGTTTATAAATATATATGTGTAGACATGAACCTCTTTAAAGTAAGTCTGTAGAACCTTGAATGTAGGTTAGAAATGTAGACGTTAGTAGATTTCTGCTATAAACCTGGTAAACTTAATCAAGTCATTCATTTAGCCTCTTAGAGCCTTCAATGAAATATCACTGAGATTACCTGTTCTACTTTTATGATTAAGTGTTATGTGTAAATGGAATAAGTGTAAAACATTCTCACAACGTAAGTTCTGGTTCTCTTTTGATTCCATGTTGGCTGCAATTGAAGCTATGAAAAGAGGAAGTGCTGTGAAATGTGAAATTGTTGTAGTAGCGGTGTTAGGATTTGTTGTGGTATATTGGGTTACAGTAGTGTCGTTAGGAGTGGTTGTGGTATTGATAGTTATAGTAGCGGTGTTAGGAGTGGTAGTGGTATTGGTGGTTATAGTAGCGGTGTTAGGAGTTGTAGTGGTATTGGCGGTTATAGTAGCGGTGTTAGGAGTGGTAGTGGTATTGGCGGTTATAGTAGCGGTGTTAGGAGTGATAGTGGTATTGGCGGTTATAGTAGCGGTGTTAGGAGTGGTTGTGGTATTGGCGGTTATAGTAGCGGTGTTAGGAGTGATAGTGGTATTGGCGGTTATAGTAGCGGTGTTAGGAGTGGTTGTGGTATTGGCGGTTATAGCAGCGATGTTAGGAGTGGTTGTGGTATTGTTGGTTATAGTAGCGGTGTTAGGAGTTGTTATGGTATTGTTGGTTATAGTAGCAATGTTAGGAGTTGTGCTATTGGTAGTTATTGGTGTTATTGGTGTTAGGAGTGGTTGTGGTATCGGTGGTTATAGTAGTGATGTTAGCAGTGATTGTGGTATTGGTGGTTATAGTAGTGTTGTTAGGAGTGGTTGTGATATTGGTGGTTATAGTAGCGGTGTTAGGAGTGGTCGTGGTATTGGTAGTCGTAGTATTTCCTGGGGAGATGATCAAGTTTTTTTTCTACACCCTAGTTATTTGTAGAACCTAAAGCTCTACACTTATGTGTTATCTCCAAAATTCAGATACTCTTTGGCTATTAAGTGGAAAAAATTCTTAAAGTAGTGAAACTTTTCTATCATGGCTCATGACACTTTTTATTAGTGGAAATTGCCTAATAGTGTTGGTTGAACGAAGTCCAAAACAGACTTTCTTCTCTTCTTATAGGAAAATAACAAGAAACATAAATGTTTTCTGAAGGAAGATTACATGATTAATGAGGGGGCACTGATGATACTGCTCTTTTGGTAGCATCAGGAAATCAATTAAGTTTCAGCGATGGCTAAAGTTTAAGGGAATGGGCTACACAGACAAATGTAGAGTGTTGTTTAGAATCGATAGAGGATGTATTTAAAACGGGAGTTCCACTTGCATTTACAAGGAAGTTAATGACCAATAAGCAGTTCATATCCTTTCAAGGAGTTGAAGAATTATGAAGATGAGAGATTCAAGAGATTTAGAATTTGGCGAGAAACTTCTTTTTTTTTTTTTTTTAGTCTTGTCACTTGTCTACTGTTAGGCATTTTACCCTAAGTGAATAAGTGAAATAATGTATATTTTTGATAAAAGTATTCTCCAAGGACAAAAATCAATGCTCAGTAAGGCACAGTCCTAACAGACTTTTTGATAATAAAGACTATGTTTCAAAAGTTAGCGGCTTTTCAAATGAAAGTATCTAAAGAAGAGATTTGAAACTGTCCACAGGAAGAGCCATTAGATTAAAAGGCTATAAACTATTAGACACCTTATTACCAGAAGAAAAAGAGGAAGAGACAGCCTGGCTGATCTTAAAGAGAGATAACAAGACCAGAAAAGGGTTCCCAGCAGGACAGCAAAATTGGTGTGAGGAGTGAGAGAGGCAATCCTAAAGCTACAAGGGAAGGAGAAAGGGGCCAGACCAGACCGATGCAAAAAATCTGTGTCTTTCCTGGCCCTTTCCAAAGTTCCAGTTGACACATCCAAGCAAATTTTATACCTAATTTGCCTTCTTTTGAGCTTGATATTATAGTTTTGCTTGCACTGTGTTACCAAATGTTATCTTTTCAATCAATCTGGAGAGCTTTATTTTCTAAAGCTTTGCTCAGTATTTTCCTCAGAGACACATTTCCAGACAGCCTGTTTCTCATTAGCTGGAATAAACAGGAGTATGTTTACAGCACAGCGCCAGACTTAAAAGAATATCCTTTCCTAGGGAAGCTAGTCAGGGAATTAGCAGTACTGGACTCAAAGGGGTGAATTGGAGTGCCCAGCTGTGACACAAGACAGAGTACTGTTTCATTCACACAGACTTTAAAAAGCAAACTGTGTAAATCTTTTAGACACAAAGGTAGAGTTTTCTTTTGAACACAATTTTAAGCATATGAAACTCTAACACATCAAAAACCCATTTATGCCAAAGAGATATCATATATAGTGATTATAAAATGTTTAACTTCTGTTCAGCAAATATTGACTACCTACTGTGGGCATCACAGACTATAAGGATGTATAAGACATTAAGTATCTCACAGTTTAGTGAGTAATCCAACTTATTGCAAAAATAAAACCCATAGAAATTGCTCATTAATACTATATGTATTACATAAACATTTCAGTTAAGTCCATTACAAATGCATGAGAATTTATCAGTGGAGGTCAGTAACCTCATCAAAGGAAGTAATAGAGAATATAATCGTCCCTCAGTATCCCTGGGGGATTGGTTTCAGGACCCCTCACAGGTACTAAAACCCATGGATGCTTAAGTCCCCATAAAAGAATGTAGTATTTGCATGCAAACTATGCACATCCTCCCATATACTTTAAATTATCTCTAGATTACATATAATACCTAATATGATGTAAATGCTGTTTAAATAGTTATACTACGTTGTTTAGGGAATTGTTAGTAAAAAAAAAAAAAGGCTATATATGTTTAGTACAGATGCAACCATCCATTTTTAAAACATATTTTCAAACTGCATTTGGTTGAATCCACAGATATGGAAACCACAGATATGGAGGGCTGACAACAAATGTGTTGACAAGAGAGAATATTTGCACATATTTTTAGTATTATGAAACAAATATCAAATATCTTAGCTAGTAAAAGTGATCAATAGCAAGGAAAAATCCACTCACACTTATGCAATCACACTGTATTAAAATTGACCTATCTTCTTATCCTGGAGGTAACTGTACTCTCGTGGTGATCCCAGTCTACCAAGACCATAAAGTGCAATAAGAGTGAGAAATTCAGACCATAGATAATTTACACATAACTAATTGGGAATGTGGTATTTAACAAAGAGACAGTAGAATGTTATTTACAATAGCATCTATCTATCTATCTATCTATCTATCTCTCCCACTCTCTCTCTCTCTCTCTCTATTTATCTAGTTTGTTCTCTCTGAAAAGTTTTCCCAGAAAGACAGCAAAATTGGTGTAAGGAGTGGGGAGAGGTAATCCTACAGTTTCAAGGGAAGGAGAAAGGAGGGAAGACTAGAAAGATGCAAAAAAAATCTCAGTGTCTTTCCTGGCTCTTTCCAAAGCTCAAGTTAATACATCCAAGCAAATTTTATACCTAATTTGCCTTCTTTTAACCACACGGAAATATTTCCTGTAATATTCCTATAACAGCAGTTTTAAATATAGAATATTTGAAATAAATATACAACACAGTTCCTTCCTATAAAAAAGATAATTTTTAAAAGAATATATTTATATTATAGACATGTTTAATATTGAACAAAAGTCTTGCCCCCAGATGTTTGCAGCAATATTCTGGTATCCCTCTGCTTCAGGTATTAAAAGATAATATTGAATTAGTTCCAAAAGAGAATATTTATTTATCCAAAAGAGAATTATTTATTTCCAAAAGAGCTCATTAGTTGCTTGAAACTACATGCTGTTTCTACATAGTCGTATGACATTTAACATTATTATTCTTATCACTACATTAAAAATTAGATTTTAAATCCAGCAGCTATTTCTGTCTTCATGAAATAATTTTTAAAGGGATTTACATTTGTATTACTTTTTTCTTGGTTGGAATCAGTAAAAAAATTAAGTGCCAGTTGAAAATTTTATACATTATTACCTGTTTCTTGATGTCTCAATACATTTATTTGTGGGATCCAAAATATACATTTTTTTGAAGAGACTATATGTGGGGTAATAAAGCAAAACAAGACAAAACAAAACCCTCCTATGGCTGTTTGGCGAAAGGATAAAATGTTTTAATAGTACATACTCAGTGACTGGAATATTTTACACTACTTGTGATTATCACTTTTTCTGAATATTGAGAAAAATGTATTAGGAGTCTATATAATAGTGATAGTTGTGGCTCAAAATAGAAAATAAATATTCTACAGAATATTTTGGCATATGAGATGGTGCAAAGAGAATAGAAACAGGGAGGAAGAAAAGACAAACCGAGTATTTCATTCCATCAAAATGGAGCTAAATCTGAGTAGTCTCAGTTCACGTGAGCTGTGATCCTCTGCAAGTTACCCAGAAGAAACTGCTTGGAGTATCACAGTGAGCACTGGGGACGGTATCTACTGGCTAAAGCTCAAGTGGACATCTATGTGGAATGTAACTTTTCAATATAGCCACTAGAGGATGATGAGGTCTCACCGACATACCAAAGGTGTTTTGGAGAAGGCACAGGCACACGCATTTTTGAATGTTGTCAAGTGGAGTGCTTTGATCAGAAAATGGAAAATAAAAAATCTTTCACCAGCAGAAAGAAACCTTGTGGAAGTTACAGTACATTAATAGCTAGTCTAGCAACCTTCACAAGGAAAAGCCTAAGTTCATCCAAACGTAACAGTTTGTTTTCCCTGCAGTTGACCAATAATAAGGTCATTATTTTCCACTCATTTATTCAGAATTATTCAAATTTAGTTTATCTTCACAATATACCTTAAAGCAATTAAAAACAAAACATGGAACTCTCACTTTCTTGATTTTTACCAGTGTGATGTTTAAAACAGCAGTTTATTTCTCAAATGTTATAATATTCCTGGGAAAATGTAAAAGAAGCTGCTGAGGGCCTTGGACTGAGAAGGTAGATGGATATCCTGGAGCAAAGATCTTTTATTAAAAACTGGATATAAAATTCACATAAGTTAAATTCAACATTTTAACCATTTTACAGTGTATCATTTCAGTGGCTTACATAATACTCAAAACATATCACTATCTAATGCCAGATAATTTCCATCACTCCAAAAGAAGGCACTTACCCATCAAGCAGTCATTCCCCATTCCTCCTCCCCTCATCCCATGAGTAATACTTTTTGCCTCTTTGATTTTACCTATTTTCTGGATTTGCCTATCTCTGGATTTGCCTATTCCAGATATTTCATATAAACAAAATCATACAATATGTGACATTTGCATCTGGTTTCTTTCACTTAGCACAAGTGAATGTTTTTAAGGCTCATCCATGCTTAAATAATAACCCGTTGCATATGTATAACACACTTTTTTTTCTGTATTATTTTGAGACCAAGTCTCGTTCTGTCGCCCAGGCTGGAGTGCAGTGGTGCGATCTCAGCTCACTGTAACCTCCACCTCCTGGGTTCTCGCCATTCTCCTGCCTCAGCCTCCCGAGTAGCTGGGACTACAGGCGCCCGCCACCACACCCAGCTCATTTTTTGTATTTTTAGTAGAGACGGGTTTTCACCGTGTTAGCCAGGATGGCCTCGATCTCCTGACCTCGTGATCTGCCTGCCTTGGCCTTCCAAAGTGCTGGGAGTACAGGCGTGAGCCACCGCGCCCGGCCCTGTAGGCGCCCGGCTGTGCAGGACTTCCTAAGAGAAATATCTGTTCAAGTCCTTTGCTCATTTAAAAAAATTGAGTCATCTGGCTATTCGTTGTTGAGTTGTAGGAGTTCTTTTTATATTCTAGATATTAGACTTTTAGCAGATATATAATTTGCAAATATTTTCTCCTGTTCTAAAGGTAGTCATTTCACTTTCTTAATAATGTCCTTTGTTTGACAAAAGTTTTTAATGTTTTATGAAGTCAATGTATTTATTATTTTCTTTTGTTGCATGTGCTTTTGGTATCATATTTATGAAACCATTACCTAATCCAAGGTCACAAAAATTTACACCTATGTTTCCGTCTAAGAATTGTATAGGTTTAATTGTATAGGTTTAATTGTATAGGTGTAATTTAAAACAAGAATTAAAATTAATTATCTGACACTTTTAGGGTTAATTTTTGTAAAATGGTGTGAGATAGGCATCCAAATTCATTCTTTCACGTATGGCTAAACAATTGTGTCTATATTGCATATATTATTGAATTTATTTTTAGAAATTTTTGATTGGCAAATCATAATTGTGTACATTCATGGGGTACAATGCGATGTTTTAACATACGTATACAGTATGGCAGGATTAAGTCAAACTAGTTAACTTACCCATGGCAGGATTAAGTCAAACTAGTTAACTTCCCCATCACTTCACTTGCTTATCATGTTTTATGGTGAGACATTTGAAATTTACTCTCTACATTATTTTGAAATATATAATACATTATTATTGACACTAGCCACCCTACAGTGGAATAGATCTAGATCTCAAAACCAATTCCTCCCATCTGTCTAAAACTCTGAACCCTTCGATCAACAACTCCCTATTCTCTTTATCATTACCCTACCCCCAGCCTCTGGTAACTATTCTTCTGCTCTCCAATTCCATAACTTTATTAGATCAGATGATCTTTGTCTTTCTGTTTCTGACTTATTTTATTTAGCATAATGTCCTCCAGATTCATCCATGTTGTTGCAAATGACAGACTTTCTCCCTTTTTAGAGGCTGAATACTACTCTATTATGTATATTTACCACATTTTCTTTATCCATTCATCCACTGATAGACACTTACATTGTTCCTATATGTTGGCTATTATGAATAAGGCTGCAATAAACACGAGAGTGCAGATATCCTTTTGACATATTGAATTCAGCTCCTTTGGATAGATACAGAGAAGCGGGATTACTGGGTCATATAGCAGTTTTATTTTTTGCTTTTTGAGGAACCTCCATACCATTTTCCATAAAAGGTACTAATTTACAATTTCACCAAAAATGTATGAGCTCTCTTCTCCCCATTCTCCCTATCACTTGTTTTATTTCCTCTTTTTTACCAGTGGGTGTGAGGTGATATCTCATTGTGCTTTTATTTTGTATTTCCCTAATAATTAATGATGCTGAGCATTTTTCCATGTACCTATTGGCCATTTGTGTGTCTTCTTTTGAGAAGTGGCTGTTCAGGTTCTTTGCCCATTTTTAAAATCAGGTTATATATTTTCTTGCTATTGAGTTGCTTGAATTCCTTACATATTTTGCATATTAACCCATTACAAGATGCATGATTTGCCAGTATTTATTCTCATTCTGTGGATTTTCTCTTCACTTTGTTATTTGTTTTTCTTGATGTGCAGCAGCCTTTAGTTTGATGTAATCCCATTTGCCTATTTTTGCTTTTGGTGCCAGTGCTTTTAGGGTCATGTCTTTAAAAATTATTGCCCAGGACAAAGTCATGAAGTTTTACCCCTATGTTTTCTTCCAGTAATTGTATGGTTTCAGGTAAGACCTGAATATTTAACTTTTTCATCATTTTGAGTTGATTTAGTGGAGCACTTAGCCAGAGCTTAGGCAAAAGAAAGAAAGAAAAGGCATTTTAACAGGAAAGGAATAAATGAAATTGTCTCTATTTTTTGTTAACATGATATTACATATAAAAAACCCTAAAGACTCTATCATGAAACTTTTAGATCTGATAAAAAATTCATAAGGTTACAGGATACAAAATCAACATACAAAAATAGTAGCATTTCTAAATGCTAATAATGGGCTATCTGAAAAGAAAATTAAGAGAACAATCTCATTTACAATAAATACTTCGATGTAAATTTAACCAAGGTGGCAAAATATCTGTTAACTATAAAATGCTGGTGAAAGAAATAGAAGAAAATACAAATAAATGAAAAGATATCAAATGCTCATGGATTGAAAGAATTAATATTGAAAAAATGTCCCTACTACCCAAAGTGAAGTGCAAAATTCAATGCAATCCCTATCAAAACTGCAGTATTATTTCTCACAAAAGTGAGAAAAAAATCCTTAAATTCATATGGATCTACAAAAGGAACTACAAAAAACCCCAAATAGTCAATACAGTCTTAAGCAAAAAGAACAAAGCTGGAGGCATCACTCTCCCAGATTTTATCTAGTTCAAACAAATACCAATCTAGTTCAAATTTTGACTTCAATCTAGTTTAGATTAATACCAATTTAATTTCAATTTTATAAGAGCTTTGCTCCTATACCACTTGATCTCCTTACTTTTTGTTGATATTATTACAAATTACATGTTTATATACAGTGTGCCTTCAATATAGATTTACTGTTTTATGGAGTTGTCTTTTAAGCTAGGTAGGAAAAAAATAGTTACTGCATAGCATTTTTTAATTTCAGCCTGAAGGACTCCCTTTAGCATTTTTGCAGAGCAAGAAAGTTACTAGCAATGAATGCTGCCATTTTTACATTTATCTGAAAATATCTTAATTTTCCCCTTTATTTTTGAAGAATAATTTTTCCCAATATAGAATCATTTTTTCTTTCAGCACTTGGAATATGTCTTCCAACTGCCTTCTGGCTTCCATAGATTTTGATGCAAAATCAGAAATTATTCTCATATTAATAACTTGTAAGTAACAAACTGCTTGTTGGTGATAAACTGCTTTTCTCTTGCTATTTTCCAAATTATCTCTGACTTTGATTTTTGATAGTTTGCATATAACGTGTTTTAGTTTTCCACCATTATTTCATCAAATATTGATTCTGCTCCCTTTCTTTCTCTTTTATTTTTCTTGAAATCCCATTATGCTTTTGTTGATAATGCTTGATGGTATCCCACAGGTCTTTAGGCTCTCTTCACTTTTCATTCCTTTTTTAATTCCTGTTACTCAGACTGAGCAGTCTCACTTGATCGATATGCAAGCTCTCTGATTCTTTTCATTGCCTGTTCAAATCTGCTGTTTAGTCCTTCTAGCGAACTTTTCATTTCAATTATTGTACTTTTCAGTTCCAAAATTCCTATTAGGGTCCTGTTCATACTCTGTCTCTTCATTGATATCCATTTGGTGTGACATTATTTTCATGATCTCCTTTAGTGCATTAGCCACTGATTCCTTTATTTCTTGTAAAAAATTTAAAGTAAATGATTTGAAGTCCATACATATGAGACGTCTTCAAAAAGGCATATTATAGAAGAAAACCTATAAACTATGCATGGATTTCAAAAAAAAATTTGTAACAAAATAAACTCATACTGATGTGTCTGAACAGAATAATTTTGAAGCACCAGGAAAAATAAAGCATCAGTTTAAAAAGAGCCACTATCAGAGCAATATGAATTCTGCTCAAATTGAGGAAAGAACAAACCTCAAATTTATGGTGAAGTATAGGTTGAAGAACAGTAAATCATTGATGTTCTATGAAAGGTTTCTGGGGACAATTTTCCAAACAAATCAGTATTTTACCATGAATAACTCAGTTTAAGAAGGAACAAACTCAGCTTAAGAAGGAACAAGATGATGTTGAAGATGAAGCCTGCAGCAGCAGACCATCCACATCAATTTGCAAGAAAAAAATTCATCTTGTTCATGTTCAATTGGAGAGGACTGATAATTACCATCAGAAACAACAGCCAATACCATCGACATCCCAATTCGCTCTGCTTACACAATTCTGGCTGAAAAAATCTAAAACTGAACAAATTTTCTGCTCAATGTGTGCCAAACTGTTTTGAACAGATCAGCTGTAGACAAGAGCAGAGCTTTCAATGGAAATTTTAAACAACTGGTATCAAAATCCTGAAGAATTTCTTTGAAAAATTGTAGACCAATATCCCTGATGAACATCGATGCAAAAATCCTCAATAAAATACTGGCAAACCAAATCCAGCAGCACACCAAAAAGCTTATCTGCCATGATCAAGTGGTCTTCATCCCTGGGATGCAAGGCTGGCTTAACATATGCAAATCAATAAATGTAATCCAGCATAGAAACAGAACCAAAGACAAAAACCACATGGTTATCTCAATAGATGCAGAAAAGGCTTTTGACAAAATTCAACAGCCCTTCATGCTAAAAACTCTCAATAAATTCGGTATTGATGGAATGTATCTCAAAATAATAAGAGCTATTTATGACAAACCCACAGCCAATATCATACTGAATGGGCAAAAC
>NW_012118487.1:10810451-10810854 GCF_000951035.1 Colobus angolensis palliatus
CACAGAATTGGAAAAAACTACTTTAAAGTTCATATGGAACCAAAAAAGAGCCCACATTGCCAAAACAATCCTAAGTCAGAAGAACAAAGCTGGAAGCATCACGCTACCTGACTTCAAACTATACTACAAGGCTACAGGAACCAAAACAGCATGGTACTGGTACCAAAACAGAGATATAGACCAATCGAACAGAACAGAGCACTCAGAAATAATACCACACACCTACAACCATCTGATCTTTGACAAACCTGACAAAAAAGAAATGGGGAAAGGATTCCCTATTTAATAAATGGTGCTGGGAAAACTGGTCAGCTGTAAGTAGAAAGTTGAAACTGGATCCCTTCCTTACTCCTTATACAAAAATTAATTCAAGATGGATTAGAGACTTAAATGTTAGACCTAA
>NW_012118487.1:10811449-10815524 GCF_000951035.1 Colobus angolensis palliatus
TACTGGGTATATACCCAAAGGATTATAAATCATGCTGCTATAAAAACACATGCACACGTATGTTTATTGTGGCACTATTCACAATAGCAAAGACTTGGGAACAACCCAAATGTCCATCAATGACAGACTGGATTAAGAAAATGTGGCACATATACACCATGGAATACTATGCAGCCATGAAAAAGGATGAGTTCGTGTACTTTGTAGGGACATGGATGCAGCTGGAAACCATCGTTCTCAGCAAACTATCACAAGAACAGAAAACCAAACACTGCATGTCCTCACTGATAGGTAGGAATTGAACAATGAGATCACTTGGACTTAGAAAGGGGAACATCACACAGTGGGGCCTGTTGGGGGGTAGAGGGAGGGGGGAGGGATAGCATTAGGATATATACCTAATGTAAATGATGAGTTAATGGGTGCAGCACACCAACATGGCACATGTATACATATGTAACAAATCTGCACGGTGTGCACATGTACCCTAGAACATAAAGTATAATGAAAAAAAAAAAAGAAAAATTGTAACAGGAGATGAAACATGGCTTTTCCAGTTTGATCAGAAAAAAAAAGCACAAAGTAATGGCTACCAAAAAGTAGAAGTGGTTCAGTCAAAGCAAAAGCAGGTCAATCAAGTACAAAGGTCACAACAATAGCTTTTGGGGAATGTTCAGGGAATTTTGCTTGTTGACTTTCTAGAGGGCCAAAGAACAATAACATCTGCTTGTTATGAGAGTGTTTAAAGAAAGTCAGCCAAAGCTTTATTGGAAAAACGCCCCGAAAAGTTTCACCAGGAAGTCCTCCCCTACAACAGTGCTCCCGCTCAATCCTCTCATCAAACAAGGGCAATATGGCTGGACTTCCAGTGGAAAGTCATTAGCCATCCACCTTACAGTCCTGATTTGCCTCCTGACATTTTTTTTGTTTCCTAATCTTGAAAAATCTCTGTAAAGAACATCCTTTTTTTTTTCAGTTAATATGTAAAAAGACTGCATTTACACGGTTAAATTCCCAGGACCCTCAATTCTTTTAGTATAAACTAAATGGCTGGTATCATCACTGATAAAAGTGTCTTGAACTTGATGGAGCTTACTATGTTGAGAAATAAAATTTATATTTTTTATTTTTATCTTTTAATTCCATTTTCACACACTTTTTGAGATCCTCTCATGATAACTGGGCTTCCTGAGGACAGTTTCTATTGTTTTTTTCTGTGTGTGGGCCATATTTTCATTTTTCTTCATATGCCTCATATTTTTTGTTGAAAAATGGACATTTAGAATACAATCCTGCACCATTTAACCATGGGAATACATTCCGAGAAATGTGTCATTGGGTGATTTGATAGTTGTGTGAGCATCATAGGTTGTGCTTATACAAACACAGATGGCATAGCCTCCTACACACCCAGGCTATATGGCATAGCTTATGGTCCTAGGCTACAAACCTGTACAGCGTGATGCTGCACTGAATGCTGTAGGCAATCAGAACACAATAGTAAGTATTTGTGTATCCAAACACAGAAAAGATGCATTAAAAAATATAGTCTAAACAATTTTAAAAATGATACTCCTCTATAGAGCACTTACCATGAATGGAGCTTGCAAGTTGCTGGGTAAGTCAGGGAGTCAGAAGTATGTATGCATGCTGCCTGACCCTTTGGGAAAGTCTCTTTACATGGAAAAGTCACTACCATCTTCTGATGCAATAAATAGAATGCTAGCTCTTCTATTTTTAGCTTCACTATAAATAGCTGTTCTATATAGATGTCTGGAGCTAGAACAACTATATAGGTATGTAGAGTGAAGGGCAATGAAGGGCAGAACAGGAGCAGGGGAAGAATATGTTCTCTGTCCATCTTAGAGTTACTCACTATCCCAGTCTTGGACTATCTACCTCTGCACCTTTTCTATGTGAGAAAAGAAACATTTGTATATTTAAGCTACTGGTTGTCGTTAGTATTGTCAGTGACTTTGTTTTTTTTTTTTTATGGTTTTTTGTTTGTTTGTTTCTGAGGCAGAGTCTTGCTCTGTCGCCTAGGCTGGAGTGTCCTGGCGCAGTCTTGGCTCACTCAACCTCTGCCTCCCAGGTTCAATCAGTTCTCCTGCCTTAACCTCCTGAGTATCTGGGATTATATAGGTGCCCACAGCACATCCGGCTAATTTTTGCATTTTTAGTAGAGATGGGGTTTTACCATGTTAGCTAGGCTGGTCTCGAACTTCTGACCTTAAGTGATCCACCTGCTTTGGCCTCCCAAATTGCTGGGATTACAGGTGTGAGCCACCGCGCCCAGCCTTGCTTTGTTTTTATTATCTGATATATGCAGAGAAATCTGATCCCAATACAGGGGTAGTAATGTACTTATCTCATAGAAGATTTTGTTATAATTTAACTGAGACAACTATGGAGCACTTAGAGTGATACCTATTGTGTAGTACTCTTCTGTAAGTACCAGCCATTCTATTACCTAGTTCTCTCCTTAGTTTCAGAGCCCAGGAGGAAGGAAGCAAGTTAGACCTCACTACTAAGAAACCTAGAGAAGAATGTAGAGGTCAGAGAGGATTATAGGCCATTATTAATAGAAATAGGACAAGAAAAGACCATTAAAATATTGAACCCATTTCTTTAGGAACTCACACTTTTAACTAGACATGGCTGCGTGATAAAGAATTTGGCTAATCTTTGTCCCCAGTTCCTAATAGATAGCCTTTAAATTTTTGGAATTTCCTAACAGATAGGAGTATCTTTCTTAATCAGAGTGAGCCCTTCAGATCACACCTGATAGTTTGTACTAACAAAGATGACTCATAGTGGGCTCTTAGTTTAGGCTAATTAGATGAATTAGAATGGGATTACCAGAAGGATCAACTATGTAATTAGAGGGTTGGGCCTTTGAACTGGGTGATAACAGCCTAATCCATGAGGGAGGTAGGGAGGCTGGAGATTGAGTATCATGGCCAAAAATTCTATCAATTACACCTATGTAATAAAGTCCCAATAAAATCCATGGACACTGAAGCTCAGGAGAACTCCTGGTTGCCAGTACTCTTGAGTATTGCCACACAAGTGTCTGTTGAATAGAATGCCATCTAGGACTCCACAAAGACAGGACAATGGAAGCTTCAGGTTAGGTCCCCATCAGACCTCACCCTATTAGTCTCTCCCTTTGGATAATTCTAATTTCCTTTTGGTGTAATAAAAGTATAACAAAAAATACAGCACTTTTGTAGGTTTGGTGAGTGAATCAAATGTAAAGAGGTCCTGGCAACCCTCAGATTTGCAGCCAGTTGCTCAGTAGTGAAGGTGACCTGGGGAACCTCAAGCTTGGAGCTGGTGTCTGGAGTGTGGGCAGTCTCATAGAGGAGTGTGTCCTTAACTTGAGAGGTTTGGCTCCACCTCAGGTGGTTGGTGTAAGAAGGTCAGGGCAAGGGCAAATAAACTGACTTATTTCTCTCTTCATTCCTTGTATGACATCAGCTTTGAAAGGCAGTGGTTTAGTTCTGGGCTTGAATTCTTCCTGTATTCAGCCCAAACTGCCTAGATGTGCCCGTACCACATTTATCTTTGCATCTATTAGGCATTATGGAGTAACACTGAACTGCAAAAAATCAGTTCTCAAAAAGGGAACTGTCATGACTATCAAGAATATTGAATTTTAAAACTAAGGAAGTAACATAGCACTAGCTTAATTTGATTTGGGATTATATTACTTCTGTGGCAGATAAAAACCACAAACTCCTTAGCTTAAAGCAAACATCTAAAATAGCAATGTGAACACTCTGTTGAAAGATCTTAACTTCAGAATAAAAATTGTGCCAGCTTTGAAACAATTTTATCTTCTTGCCAGCATAATTCATAACCCTCAATTTAAGAGCAAAACACCAAATTACTTTTAAACTAAATTTTTCTTTAGGACTACATTCCTGGAAATAAAATTTTTATAAAGAACCTAAATTCTTATAGAGAACTCCACTTGTTTGTGGAGTATAGTCCCGACTTGCTAAGTAAGCTGTTATTTTCTTTTCTTTTTCTTTCTTTCTTTCCTTCTCTTTCTTTCTTTCTTTCTTTCTTT
>NW_012118487.1:10815593-10827325 GCF_000951035.1 Colobus angolensis palliatus
TGATCTTGGCTCACTGCAACCTCCACCTTCCGGGTTCAAGCAATTCTCTGCCTCAGTCTCCCAAGTAGCTGGGATTACAGGCACACACTACCATGGCTGGTTAATTTTCTTTGTATTTTTAGTATAGACAAGGTTTCACTATCTTGGCCAGGCTGGTCTCGAACTCTTGACCTCATGATCCACCCGCCTCAGCCTCCAAAAGTGCTGGGATTACAGACGTGAGCCACTGCACCCGGCCAAGCTAAGCAACTTTCGTGGATGATTATTTCAATTAGTTATATTTTCTATTTCTATGTATCCATTTTTCTCCTACAGAAAAATGAGAGCTTTCTTTGACCCTCAGAAAATCATTTTTTTTGTATAGAACTCACACAAATAATTAAGCTGATTGTCAAAATTAATGAGTTTTCCAGCATATAAGCATTTATGTGCTCAATTCCAGACATCCCTCTCATCAAGCACTCCTATTTTATTTACAAGTATTCCCAAACATCATTAACACAAAATTCATTGCTCTGACAAAGTTTTGGCAAAAGTAAAATGGTGACTTAATGACAAGTTCCTAGAACTGAGGTGTCATTATTGATGTGAGCAGGCAAGGGCCAAGTCTGTACTCCAGGGAATTTAAGGATTCTTCTCAATTTACCTCCTACTGTGGGTTTCTGGCCAGGAAAACCTGATAGTGAGAGTAGTGTCTGATTCGCAGGCTGGGAGGTCCTTGAAATCTGAATAGGCAAGATAGGAGTGAGGAGCTAGGTTGTGAAGTCTGAGTTGCTGGGGTACATCAGGCGAAAGCAGATTCAGGGATCCTAACATGGTGGTGACTACACAGCTGTGACGGGGTTCTACTGGCTCCATTACATCCGGCACAGAGGACTGGTCAGTGGTAGTCTTTCAGTCATGGCCCCAAAACTATCTTATAAACTTACACTCTTCTGCATCCTTGGTTTCAGATGGTGCCAAGTTGCATCTTATCCTGATCCCACATTTCTCACTGATCAGCTCATGTGTCCCACATTGCTGATCCATCACTTTTTACCCCACACTCACAGATTTGGGTCAACTCACTCTGAACACTGTTTTGATCACAACCACACATCAACTCAATCAGAATTAGGGCTAAAATCGAATCAGTAAAATTCGAATGTACCACTTTGGTAGTTTCCAGACATCTTGATGTTGAATGTTTTATATTTATCTAACCCTTTCAAACCTCTTACTATGTGCTAGGCACCATATTAAGTACTTTACAAATATTAATTCATACAGCTCATGATTTAGTTTTATAAGAATCATTCCTGATTTACAGATGCAACAAGTGAAGTGTAAATAGGTTAAGTAACATGTCCAATGTCTGCCGCATGGCAAGTGGTAGAACTGAAACTCAAACCCAAGCAACTGAAACCCAGATTTTAGAATTGCTTTGCTCTGCTATGTCATCACCTGGATCTTCGTTGGATTGGGCTCTCCCAAGGCAAGACATTGTACTCAATTTGTTATTTCAGCAATCATAACTCACCTTATATATCATTTGACAATTTTTAGAACACTATTACAAACATCATTATGCCAAGTAAATAATGTTTTATTTGATATAACACGATTCAATATTTCTATTAAAAATTTATAAAAGTACAAACAATCAGAGATCAACAGGTTTTGGTGTCTGAGTTTTCCCATCTTTGAAGGAATAAATACAGAGATTTTTTTTTTTCCTGTGGCATTCTTTGGTAAGAAATAACAGAACATTTTTTTCTCCATTTCAGCTTTTAGGTTCAGAGGGTACCTGTGCAGGTTTGTGCCATGGCTAAATGGCATGTCATTGGAGTTTGGTGTACAAACGACTTTGTCACCCAGGTAGTGAGCATAGTTCCTGAGCATAGCACTTGATGGGCAGTGTCTTGACCCTCACCCTCCTCTCATCCCCAACCGTCAATGGGCCCCAGTGTCTACTGTTTCCTTCTTTGTGTCCATGTGCTGTTTCCTTCTTTCTGTCCATGTCATTCTTTGTACTCAATGATTAGCTCTCATTTATAAGTGAGAATGTGTGGTATTTGGTTTTCCATTCCTGCATTAATTTGCTTAAGACAATGGCCTCCAGATGCGTTCATGTTGCTGCAGAGGACGTGATCTCGTTCTCTTTTCATGCCTGCGTAGTACCCCATGGTGTACATGTACCAGACGTGCTCTCGTTCTCTTTTCATGCCTGCGTAGTACCCCATGGTGTACATGTACCAGACGTGCTCTCGTTCTCTTTTCATGCCTGCGTAGTACCCCATGGTGTACATGTACCAGACGTGCTCTCGTTCTCTTTTCATGCCTGCGTAGTATCCCATGGTGTACATGTACCAGACGTGCTCTTGTTCTCTTTTCATGCCTGTGTAGTATCCCATGGTGTATATGTACCACATTTTCTTTATCCAGTCCACTGTTGATGGGCATCAAGGTTGATCCTACATCTTTGCTATTGAAATCACAGAACTTTGTTAGTTCTTAAAGTATGTGTTTCTTACATTTCATATTACATGTATATTCCTACATGTATATTTCATAGGAGCATAATTTATCTAAAAATCACTATTTCTCCAACTCATCTTAGGTTTTGATCTCTAAAATTTTCTACTCACTTTATTATCACTACAAAAATATTGATAGTTATTTTTGAAACTTTACTCAAATCTTGCCTCATGAAAATTTTCTCTGATTATCTCAGGCCCAAATTATGTCCTTCTGTAACACTATGTTCTGTCAATTTATTTTTATTTCAAAGCATTCCAAAACTGTATTCTGATATTTAATTTGTCATTTAAATTTTATGTTTTGTTCTTGTTAACTCTCTCACTATGTTGCAAATTCTCTGCAGACAGGAACTTTTCATAGAGTTTTCAGTTCCTCAGTAACTCTGTATTTTGTTCATAGTAGATGTTTATTCAAGGATGTGAGAGAAATAGATTTACCTTTATTTAGGACCAACCCTGCATCAGATAAGACAAGGCACTGGATATATGCCAGTCCAAAAAAAAAAAAAAGTCCCTGCTGTCATGCTGCTTACAATGTAGTGGGGACAGACTGACAATACATGATAAACTCATTACTGGAATTGCACATGAAACATACTCTATTCTACAGCCATGGGGCTGTCCAAGCCTGATTTAAGCATGGTGGCCAGGCCTCAAGGAGAAGCAGCGAGGTGCAATGCAGGAAGGTGTCTGGCTGCAGGGCCGCATTGAGAGTACTCCACACACAGCCCATGGCAGGCCCACGTCATGAGGGGCTGAGGAATGGTGGAGATGAGGGAGGTGAAGCCTGGAGCATTGTCACCCATGGTGGACGAGGAGTTTGAATGGCAGCGGGTCAGATCACAGCAGGCTTTTGGGATCAGGGAAAGTGGTAAGGCACTGTTCTAAGTGTGATGGAAACTGACTGATGTGTTTTAAGGTGAATGCCAATCTCATTTTCATTTGTAAGAAGCACGTTGACTGCAGTGTGAAGGAATTTTACAGGTAGTCATTTAAATGGCCTCAAAGTTTGGTCTCTCCCCTGAGTCTACTTTCTAAAGAAGGGAAACAAATATTCCTAAAGCCACAAAATCAATCCAGAAGCAGAGGTCGAATTCAAATTTAGGTATGCATAATCCAAAGCCTTTTATCTTTGATAAAAGAGGTCCTAATAATCTTTCAAATGAATTATTTCACTTTATCATTCAACTTTAAGTCAAGAAGGCAATTATCTTTTATAATAGCATTGAACAGGCTCTTCGTCTATGTTGTGTAGAGAGACACATGCTTTACAGGAGGAAATGGCTTTCTCTTGTTTACTGACTTTTAAGAGGTCTGGTGGCACATCTCTGCCACTTAGGAATCAGGGGCTACTAACCTAGAATCTAAAATCCTACACATCGATAGTGAAATGGCTATCATACTCATCTGATAAGCAAAGTAAGCCAAATCTAAATTTTCATAGAATAATACTAATGTTGATAAATGTTAAGAAAAGGCTATGTTTTCTGTTTTTTTATTTTTTACTTTTTTAGAGATGGAGTCTCGCTCTGTCACCCAGGCTGGAGTGCAGTGGCGTGATCTCGACTCACTGCAACATCCACCTCCCGGGTTCAAGTGATTCTCCTGCCTCTGCCTCCCGGGTAGCTGGGATTACAGGCGTCCGCAACCATGCCTAGCTAATTTTTGTATTTTTAGTGGAGATGGGTTTCACCATGCTGGCCAGGCTGGTCTCGAACTCCTGACCTCAAGTGATCCACCCATCTCGGCCTCCCAAAGTGCTGGGATTACAGGTGTGAGCTACCACGCCCATTTTTACTTTTGATGCATCTTTTCATATTCCCATGTATCGCAGTTGTGATCACTTCTGTAGATGAAATAGCAGTGAATTTGCCACTAAAATGGTATGCCTTGTGAGTATTCACGCCACTGGGAAGAAAGGCTTTCAGCTTTGTGATATTCAGCTTGTGTGAACTTCTGAACACGATTACTGTGACACTGATGTATTCGGGACTATTGTGTTCGTATTACTAAAGAGTCACTTTAAAATACAATATTCACTTTAAGAGGCTCTCAGGCAAAATAAGGACTAAAGATGCCTGAGAAAAAGAGTTAAGTGTCTAGAAAACAAGATTAGCCTTCTTTACTTGATCTTTGGGAAAGAAAATTGAGCTGAAATGTTTCACTTGCAGACAACTATCAAGAATTTCACTTTTTCTTTGCCTTTACTAACTCAAGGAGCAAAGGCAACAGAGATTTCTTCTCTTTCCTTGTCTCGCTGTTTTATTATATTGCTACCCTCGTAAATAACCTAACATAAACGTAATTGGTAGATCCAGCACCCTAACACAGCTTGATAGCAGCTCAGCAGAAAATGCCCTAGATTCTACCCTAGAAGTATTTGATAAAATACATCCTCATGATTAGGTACAGGTGGCATTTTATCTACTTCCTCTGTGTACAGAAATGTGGAAAATAGAATAGTCATTTAAAAGACAGACACATCACATTCACATATTTTGCTGCTTGATTTATCACATAGCATGGATACTGATGGCAGGTACACTGTGTTTCCAAACAGTTATAGGAAGAATGAAGGGCCAATATTAAAACTATATCTACTTTTGCAATCCAGTGGTTTTCTCTTGAAGACAAGGCATAGTTGACGCTTTTGTTTAAAATTCATTTTCTTGGGATAAGACCCTCATATCTTATTTTAGAATATTTATTTAAAGTCAATATGAAAAATCAATAGCAAACTCAATGCCCAATCTTTTTGAATGCCCAATCTTTTGAATGGCTATTTATGGATTATATAGTATATTCCACAAGTACAAACTAGCTTCCTAGCACAGAATATAAAATTTTAAATTAATTGGATATTAAAGGAATACTGAGAGGTAAATTAATTTTCTGAATTTTCTGTCATTTTCTAATCACAGATAAACCTGTTCTTAAACCTCATATAGATTTTATTATTATTATATTTCTCAAGTTTGCAAGTTGGATTTAATGTGCCCAGGTAAGTGAGAAAGTTGGTATATTTCTTTAGCATGTTCTATTGTGTCAAGTATGTTTTCTCTCCTTGGATAAATTCATAATAAACAGCATGGTCTCATGCAATAATGAAACTCACATTATAAGAGTATGAACAGAGTTTTGATTTCCTGCTTTACCAGCTTGAGAGGCCAAAAAAATCACAGTTCTTTTACTAATTACATTAATGTGAACCTACGTGTCCTGGGATAATCCCATTTACTTGGGAATGTTGATCATATAATTCAGGCATTTCTGCTCCTAAAATAGAGGTAATGTCAGAATTCAGGAGCACCATCTTGATGCTGGAGGACAGCACAGTGTCATGAGATGCTGGTTGCTTATTTTTGAACAGGTGTTGCCAAGCTGGAGACTCCAAGCCTGACCAATAAGAAGTCCAGCTTTACATACCACTACCAACAGCATGGATGCATCAGAGGAATGTCCTGAAAATATCAATGCCATGGAAACTTGATGTGCAAGCAGTACTGGTTCTAAATATCACAGGCAGGAAGATCTGGAGCAAGAATCACCATTGTACGCAAAGAATGTTGCATGTGGTTCCTGCTCACTGCTCTGCAAGTCTCATTATCTTACTACTGATCTAGCAAGGCCTATTGAAGGTAACCCTGGGAGAAGGGAAAGGTAAGCAAATCTCCTTGATCCTCCTTTTCCAGTGTTACATCAGCGATAGTCATTCTATACTTTTAGATACCTGAATTCCTACTTTCACGCTAAAAAAAAATTATGTGTGCATGCCTGTTAAGCACAAAGCACTGGGCGAGTGGATTAGAGATTGAACACAGAGAGATTTCTGTCTTCAGGAACATTGATCCCACAAGCAGCCCTTTGCCACAACAACCTAGGCTTTGGCATCGTGCCTGGTTGCCAGCTTCAGCTCTGTATCAGGGTGAGATGCCCCAAGAGAAAATCTTAAACTTTCCTGCTTACTCATCTCTATTGGTATTACCTCAGAAGGAAGAGGAAATGGGATCTTGATCTTTTCTTTCACAGGGAGATAATTTCCATGCTTTTTTGCAATGTTTCCCACCTTTTTCCCAGCAAATCTTGAGTTGTTCTGTACACCAGGAAGTAGCTGGAGTGAGGAAATCGCAACCTTTGTCAACTTGCAAAATTTCTTGCTTTGGGCTGACTGATTACAGCTATAACAACAACAACAACAACAACAACAACAACAACAGCAGCATCATCAGCAGCAATAACTTTAAATAAAGTGATCTTATTTTAAGTTTTTAAAATGAAATACCAGGTGGATAGCAAATATTCCTTTCAGAAAGGCTACTCCTGCTCTCCTTCCACCTCAATTTTGTCAGGAACTTTCCAGAAGAAATGAAATTATGTCTATATTCATACTCTTTCTACATTCATACACTTTCATTTTCCTTAAACATAGTAACCATAATTGAAAATGCCAGTGAAAAGTCATGAACTCTATTTAGAAAATTTGCATGAATTTCCAATATAAATGTAAACCTGTAAAAAAATCTATCTCTTTGGCCCAATTTTGTAATCATATATAGAAAATGTTTTCTTTAAATTTTATCTATTTGAGGATATATATTTAAATTCCACCTTTTTCATCTGAAAATACTTTTTATTGTGACATTTTCTGTTTTTCTGGAAATAGTTCTGTAAATGTAATGCATTCTAAATTGAATTTTGTATACTTTCACAATTGTTGGGGCCATTTTGATAGTTCAGTCAGCAAAAACAAAATCAATCCATACAGACAAAAAACTTTGAAAGATTATGCTGGCAGATAGAACATATAAATTTTTAAGAATCTATGACTTTTCTTCTCTATATAAACTAAAAATAGCTGTTTCTCAAAATCTTTGGAAGGAGTAAGCAAAACTTGAAATAATCTCATAGTATGAGAAGATAAAATAATTTCAATGTTTACTAAAAGAGAGTTGAAAAACTAAAAATAAATAGTTTGTCATTACAGAAAAACGGTTCACAACCCTTGCCAGAGAAGCAGCTGACTTCATGAGGGTGGGGCAGGATTGCCCCTCAAGGATCCAGGATACACAGTCCCCTCCCGTTCCCAGCAGTCAATTTAGGAGAGAATCATAGTTTCCATTTAAACCGCTGAAGTATAAAAGGTGTAAAAACACACATTACCTTCAGGAAAAATAGGTCCATGTACCTTGCACTTATCCCTCTGAGGATTCCAGAGTCCCTAACTCTCCCCTTTTCTCTAAAGCATCAATGGGATGCTTTTAGTTGGTCATAGACATTTTCTGGCATGGTCTATCTTAAAAATGGATCAAGGGGCTATTCTCACAAATTTAATTTCTGGTGAGGCTCTCTGCTACATTTGTTTTATTTTGTATATTGAAACTTACTGCTAATTTCATTTCTAAAAATCATTCTGCTCTAAAATGATGCATGTGAAAGTCTCTGATATCATCAATAGAAAGTGGATAAAATATTCTAAGCGTAAGGATAAGATAATCAGCTTTACAATTTACAAGAGTATGTTAATAGCACTGTGGCAACTGGTTTGCAACCTGGACTCAGGATGACCAATACTGATGCTATTTGTAATAGTATAAAGGGTAGGGCCTGAACTAGGATGCTGATTGTGAATAGAGAGAACAGGAGAGAAATTCAAGAGAGATTTCTGTAGAAGTACCAGAATGTGATTGCTTAAATACACGGAATGACGACATAAAACTGGGAGGGGATAGCTCCCAGTTTTCTATTTGTTGAACTTGATAGTAAAGACATTAAAAAAGGGAGACAATGTGAGGAGAAGAGCAGGGAGAAGACAATAACAACTGCAGAAATCAAGAAAGAGACAAGAAATATGCAAGCTAAGGACAGGACTGGAAATGCCGGTACTGGAGCTAGCAGGGTACATGCTAGTTAAAGCCATGGAGGCTGATGGAATCACCCTGGAAGGGTCAACAGAGGCATGTATCTATGCCAAAGCTTGGAGCCAAGCTGAGCCGCTCCTAGCATGCACATATGTCCGAGCATCTTTGAAATGAAATGGCGTGGAACAGGTCTATCGTGGGCCTACTGTAACAGGAAACACAAAGAACACCGCAAAGGCCCTGATCTAAGGTAACATCATATCCTAGAGGTGATTTTTAGCTCTGCTGACATCTGTTCCTTAGACCATCCTCAGACCAGGCTCTGTGGACTTCTGCCATCCATGCTTAGTACATAAATGTGACTAGGAAGAAGAAAGGGTCTAGAGGGAGAAGACAAAGGATTAGAGGGGCTGTACCCTCAATGTAGCTCAAAGACTGAAGATGAGAGACTGGCCACATTGAAGGTGAAAGTGTGGGAGGTTGTAGTCTGAGTGAACCATATCAAAAACATAAGCATTGAGAGGCGTAATGGATGCATTCGAATGCAAAGTCCATAGTCTGGTCTTGAGATGGAATGATTAAAGCTGAAGAGAGAGGAGATGCATTTGATTTGAAGAGTCCAGGGAACTGAAAGTCAAAATGTGAGTTGCTTATCCACATAAACATTTAAATGATGTAGCTAATGCAGAGTTAAAGGCGAAATAGTGAATTGAGTATGCACCGTTATCAATTAATTGGGTATGCAAAGGGATCAATTAGTGTGGACTTCCTTAAGAAACAGTATAGGTTAGTGAGAAAAAGAAATATGGCTAGATAGTGTGGCCTGTACTGTAAGGGAGGGAGAATAATGGTTTAGAACTGTGCTGTGCACTGCAGTGGCCACCAGCTTCACGTGACTATTGAATACTTGAAAGTAGCAAGTCTGAATTGAGATGGGCTGTAACTAAAAACATATACCAGATATGCAAGACTTAGTGCAATTTAAAAGACTTCAAAATAAGTATTCAATTAATAATTTTATATTGATTTCAGGTTAAAATGAAAATATTTTGGATCTATTGGATAAAATGAAATACACTGTTAAAATTAATTTCACCTGCTGTTTTTTATTCTTCTTTAAGATGGCTACTAGAACATTTAAAATTTCCTCTGTGGCTCATGTCTGTGGCTTACATTATGTTTCTATGGACAGGGCTGGTCTAGAAGTTTAAATGATTCTAGATAATCACTCTTTGTTCTTTCTTCCTACTGAGCACTGGTACATACAAACCCCAGAGCTATTCATTTTTATAGTTTTGATATGTAGCCGTATGATATAGTAACAAAAATAGTTCTTGAAAGTACATGAGTGAGGCTGGGCATGGTGGCTCACGCCTGTAATCCCAGCACTTTGGGAGGCCGAGGCGGGTGGATCACCTGAGGTTGGGAGTTTGAGGCCAGTCTGGCCAACATAGAGAAACCCCGTCTCTATTAAAAATACAAAATAAGCCGGGCATGGTGGCACATGCCTGTAATCCCAGCTACTCTGGAGGCTGAGGCAGAAGAATTGCTTGAACCCAGGATGGGGAGGTTGCCGCGACCTGAGATTGGGCCATTGCACTCCAGCCTGGGGAACAAGAGCAAAACTCCATCTCAAAAACAAAACAAAACAAACAAACAAAAAAAGTACGTGGGTGCTAGCTAGGACAAAATACTGCGGATACACTTTGTTCCCACTTCTTTCCTGATTCTGAGCATGGATTGGCGTGGGATTACACAGTTGCATGGGATTACACAGTTGGACAGTGAAACTATAACTGACACTACTCTACTGACCCCAGTTCCCTGTCCCTTACTTCCCTGAATATGTTCTCATGCAGATACTGTCTTACCTGGAAGGAGGACGTCAAGTTGGGTCACAGGTCATGTTATAGGTAATTTTACATATTAACATAAAAATTTAAAAAGTTAAAATTTTAAATAATCCATATTACTAAACATACAGCCTGCAATGTAAAGTGATATAATAAAATTAATGTATCAGAGATTTAGGACGTCAGCCAATTTTAAGCTGTGACCTCCAATACATCTAGTGTTTTAAAATAATTCTCTTAACCATTAGTCATGGCTCATATTCACAAAGAATAAAACAGTGCTCTCTTTTTAATCACACAAACTCATTTTTTCTTTACATGTACTTTTCTCTATTAAAAACAAAAATATGGTGTCCAAAAATAATTTCATGGAATTTTTTCATTGAAGTAGTCACCTTTTTCTTTGTGGTGACAATCTTTACAGACACTGTAACAAAGCACACTGAAAATCTAAAGTGATACATAGCATAGGTTTAAGAGCAGGCCAAGGAAGACAAGAGGCCAGAAAATGATAATAAGAATAGTTGTGAAACAAGAGGAAGCTAAGGAAAATCCTGGTGAATAATATTTAATTCATTTCATCATTGCTAGAGGTAGGCCAAATATTTGCCAATGAGCTTCACAGCAGTCAGAGAAAAAACAGAAACACAATCTGATGAAATATTCACAGACCATAAGATAAGAATAAACCAGTTAGTTTAGCAAACTATATCTTTTCCTTATAATGAGCCTAAAGAAAAATTCCTGCTATAATTCTTTAAAAATAACATACTACATGATAGGGTTTATTCAGTCCAAGGGGAAATTTTAGTTTTTTTTTTACAAAATTGTAATCAAATATCTGCTGGCATAAAGGCAGATACATTGACCAATGGAACCGAATAGGGTATCCAGAAATAAACCCATACATGTAAGGTCAACACATCTTTGACAAGAGAGCCAAGACTACACATCGCGAAAGGAAAGAAAGTGTTTTCAACAAATGGTTTTGGGAAAACTGGATATCCACATGCAAAAGAATAAAACTGGACCCTTATCTTGAATCATATGTAAAATTTAACTTGAAATGGATTAGAGACTTAAACGTAAGCTCTGAAACTGTTAAATTCTTAAAAGAAAATGTAGGGAAAACCTCCATGACAATGGTCTTGGCAATGATTTTTTAGATATGACACCAAAAGCACAGGCAACAAAAGGGAAAATAAATGAGTGAGACTACTTGTTTCAATTGAAAAACCTTCTGGGCCAGGCATGGTGGCTCACGCCTGGAGTCCCAGCACTTTGGGAGGCTGAGGCCGGCAGATTATCTGAGGTCAGGAGTTCAAGAATAGCCTGGCGAACATGATGAAACCCCATCTCTACTAAAAATACAAAAAAATTAGGTGGGCATGGTGGCTGGCACCTGTAATCCCAGCGGCTCGGGAGGCTGAGGCAGGAGAATCGCTTGAACCCGGGAGGCAGAGGTTGCAGTGAGCCAAGATTGCGTCACTGCATTCCAGCCT
>NW_012118487.1:10827970-10834870 GCF_000951035.1 Colobus angolensis palliatus
GTGGAGATAAGGAATCCCTTGTACGCTGTTGCTGGGAATACAAATTAGTCCAACCACTATAAAAAACAGTAAGAATATTCCTCAAAAAATAAAAAATAGAATGACCATATAATCCAGTAATTTCATTTCTGGGTATACATCCAAAGGAAATGGAAATTAGTATGTTGAAGGGACACTGCATTCCCAAGCTTGCTGCAGCATTGCTCACAAAAACCAAGATATGGCAGCAACCTATGTCCATCAATGGATGAATGAATCATGAAAATGGGGCACATACACATAAGGGAATATTATTCAGCCTTCTGTGACAATGTGAATGAACCTAGAGGCCAACATGCTAAGCAAAATAAGTCAGGGGCAGAAAGACAACTACTGTATGATCTCACTTACATGTGAAATGTGGAAACAGTCAAACTTACGGAAACTAAGAGTATAGCAATGATTGCAAGGACTGGGGAATGAGAGAAATGGAGAGATGTCCATCACAGGCTGCAAACTTTTAGTTATAAGATGAACAGGATGTGTTCAGTAATCTGATTGTGATAACCTTTACACAACATATACTAAATAAAAAAGTCAAAAGAACATTTTTAAAATGAGGAAATTTAGTTTTTTAAAAAATCTGAAATTGATTATCTATATCTATATTGACACACATGCATACACATATATAATCCTCTTAATCAATACTTTTCTTTCCATTACCCTGGCTTCACAAATAATTCTCTGACTGTCCAAGTTTCCCTATTACATATTAAAATTGGGTCAGTTTTATCAAGCTATTACAAGTTAATTTTCTGGTTTTAATTGTTTAACACCCTGTTCTCTTAAGTAACCAATCTGATTAGCGGATTCTTTCTCGGAAGCAGTACATGATTATGGGTTAATATGTTACCTTTCCTGAGAACTGTACGTAATTTGATGACCTCCTGGTCATATGCCAACCTAGAGATTTTCAATTTTTAATTTTATTTAGCAGAAACTGTTTTTCCAAAGGAAAGTTAAGTGAATCTCTAATCTAACACATGGACACAGTGGGGGTTACCCCAGTTGGAGCACTGGGGCTCTGGAGTCCAGCCCTGTTAGCTTTGCCTTTTACCACACACAGTGGCTGTAGAAGACACTTAGCAGCACCCTGGCATTATGCAGAGTATGGTTGGTTTCAACACCCCTGCCTTAAAAGAAATGCTGAGCTTCTCTAGCACAATGTAGAATTATCAACCCCTCAATTCTCTCCACCTAGAGAGAGTCCTGCTCTGCCTTTGACTGGAAGCACCCTTAACTCTCATTTTGTATGAATGTCTCATAAACATAATAGTTAATGTGATCACCAGATGCTACTAAGTTCATTAGGATATATAACGATTACTGAGAGGAAATAGGATTGCTGCTATAAAATAGCATCACAGAACTCAATATCAAAGACTGAAATGATTATCTACACTAGGGAAGTGTTTGACAAGCCATTAATGAGGAATCGCCTGGAGAATCTGGTTAAAATGCAGAGTTAGTTAGAATGGGTCTGGGCTGGGACATCAGATCCAAAATTTCTAACAAATTCCTAGATGATGCTCAGGCTGTTTGTTGGAGGACTACCCTTTGAGGATTGAGGTTGTACGGCACCTTTAGTACTGCCTTATATGTTCATTGATGGGTACTGCAACTCCGCACAGTACCAAACTGTACCATTCTCCGCTCAGAATTTTTGGCAATGAAGGTCTAGATTACCTAATATTGAATCCTGAACAGTTACAATGTTTTCTGAGAACAAAGCGCATGTGAAATACAGGGAGATGGAGGAAGTTATAAATAATAACCATGACCTCATGATGTGTTGCAGATATCATGACTCATTAATTTTTTATGATTTTGTAATATACCAATTTCTTGTTTTGACTTTTTTATGTCTGCAGTTTTACTTGAGGTGAGACTGGTAGATTACAATCAAATAAGGATTGTGGCTGAAGTGTAACATGAATAATTAGAAATTGAAAACCATGAGACATAAACTCTCACATTTTGCAAACTAGAATTACAGTTTCAATTTGACATCATGTTTAATAGAATTATACAGCGGACAGCAATCATTATGAATTGTAAGGAACAACCAAGTATAATCTAATCCACATTTATAATAGAATGTGGCACTCAGAAGGTTTGAGGGATAGTGATACATTTAATAATTCTTGGCATAACCATTCAGAGTGGTTATAGTCTGTACTGTCTACTAGTCTATGTAAATAGAAAAAAATGTAATAAAAACAGTTTACTCTAGAACTTTCCCAAGGGTCAGATTAGCTTTTAAAATATTGATTGAAGCATAGATGGATTTGTATATAATGTGTATGTGGTCTTTTCTGGAATATCATAACATAATAATTTTGGATAGTTAATCCTTAGACTATGAATTTCATTATTTTGTTTTATGTTATATCATACCATAGAAGGTAAACAGAATATAATGAATACCCATTTGCCATTACTTAGCTTCAATATTCATAAATATTCTGGTTTTTTTTTTGTAAGACAGGGTTTCACTGTGTCACCCAGCCTAGAGTGCAATTGTGCAATCATTGTTCACTGCAGCCTCAAATTCTGGGCTCAAGAGATCCTCCTGCCTCAGTCTCCAGAGTAGCTGGGACAACAGGTGTGCACCACCATGCCAGGCTACCTTTTAAAATTTTTTTGTAGAGATGCGGTCTTGCTATGTCACCCAGGCTGGTCTCAAACTGCTGAGTTTAAGCAATCTTCCTGCCTCAGCCTCCTAAAGCACTGAAATTACAGGCATGAGCCACCATGCGCAGCCACATTCTGCTATTCTTAAATCTATACTTTGATTGATTCCCCACCTGCCACTCAATACTATCAACAACAATAGTATTAATGATAATTATCTTATGGTTAAGAATAATGATAATTACTATTATTATAAGTCTATTTTAGGTATAAGATACATACACTGAATATACTGAAATCTTAGCTGTAAAATTTTCACAAATGTATACAGTTATGTAAAACCAAATCCATTATAGTATAGAATATTTCTACCTTTCCAGACAATGACAATGTTCCCCTTGTCAATTACACCTCTCTCAAGGCAACTGTTCTGACTCTGTCCTTAAATTAGTTTTGTCTGCCTAGTCTAGAATTTCAATAAATGGAATTATAAACACAACATCCTAAAATTTATGAGATGTAGCAAAACGAGTGCTAAGGGGGAAATTTATAGGTATAAATACATTTATCAAAAAATACAAAAAAGTCTCAAATCAACAACCTACATTTACAATTTAAAGAACTAGAAAAAGAACAAATTAAACACAATGCTAGAAGAAGGAAGTAAATAATAAAGCTAGATGCAGAGATCAATGAAATAGAGAATAGAAAAATAGAGAAGATCAGTGAAACCAAAAGTTAGTTTTTAGAAAAGATCAACAAAATTGATAAAGCTTTTAGCTAGATAGACTAAGAAAAAAGGAGATGACTTACATTGCTAAAATCAGAATAAAAATTGGGACATTACTACAATTGTAGTACACCAACTGTACACCAACAAGCTGGATAACCTAGATGAAATAGACAAATTCCTAGAAATACAAAACCTACAAAGGCTAAAGCATGAAGAAATAGAAAATGTGAATAGATCTGTAACTAGTAAGAAGATTGAATCACTAATCAAAAATCTCATGAACAAAAAAGTTCTGGACCCGATGGCTTCAACAGTGAATTCTACCAAACATTTAAATAACTAATAATAATCCTCCCAAAACTTTTTCAATAAATTGCAGATGAGGCAACATTTTCTAAATCTTTCTATGAGGCCAGCATTAATTCATACCAAAGCCTGACAAAGCACGGCAAGAAAGGAATACTACAGACCAATATTCCTTATGAAAATTGATGCAATAACTTTAAAGAAACTGTTTACAGCTTGACTTTTGTTCAAACTACTTTATAGACATTCAGAATTATTGTTGCCTTCTTAGACAAGATTGTCATTTTTAAACACTATAATATTCTGTGAATTTCTTTCAAAATAAATGTTCTTACTAAACATTGGATTATTACAGAGAAAATATAAGATGAAATGTAATTATTCATGTATGCTGTCAACTCTAAATGACCTATTCAATACAAAAAGCAAGTGATGTTATCTACAGTGTTTTATGGTGTTCTTTCGGAAAAAAGGCATTTCCTGTGATTTCTTTTGCAGCTTATCTGTATTCTAAAACATAATAACTATGGATGAAATCATTCTAATTTTAAACAACAAATATTTATATGTGTGCCAGTTTGTTATAATAAAATTCCTATAAAAACCTTATTGTTTTCTTTAAAACTGAAGTCTTAAAAATAACCTATTAAAAAACAGATGGCTAAATGTATTCTGTCATGAACTTAAGGTTGTCTTTAAATACAAATAACCTTTTGGATGACTACACATAAAAATCTCTGATAAAGTAATTCACTCAAATATATTTGACGTTAATTTCACGTACTTTTAATTACTTCTTCTTTGGTCATTTGTCATCTTATTATCCTAAGCTTATTTTATTAATATTAATTGATTTTAGTTTATATACTGTTTACTCAAAATTGATCAAAGACTTAAATATAAGATCTAATAGTATGAAACTCTTGGAATTAAACACAGGGAAAAAGCTTCACAATATTGAATTGGCAATGATTTCTTGATATGGCACCAAAGGCACAGGAATAAAAAAAAAAGACACACTGGACTTCATAAAAATGTAAAAAAAAGTTTGTGTATCAAAAGACAATATCAACAGAATAATATAAAGCAACAATAAAACTGTCATAAACTGCCATAAATTATCTGAGAAAAATAGGGAGAAATAGAGATCATTAATAGATAGAGGGATGGCTTCACAGTCAGATAAGGGAAAATCATTATACAAGAAAAAAGAGGATGGAAAGGAGGAAAGTGGATGAGTAAAAAAGAAGGAAGGCAGGGAGGAGGGAAGGGAGCGAGGAAGGGAAGAAAGAAGGAATAAAGGAATGAAGGAATTTCCATCAGTATTTTTGGGTTAAAATCTTTGGATTGAATTCCAGAAATGGCATTAAGAAGACTACTGAATTTTGTGTGTGTGGTACACCTTAATTTATTGATGTTCCCTCTGTCAAAACAAAAACAAAAACAAAAACAAAAAACCCAAAGCAATGAAAAAGACTTGGACACTGACTAAAAGTAGTGCTGTACTCCCCTATGTATCTTGCTGCAACTCCAGTTTCAACAGATCCAAAAGTTATTTCTCCCTACTTCTCTATATTTTGGTTTGGCTTTTCTGTCTTCACAGGGCTGTATATAATGTGTTGAGTAGAAAATAAGACAAATTCTGGAGATACACACATAAGTTTTGCAGAACAGTATGAACTCAGAGAAATTAATATTAATATTTCTAACTCTGTTTCCTCACCCATAGAAAAGGTAATAAACCCCCACTGGATTGCTAGGAGAAACTAAGATGATGATTTGAAAATTCGGTTTCCCCCGCTTTCACATAGTAGATCTTCAATGAGTAACAGTATCCTTATTTGCTCATAGTCTCTAGCAATCCTTTTTAAGTTCAAACTCACATAATCAACCTAGTTTATTTCTTTGCCATCTGTCCTGTAAGTTTCTGGGGAAATTTTTTTTATCCTATTTCTCTACATTCAAATTCATTTTCTCTATCTCCTAACATACCTCTATTCTGGCCCAAATAATGATAAAAATTCATTCTTCAAAAATGCTCTTGTTATCATGTCACTTTACTGTTTAAAATTTATTAGAGGGTGTTCATTACAATCAGAGTAGTAACCAAACTTACGGTCAATATCAAGCGTCTTTTAAGTTTCAGCTAACTCTAATTTGGCTTCCTTTCTCCCCAAATTTTGCAGTGTCATCTTACATCCTTCCACATGCATCTCCACTTTTTTACCCAACTCCACCATGTTTAATTCCGATCTGTGTGCTGCCTGCATTCCAGCACCTTTCCCCAGAACATGCAGATTGCTCTTTTCTCGTGGTCTTGCTTTTCCAATTCCCCACTGGTCTTGTGAAGCCTTGTTTTCACTTCCTTCATGATTATTTCTTCTCATTTCCCTCCAACCTTGATTGCTTCTTGCAAAATTACTATAGTTTTTTACTATGCTTATGCTCATTCAGGAATTTATGTAAAGCTTTATCTTTAATTAGTGTTCTATATTGTTAAATACAGTGAGTTCCAAGTTTCTCTTCAAAGAATCAGTATGTCAGTATGTTAAGTTTCTTGTCCTTTGTTCTCCATTTTAAAGTTTAACTTCCTCTTTCTCTTCGTCTCCTTGCCCCTAGTTTCAGTAAAAAACCCTTCCACCAGTTCTAATCAGTAGTTCACATGTGTTCCCCTGGTCACCTGCTCCATCCTCAATCACCTCTGGTCACCTGCTCCATCCTGAGTCACCCCTGGTCACCTACTCTGACCTGAGTCACCTTTAGTCACCTGTTCCTTAACTGTCCTTCCTGCTGAAACTGCTCACCCTGCCACTCTGGCTCGTACCCCTGCTCTCTTTAAAATAGCCAATCAGAATTAGCTTAGACTGTGTGGTCCAACCCTAGCCAATAAGGGAATGACACAGCAGTAGGGGCTACCTGGGTCAGGAATAAGAATACCTTCCCCTCCCTTGTTCAGGTGAGCTGTCACCATTGCTCCAGCCATGAGATGCACCCTTCTATAGAAGTAAAATTGCCTTGCTGAGAAAATTCATGTTTCAGTGCTATTTCTTTTGCAGCACTGAAAATTTATTTCTAACAAAAATGCTAGCAATTTTACACATATTTATTGTCTCAGGGAAAGAATGTTTTTAAAATTAATTGTAAACCAATATGCACTAATTGTGAATATATATAGTATATATATT
>NW_012118487.1:10834920-10849531 GCF_000951035.1 Colobus angolensis palliatus
GTACACTATATACTCTATACATATGCTATATACATATGTATACACATATATGTATATATGTATAGAGTATGTATATATAGCATGTGTATATAGTACATATATACATACATTTGTATGTATATATGTATACATATGTTATATACACACTATTACATATGTGTATATACATACATATACATATGTATAGAGTATATATGTGTACACTATATACTCTATACATATGCTATATACATATGTATACACATATATGTATATATGTATAGAGTATGTATATATAGCATGTGTATATAGTATATATATATGTATATAGTACATATTCTATATATAAGTAGTGTGTATATGTGGCATATACTTGTATATACCTGTATACTATACATAATATACATATACTACATACACAATTAGTACATATTTAGTATTTATTAACTATGTATATATCTTCTGAAATACACAAAGAACAATACAAGAAAAAGTCATTCTCCAACCTACTTTTAAGAGATAAACTGTTAAAAACTTACTGTATTTTCTTAGTCATTTTTTCTTTGCTTGTACAGTTAACAATTTGAATAATATTTATATGTTTATTTGAGTGCATTCCTATTTTATTTCTCACTTTATCCTGCATATCTGCCCATGAAAGTCTATATTCTTTAAAAACATAATTGCCCCGCACACAACATATTTAATTAAAAATGAATATATCAACATTTGACCTCAGTTCCCACACCAGCTACCACTTAACCCTTCCCCTCATGTCCGTATTTTCCAAAAGCATTTTCCATGCTCATTGTCTTTATTTCCTTGTTTTCCTTTCTCTTTTCAACCTACTGAAATCTGACTTATGCATCCAACATTACAACAAAATATTTTAATGAGATCAGCAGAGAAATCCAGTGAGTGTTTGCCAGAGCTCATCTTACTTAATTGGCAGGATTTTACATTGCCAGTGGCTACGTCTATCCTACTCTATTCTCATCCTTTGACATCTGTGACAACTCAGTTTCTCAGCTTTCCTTCTAACTCCTAGTCCACTTGTCACGTGCCTTCGTGGGCTCATCCTCCTCTTCCTGACTTTAATGATAGTGTTTGCCAAGGATTGGTCTCAGGCTTTTCCATTCTCTTTATTCCTTCTCTCAAAGTAACTAGCTTCACTCCCCCAGCTCTAATTGGCAGGCATTAATGACTCTCAAATGTACGTCTTCAAACCAGGCCCCTCTTCTGGGCTCCACTCTATTATATCATCAGTTAAGTATCTGATATTCCCATGTGGATGCATCACTGGTAACTGAAACTCCACATATCTAATGTGGAACTCGCAATCTCCCTGCATAACTTGGTCCTATTCAGCTTTCATATCTTGCTGAATGGCACTTCCAACAATCCATTGGCAAAAGCTTTAAACCTGACATTTAGCCCTACAACTTTCTTCTTGTTCTTTCCCATGCCCAATAAAACAGACAATTCTGTAAACTTTAACTCTCCTGAGTCTATCCACCTATTTCCACATCTACTGCCAGTACTCTCGTTAAACTTATGATCCTCTCTGGACTGAATTCTCACAATTGTATTCTGACTTTTATTTGCTCAAAAACTCTTCCAGTCTTTTTTTGTCACTCTTGTCAGTGTATTCATTTAAAAGTGTATGTTTGATAATGCCACTCTCCATCCTTGGTTCATCCTAGGACCCATGTTTGACTTATCATTAATTTCCCTAAAATTCATATCCTTAACAAGTCCTACGTGGCACTTTGTGATCTGGCTGAGAAATGGCGTAAGCCCTTGGTTGGAAAATTAATAAATCCATGCAGTTCAAGCAAACTGTAGGTGTAATACCTCCAGTGATAAGAGGGTTTTCAGAAAACCAAAATAATCCAAGAGAGTGAGCTCTAAACATCTGCAACCTGAATGAAAATTATTTCCTGACTTTTGCTAGTCTAATACTGTGCTTTCAATTAAAGAATACCGAAGGCACAACATTAGAAGAGTTACAGTGAGGAAATAATTTTCCTCCTTCTATTCTTTTGCTCCTCTACTTTCTTCCTTTTCCTTCTCTTATAGTGACTTGAAGCTATCAGAAAAGGTAGCTAGCAAAAAGGAGGTGGAGGGGTAGCAAAGTAAAACAATGATAACTACTCCTTGTCTGTTGTTGGTATTGAGACTGTAATACCATTAGGGAGAGGATAAAAGCGGTGATTTTTAGCAAAGACAGGAATTCTTTTTCAGATATGATTGTTAAACGGAATTAGGATAATAAATTACAAAACTCAGACTGTTTCTATGTCTAGAGAACACAGGGAGACTTTTTATCACCTAGGAAAAGTTACACAACTCATTTGGCTTGTCATCATTTTGATTCAATTGGCAAAATAAATTTGAGTATGTGGTAGGGAAAAAATAGAGTTGTTTTCTAGTTAGACACCACAAATCTTACTTGTTCAATATGTAAGTTTGAAGAAGCAACATATGTGGGATTCAGTGATGGGATGGTAAGTGAGAATGAGAAATCTATACGATGCATGTGATGTCTTCTATCTTGTGAGCATGAGAAAATCCTGAGATAGGAGCCATGTGGCAAAGCAGAGAGCCTTACTAACCCTGTAGCCCTGGGGAAAGCAGAGCCACCGCAATCAGCATGTACTTCTCACCCACAGTCCCTATTATGCAAGAGAAAAATATTTCACCACCATTTTCAACATGGATTGAATATATGCTCTCAGGACAATTTAGGTTTATTCCTATTGTTCCGGCGTAATTATCATTATAGCCCCTTTTAATTCTCAAAATGTCTTCTTTTCCCGACAGTATGTTACATAGTCACATATAACAGAGATTAAAGATATCTGAAGCAAAAACTGATTCAGCTGCAAGAAGAAATGGATAAATCCAGTTCAAGAGAACATCAGAGGGTCAGAGGGGATATAGAAAAATTAAAACTATTCATCAACTTGACCTAATTGACAAGTATAGAAAATTCCATCCTACCATAGCATAACATACAATCTTTTCAAGTGCAGATGAAACATTTACCAAGATATATAATGTTCTGAGTCAAAAACATCAAGGCTAACTAAATTTTAAAAGATTCAAGTCATAAAAACTAGGTTTTCTGTTCATAATAAAATTAAGTTAGAAGCAACAGAAGGATTTCCTGGATATCCAAAAATATTTAGAAACGACATGCCACAATTATAAGTAACCCACAAATCAAAGAAAAAAATCAAAAAGGCAAATTAGAAAGTATTTCTTACTGAATGAAAATTATGAACATTAAAGCATAACATATCAGATTTTGTGGGAAGTTACTAAATCAGGACTTAGAAGGAAAGTTACAACACTAAAAAGGCAAAAGATCTCAAATCAGTGACTTGTTTATGATAGGATACTAAAATATATACACATATATGTTTAGGCTGGGGTTAATTATATGTATAAGTATATATATTTATATATAAGTATATGCAAATTTACCTTGAATCTTATATATTATATATAAATATATTATATTTATATATAAGCATATGTAAACATATATGTATATAATTACATAAAGTTAACTCCAGTCTAAACTGAAGAAAAAATAATGAAGATGAGAGCCAAAATCAATGGAGTAGGAAAAAAAGGAAAAAATCAGAAAAAAAAATGAAATAAAAAGCAATTTTTTTTTTTTTTTTTGAGACGGAGTCTCGCTCTGTCGCCCAGGCTGGAGTGCAGTGGCGCAATCTCGGCTCACTGCAAGCTCCGCCTCCCGGGTTTACGCCATTCTCCTGCCTCAGCCTCCCGAGTAGCTGGGACTACAGGCGCCGCCACCTCGCCCAGCTAGTTTTTTGTAGTTTTTAGTAGAGACGGGGTTTCACTGTGTTAGCCAGGATGGTCTCGATCTCCTGACCTTGTGATCCGCCCGTCTCGGCCTCCCAAAGTGCTGGGATTACAGGCTTGAGCCACCGCACCGGGCATAAAAAGTAATTTTTAAAGAAATCAATAAAATTGATAAGCCTCCAGCCAGACTGATGGGGGTTGGGGAGAGAGACGATAAAAGCTATTAAACTACTAATATCAGCAACAAGAGAGGTGACATCATCATAGGTTCCACATATATTAAAAATAATAAGGTAATATTATAGAAAACTTTATGCCAACAAATGTGACAACTTAAATAAAATAAAAACTACCCTTGAAAGTTACAAAACACAAAAGCTCATTCAAGAAGAAATAAATAATCTCAATGGATTTATATTTATAATAAGAAACTGAATTAACAGTTAAAAATCTTACCACAAAGAAAACTCCAGGTCCAGATGGCTAATTGAGTTATGCTAAACATTTAAGAAATAATCAACTCTATACAAACTCTTGGAGTTATTTCAGCAATAAAAGGTTGGTTTAACACTCAAAAACCAGTCGGTATAATTCATCGTATTAAGCAACTAAAAAAGAGAAACTATATGATCATCTCAACAGATGCAGACTCTCACAACTTCTATTCGATATTTTATTGATTATATCCGGTGGAATCGGGAAAGAAAAATAAATGCATCCAGACTGGAAAGTAAGAATGAGAACTGTCTTTATTCATAGACTACATAATCAGATATTTAGAAAATCTTATGGAATCTACAAAAGTCTACCAGCACTAATAAGTAAATTTAGCCAGGTGGCAGGATACAAGATCTATATACAAAAATCAATTGTAATTAGCAATCAAGAATTGAAGTTTTAGGCTGGGCACAGTGGCTCACGTCTGTAATCCCAGCACTTCGGGAAGCAAAGGCAGGTGGATTACTTGAGGTCAGGAGTTTGAAACCAGCCTGGCCAATATTGTGAAACCCTGTCTCTCTCTCAAAAAATAAATAAATAAATAAAAATTAGCCAGACGTGGTGGTGTGTGCCTGTAATCCCGGCTACTCCGGTGTCTGAGGCAGGAGAATCGCTTGAACCTGGGAGGCAGAGGTTGCAGTGAGTCCAGATCATGCCACTGCACTCTAGCCTGGGTGACAGAGTGAGACTTCACCTCAAAAAAAAGAAAAAAATTGAATGAAAAAAATCAGTACAATAGCATAAGCAATTAAAAACTTGGGGGACAAATCTGTCAAAGACATACAAGACCTGTAAAAAGAAAACTACAGAATGTTGCAGAGTGAAATTAAAGAAGACCTACATATTTGGCAAGATATACCTTGTTCATGAATCAGAAGACTCAATATTGTTAGGATGTCAATTGTACTCAAACTGATCTATATCACGTTTTGATCATTATGAAAATCCCAGCCGACTTTTTTTGGTAGAAACTTATAAACTGGTTATGAAATTAATATGGAAATACGTATTATACATATGTTTGGGTAGATTGGTCAAAATATTTTTGGCAAAAATTAACAAATTGTATGACTAACATTAGACAACTTCATGACTGATTTTAAAGCTTAAGTAATCAAGACAATGTGGTGTTGGGCTAAAGACAGACAAACAGATCAATGGAACAAAATAGAGATCCAGAATAAACCCATACATATATGGACAATGAATATTTGACACAGGTCCAAATGCAATACAGTGGGAAAAGCATAGTCTTTTCAATATATTTTGCTGGAACAACTGAATCTCCATATGCAATTAGGAAAGGATGGATAGACAGAAGGAATATAAGAAAAGTTAACACATGAGCTTCTCCATAGCTCAGTGTTCTTGTTGATATATATATAGAGATTACAGTAATTTCTATATAATAATATTTTGGGGAGTACTAAATATATGAGCATTTGCAACATCCCTAAAAATATAGCCAGACACATAGTAGGCACGATATAGCTATAAGCTATTATTATAAAGGTAAAATGTCAATATCCGTATGCAAGAAGTTCTAGAGAACTATAACAAGAGAGATACTTTGTATAGATTATTTGACTAATAATTTCTTGGAAATTACACACACGCACACACACACACTGATTAAAAGGGCTGAAATTGTGCTAAAGAAGTTATGAATAATTCCCTATGGACAAACAATGGTAAAATTCAATACAAAAAAAAACAAAGAAAATGTTCTAAAATTTTCCAACAAGAATGGCCAACCATCAACAAGGAAAAGTATCATGTTTACATTCATAAAGGGGCAGGAGAGGGCAGTGCCTAATCTCCTGAATTTAGGCTCAGTCAAAAACTAGCTCTGAAACATTAAACAAGATACTTCTTCATAGCTCAATTTCCTTGTTGATACAATATAGATTATAATAATTTCTATATCATAAGATTTGGGGAGTATTAAATACATTAGAATTTGTAGCACCCCTAAAAATACAGCCAGACAAATAAGAGACATAATATGGCTATAAACTATTATTATGCTTAGATTTCTTTGTACAATATTTGATGAAGAAATACAATAGAATGACATTTTCGAGGTGCTTAAAAAAGAAAGTCAATGTTCAAATCTGATACTATTGGAATAGTCACTTAAATGCAAGGGTAAAACAGAAAAATGTTGTAAATATAAGGAAGAAATAAAGATTAGTATATCAGACATAATATTAACAACACACAATAACACATCTGCAATTATTAATGCTTTATCCAAAATTTATTGAGAGGTTACTAGATACTAGATATTAAATTCCTTATACATATTAACTAATTTAGTATTCACATAAACCCTATGTGACAAAAAGAGGTTCACCAAAGGTCACCCAGGGTATATATGATAGACAACCAAAAGAGTTACCTCCTTAGTAAGCCTTCTTCGTAAGGTTTGTAAATCTGAGTCAGATCTCAAATACAAACCATCTGTTCCTTGTTCCCTTTCTGAGGCTTTTCTCTATGAAAGTTTGTTTGCAGATGTTATCTTTGAGAAAGGATCCTTGAGCATGATTTCAGTGGAGGCAGAAACCTTTCTTTCCAGGGAGGTTTTGATTTTGGTTACCTGCTCTGTTGTGTTCTCTTTCACATAAAAATTCAATTAGTGGTTGAGTCCAATTATGAACGAAATCAAGTATTTCATAACAAACGACTGGTACTAGCAGGTTGGGACACACAGGAAGAGTGTGCTTGATTGTTGGTTTTGGCCACTTCATGCATGCATTTCTCTTGATATTTGAGTCGTCATGTCAAGGAATGACTAAAGGTACAGAAAGCCACATTCAAGTTAGAGAACATGAATTTTTACTGGGTAAGAGATAACAACCATCAGTCAACTACCCAGATTCTTGAGCCTTCAATGATGAAAGAAAATATAGAAGGAGAAAACGAAAAAAAAATAAATAAATACCCTGCAGAATCAAGCAAGGCCATGTGGGCCAGTCATTAGAATCTACTTTTGTAAGTCTTGTAAAACTGTAAATTTTGTAAGTCTTTTTTAAGTCTGGATTTCTTTTTCTTTCTTTGTTTTTATTTTTTTGAGACAGAATCTCGCTCTGTCGCCCAGGCTGGAGTGCAGTGGCGCCATCTCGGCTCACTGCAAGCTCCGCCTCCGGGGTTCCCGCCCTTCTCCTGCCTCAGCCTCCCCAGTAGCTGGGACTACAGGCGCCCGCCACCACGCCCGGCTAATTTTTTGTGTTTTTAGTAGAGACAGGGTTTCACCGTTGTGTTAGCCAGGATTGTCTCAATTTCCTGACCTCGTGATACGCTCACCTGGGCCTCCCAAAGTGCTGGGATTGCAGGCGTGAGCCACCACCGCGCCTGGCCGAAAGTCTGCATTTCTATGAAACTGCAGTTCATACTTGTTGGTGATAAGACTGAGTATATTGTGTGAGTCCCTTATGATGCCTTGCTATGTCTGCCCGAAGTATGGTAGAACCCCCAATTGAGTAAGAAATATCCAAACTTCAAAGACTTTTGTAAGTCACATTTGTAAGTCTTGAGTGGAAGCTGTCCACATCCTGCAGTTGCCATCTTGAAACAAAGATTCGTGGTAGAAACTGTCTCTATTCCAAGAGCCATTTGCTTTTGAAAAATACTTTAGAATCTTTAATTTTAAATCTTCTACTGGAATGTCAATCCTTTTGTCAGTGGATCAAACCCTGTGTCTTTTTAGCTGGGAGACATGAATCCAGGCATCTATACCTTCAAGTTTAACTGCTGTTCTAGTCAAATTTATCTGCTGTTTCTTTCCAAGGTGGTTTCCAGGAATTTTTTTCTATGCTGTCTTTTCCAGATGATAAAGTCTTTGTTTTTCAGGTCATGCCAAGGTTCCTCGGGAGAATATGAAGAAAATGCAACTCATACTTGTTGGTGATAAGACTGAGTATATTGTGTGAGTCCCTTGTGGTGCTTTGCCATGTCTGCCCAAAGTATGGTAGAGCCCTAAATTGGGTGAGAAATATCCAGACTTCAAAGGGAGACATGTTACTGTCAGAATCTACCTTTCTAGCAAACAAAAGTTTCCTCTCACTTTGGAAATTAGCAAACATTGACTAGGATATTCAAAATCCATACCAAGGAGGTGACTGTATGTATGAAACCCATTTGTGAGTGTTCAAAGGTACCCTGACACTTGAGTTCTTGTTCAGTCTCCACCTCTACAGTTTAACTAGATTATGCTGGTGTAGCAGAGACAAGCAACCGGAGACCTTCTCAGCAACCTCAATAAAATTACCCCACCAATGTCGACAAAGCATAGTGATCAGTTTGTCCCTCTTGAGGTGGGAAATTTAATGAAAAAAGGTTTGCAAGTTTCCACCTGAGGTCCCCTGGTGACAACAAACTGCCATTCTGAAAGTGACAGATTATGAAGAACACTCCTCAGTAAGGTCTGAAGATGACAGGCACAGTATGAAACGGGGAGAATTTGTGGATTATTAGAGATAGCCACCACTGGAGTCGTTTAACTCTGAGAAAGAGGTCATGTGACAGTGGCAAGTCTTTTGGTTGATATGATAGTGCCAAGATCAAACATTCACAAGATCACCTTTTAAGACACAGAAATTCTCCTGGGCATTTAAGAGCAAATAAGAAACTGAGTCCTTGATACTCATTTGAAAGGGCATCACTGATTTCCTACTTCCTTTTTCACCTTTAGTTTCATTCTGTGAGGGTGTGGAGGTCTAGTAACAGGATTATTTTCCTTTCCAGTTTTTGCTTGTATGTTAAATTTCCTTATTTCTGACATTAGGCCACTCAGAGAAAGTGAGGCAAGAGCTGACGCTGCACATGCTCCAGGACCTACACCTGAATGTTTTCTACAGGTGTGCAGGAGCATCCCCCTGAGGTTTCCAACGCTGTCATCTTTGTTTTGGTGTGTAAACTCCAAAAGTTTTGTCTAAAATTTATAGCTTTTTAAAGTTCCTCTGGTTTTACTCTGAAATGTGGAGTCTCTTAAATCATACTCAAGGTATTTACACTGCCTTTTTCAACACATTTTGTTGCATTTGAGGTTCATAATAACCTATAAATCAGTTGATAGAGATCTGGGAACCCTGAATTATGTGTTTCTAGAAACTACTGCAAATTTCTCTGTAAATTCATCCCTATCTTGTATAGACTTTTGAAGTTTTTGAAAATGACGTTCAGCTTAGACCCAACCAAGGTTTAAAATCTGCCATAATGAGCTTATTCTGATTTGGTCAACTTTAAGAGCCAATTGGGCATTTAGTGTTTCTAGCTGGCCAGAAGAAAAGGGACATCAGAAAGAGTGTCAGGGAAGAGGAACTTGGAGGGCAACTGGGTGAGAGAACTGGAATAGTAAAGATAAAAGCTTTTTGAGCCAAGTGGTGATTTGGGCACATCTACAAAAGAGTTTTTCACATTTTTCTCATTTGCGTCTTCCATGGAATAATTACTGAAGCAATTGTGGAATCCGGATTTTTATTGTAAGATTTCTTCTATCAATCAGAACATATATATCATTAAATGTTTGGAATTTCACTCTCTTTCCATAAGGCAGCTCTCAAATGAACAGTTTTGTTTTTACAAAAGGTTTCTCAAATGGCTTCTGAAATTCTAGATTAAGTTGTTTAAACAGAGATACATAGTATTAGTTATAGTGCCAAACACATGTAGGTGGCAGGAATATGGCTTGGAGGGGATATGAACTTGGGTTTAGTCTGAGACAACGGCAAAATGATCTGGCAATGGGTGGTCAAATGAGTTGTTTGTGTACCTCCTGCCCTTGGCTCCCCAAACTAAAGGTTAGGTAGTCTCCAGTGGCAAACCTGATAAATGTGCAGTTGGGGAAGATGGAAAGTTTGACGAAGAGATCTCATTCAAAATCAGTGTCTCACAGACACAAGACTTCATATTGTTGTATAAGCTTTTGATAAAGTTTATGGCAATACCTGTCTAGTCAATACCAATCTGAGGACACATCTTCTGGGCATCTAGTCCCAAGGGATGGCTCAGTGAATTGACTTAACAGGACTCGTGCTTATTCTCTTTCTTATGAACTTCCTTTTTTTGACTCCCATAAGAAAATTTTGAAGAAAGCAGTGATAAAAAGCAATAGTTAGTAATAAGGCAGATACCTATTGAGGATAAATTTGTTCAAGTCTGATCAAATAGTCAAAGAGTTCTTGAAAGGAGATCTTAGGGGACAAAATACATTTAGCATTTGGTAGCATGATAAAAAGAAACTGGGACTAAATCTAACAGAAGACTTAACCCTTCGTTGTAGTCAGAGTGATTCCCCCTGCCAAGCCAGGAAGCTCAAGAGGCCTCAGTGATTTGCACTATTTTTGAATTTAGGATCTTTGCTTGAGCAACAAGGGAGGAATATTTCAGTGGAACCTCCAAGTTGTTGAACACCCCAAAATATCAGTAGAAAACCTTTCAATAAACAAAAGTTCCATTTAGTCAAACCTACTGCAGTAAGGGAGAGCGCCACCTGGACAGGGTCCTAGGGTGTCTTGGGTAAGTCAGAAGCAGAATAGTTGTCCAGCTTTGGAGTCTGGACATGAGTAGTTGAAGGCGGGTTTTTCAAAGTGGGGAATGGAGTAAGATTGGGCAAAGTTCATAATCTAGTAGTTTAGGGTCGGTTAACACCTGTAAGGGAGAGTTTGGGTAAGAAAACTGTCATTAATAAGCAGGCTGTTTACCAGAGTCAGAATATTATTGTCTTCACTATATTGTTTTGCCAGCATTTCCTGAAGCAAACACTGAATTTAAGTACTGGATTGCAGTCTTATCTTTTCCAGGCTAATGTTTCCTAGAAGAAACAACTAAGTCATATGTACATAACTGGTTCATAGTTTTACCTAAGTCATGTTCACAGTTGATGTCAATTCTTAAAGCCTATGATTTTAATATGAGAAAAAGTAGAACTTCAAGTAAAAATATCAGAAGTTAAAAAAGATGACATTATTTACTACTAAGAAGAAAATTAGATCAAAATGATATGGTATCACATTATGTTAAAAAATAACAGAAAGAACTACAGTCAGAAACAGAAAAACATGTCAACAATTATAACTGGAGATTTTAACAAGTCATTCCTAAACGAGATTTGAATATTATAATAAGCTCAAAATTAATACTCAACAAAAATAAAGCACACACAGAATTAGTTGCAATGATCAGCCATATCCAGGACTACAAAGAAAGCCTGAATGCATTTCTGAAAGCAACATCATTTATAGCAAAAATTAAATGTAATAAAATTAGAAATTGATAAAAATCATATAGCCCTAAACTAAGAAAACATAAATAAATTTTGGGTTAAAAATATAAACAAATTAAGATATATTTGCAGCTGTTTGCCAAAGGAAGCACTACGTGTCAAAATTGAGAAACATAGGTAAAGCAGAATTTAGACAAAACTTGTATATTATTGATCAACTGATTGATTGCGGAGATGGGGTCTTGCTGTGTTGCCCAGGATGGTCTCACAGTACCTTCAAGTGATCCTCCTTCCTCAGTCTCCCAAAATGCTGGGATTACAGATGTGAGCCACCACACATGGCCCGAAACTTGTATTTTTAAACTAAAAAGAAGAAAACTGAACTAAGCATTCAACTAAAAAAGCTTGAAATGAAGCAACAAAGTAAAACTAACAAAGCAAGAAGGTAGGGAATAACAAATCAGAAGTAAAGTAGATGGTCAGAATGGATATTAGAGAATGTACAATATATATATTATCATCATTATTTTGCCATCCAAAACTGTCATCTCCCATATCTACATGGGAGGCTGAGGCAGGCGAATAGCTTGAACCCAGGGGCTGCAGTGAGCTGAGATGGTGCCACTGTACTCTAACTGCACTCCAGCACGGGAGACAGGGTGAGACTCTATCTCAAAACATACAAACACACACACACACACACATACAAAACACAAACAACAAAACCTATCATCAAAGAAAACAAAAACTCAACATGTAAAAGAGGTGTTATTCTGGATGGGGCCCTGCTACCTAACTCTCTTTCTCCACTGACTGAGCAATGCTTTTTGAAAAACCAGATTGAGAAGACCTGTTGCAAAACAGGTCTTGCATGAAGCTAGTGATGAACTCACAAACCAGTGAAAAGGACTTTCTTAACCTTTAAAATCTGCTAGTGGCAAAAACTGTTTCCAGGGACTAATGAAGAAAAACAATAAAATGTCCTGAGCAACTCCTTTTTACCTTAAGACATTCTTAAACAACTACTGCATGATTGTTTTTGGAGACCTTTTTTTTTTTATTCAAGGAAACTTTTTGCCAGCATTTTCTGACTCAAAATATAGCAGCAGGAAGATAACATTTTTGTGAGAAAAAAGTTTAAATACAGCTTACTGCTGCATTTAAATAATACAGTAGTTAATACAATATTAATACACTCTGGATATATTTTGAGTTTGTTGATTTTCCAGTCTTCACCCACTGCTAGGCCTGTGGGTGTTGGACATGCCTGTGGTTCTCAATTTTGCTTGACTATTAGAATCCTGATGTCCAAGTCTTACTCCAGTTAGACCAGTTAAGCCAGAAAGTCAGAAGGTGTACTCAAGCATCTGTTTTTTCAAAATCTCCTTTTGTGATGCCAAGTGCAATCAAAGTTGAGAATCATTGTAATAGCAAATGGTTGAATGGAAACTCCACCTTCTATTTAAATCTTACCCCAGCCTGCCCTTAGCTGCTCTCTTTTCACAGATCTATCAGTGTCTGAAGATAACTATGGCAGGCTGATCAAATACGCATATAGTAGGAAGACAGCAAAAGAGTGATACACTGACTGTGTTCCAAATCACAAAACATCTCAACAGGCTGGATCATGGACCGAGTCTGATGGGATGGAATTTCATAAAGATACATAAAAAAGCATCTTGGATACAGTAAACTTAACTCCACAAATACAGGGCAATTTAGACGTGACTAAGTAGCAGTACACATGAAAAATTATTGAGGAATTTTGTTGACTTTAAGGGTAGTGTGAGTCAACACTGTGATTTGGCTGCCAGAAAATAAACTCAATCCAAAGCTGTGTCAACAAAGGCATACTGTCCATTCTGCATGCTCATTATAGCACTAAGTACTGAGCCATGTTCTCAATCGCATACTTCACGAACATGGAAAGCTAACAGTATGGTTAAGGGAGGAAACTGGAACTGTCATCTTGGGGAATAAAAGGGATATTTAGCCAAGAGTAGTTAGCTTTGGGAGACCATGACAAATATTTTCAAAGTATTTGAAGGACTCAGTTGTGGAAGTGAGATTAGATTTATTGTGTAAAACTCCAGAAGTCGAAAGCAATAGAGAGATGGAAGGAAATGCTTTTCAGTAGTGTTGCTCATCAACAAATGGATTGAACAGCCACAAAGAATGGAGGGTTCCCTGTCCTTTGAGATATTTAAGCCTTCAAGTAAATTATGGGTGAGGAGTTTCAAATCTTCCAGAGTTGAACCAGATAAGAAAGTCTCTTCTTCCGGTAAGATGTTATGGACCTATAACATCAGTGTACTTAAAAGTAGATTGGGAGTGAAAGGCAGACTTTTGATGTTCTGTACACTGTTGAAACCCCTTAGCATGGTCTTCTGTAACCTGCTCACCCTGCCCCAAGGAGGCAGCCAGCCAATGCCACCAGCCCAATGATGACCCCAGTGCTTTTCCAATGGGGAAATGCAGTCATTTTCTTCCGATGTTACATCCTTTCTGGAATATGGCTCACACACATCTCTCTTTACCAGCCCCTTTTTCAAGTAAACCAACTTCTCCCAGAAGCTGACAATATGTCTCTTTACTCTCTAGGAAGATTCTGGCCCTTCTCCTCACCGGTCAGAAGTGTAGGATTCCAAAGGGATCATTAGCATCCATCCCAACAGCCTGCACTGCATCCTGAGAACTGCAGTTCTTGCATCCTCAGGCAACTTTCAATTACACAGACCAAGGGAGAGAAGGGATCCCTCCGAGGTCCCATAGGGTTCTCTGACATAGTGATGACCTTCTTTTGGAACTTTTAGAACCCCCAGGACATTTCCAAACTTTGAGCAGGGCGCTGGGGCCCAGGCGTGCGGGAGGGAGGACAAGAGCTCGGGAGCGGCGAGGATAAAGCGGGGACTCCCTCCACTCCACGGTGCCTAGTTTCTCCTCTCTCCACGTGGTCCAGGGTGGGCGCATCACCTCTAAAGCCGGTCCCGCCAACCACCAGCCCGGGGACTGAACTTGCTCCTCCGGCCGCCCGCTCCCGGCAGGGGACGGGGGGCGGGGAGGGAGAGATCC
>NW_012118487.1:10850333-10858471 GCF_000951035.1 Colobus angolensis palliatus
GCAGGCGCCCGCCGCCGCCGCCGCCGCCGCCGCCTTAGAGTCCGGACTCGACCTCTCGGACACGGAGCCCGACGCGGGCGAGGCCATGGTAGGTTTGCGTTAGGGTTTGCGGAAGACCCGAGAGTTGGCGTGAGGGTTTGCGGAGGACCAGCGAACCTGCGCGGGGGAAAGTGTGTATGTGCTTTAAGCTTGTGTACGTGGGATCCAAAGTTACTGAGCTCAGTGCAGGCTGCTTTGGAGAAAATTTTTCTTCTTTTTAAATAGAAAGTTGTTGCTAGAGAAGCGAGCAAGTTACACGAGTGAAGGGCCCGGAGGAGAGGTGCCCAGTGAGAGATCCCGAAAGCTATTTCAGACTGGTTTCCTCTGCGGCAACCAGGGGGTCTTGAACTGTGCCCAGTCAGCAGGGCTCTGGAGAGTATGAGTTCATTTTGGTCGGGAAATGCTCGTTTCTTTCCCCAGCTGATTCATGGGACTCCAGACAGATTCCGGGACACTGGTTATCAGTAAAGCCAGCCTTACTTTCCCGGAGTGTGCATAGCTGCGGAGCACCAGGCGCTGTGCGCGACTTTAGAAAAAAAGTGTCAGGGACTTTAGTAACCAGGCTCCAGGGCTTTCGGAGTTCACTTGAAATTGGTCAGACTTGAGATGTAACAGGAGATTAGAGTCAGTTAGATCACAATCAAGCAAGGCAAGGCTTGTTTCAACTTTATAAGCTCTTCATTCCTAAAATCTGGTCATGAGATACTGAAAACTAAGGTTTTTTTTTTTTTTTTTCTTGTTTGGGTTTTTTTGTTTTGTTTTGTTTTGTTTTAAATGAGAGGTGTTTAATCGTTTGCCTGAAAATGTTGCCGAAATACTTTTGAGGCATTCTGATTTTCAAAAAGGATTTGTGTTTGTTCCTACTTCTTACTGGCTCATCCAAAAGAGTATGTATTTATCTAAAAAGTTCATACCTGCCATCGCCATATAGAGTACGCTTAAGAGAGTTCCTAAAGAAGTTATATTCGACATTTCAGTTCAAACACTTGCAGTATCCCTTGTTGGAACTACACTACAGTGGTTTATTACACTACTGGTGGCAAGTGGAGAGGTATACCTGTGGTGTGTTACAGTCAACTTTAAGTTGACTATTGATTAACACATACACAATGTGTAGAAAATAAGTAGCCTTATATTTTGAAATATTTTATTTTTATTTTGAAATACACTTTAAGGTTGAGAAGAGTAATTTTTGAAAATCAGACTACCTTTGTATTTAAATTTTGGGGAAACATTAAAATGTTGGAATATGTAATAATTTAAGGTAGGCGTTAAAGGAATGCCTCTTGAGTAAAAACAATATAAAGGAAATAGCAGAACAGACTGCATTCTGTGAATTGCAAAAATAATTTTCAGTGCCTATACTTACATTGCCATAACTATAGTGATGAAAATATCTTTCTGTTCTTAAATACCACAGAAATGTAATATTGGGCTCAATAACACTTCTGATAATTTGAGTCCTTGATTTTGCAGTACCTATTTGCTATTTCTGCAAAGTCAAAACTAGTAAAAGTACGATTTAGTAAGGCAACATCTCTGTATTGGCTATGGTCCCTTCCTTTAGTTTACAGTAAGAAAATGTGCAGTAGAAAGTAAAATGAGAAGCATTCCCTGATAAGCCAATAGACTGTATGAGAGTCACTCACTGCTGGGTGAGTCTTGAATTAATGTACCCTGAGTGTGTGTGTGTGTGTGTGTGTGTGTGTTTACGTGTGTTATGTATAGGTATGGGATTGGAGAATAAAAAAGTTAACTTATTTTTAACTTTCAAAAGTGTCTTCATTGGTGATGTAAAATTTGCCATTGGTGATATGGCAAATTTTACCATTGCTGTGAAAATCTCTATGCATTTTTGTTTGCAAATGTTGCTTTTGATATTTAACCATTTTTATATTCTGTATAGTGAATATGGGTTAGTATTCTGCATGTGATGTGGGTTCTTTTCCCATGTGATGTAACATCATTTCCCATATGAAACATCATCTCTCAGTTCCATAGACCACAAAGCAGTATTTCGTTGCTCCATTAAAGTTTCGTTCCCCAGTGGGTGAATAGAGCCTTGACAGGGCGTGTGTCATTAATGTGTTCAGTGAAACTGCTGTGTCCTTGCTATGAAACATGTCACACAACTGCCAAGAAACTGATGTGAAGACTCTATGTCTCTCCCTAGTGGCCTATACAAGTGCCTCATTTAGATTTAAGCACTAGAGAAGAACTGGGGAGAAATCAATTGTTAATTTTCTATAACTACATGAACCCCAAGAAAATATTTCAGAAGGTAAACAGAAGATGCTAAATATCTATAATACCAATAGATGCAATTTTTTCATAACTTTCACCTAGGAACTTTTTTAATATTTAAAAAATGAAAAATAGCACACAAGCTATGAACCAAGGTTAGCCATCCAGCCCTTCACCCCATCTGTAAAGCCATACAAAAGATTGTAGGTAGAAATCAGAAATGGAATGAAGTTCTCCTTATTCCTTGACTTGTATTTGCATTTACTGGATTCCTATTTCTAGTTATTTGTGGTTGCATGACTTACTGAAAAGTCTTAAAATGTTTCTCTGAAGGATGTTAACACAAACAAGACAGTGTCAAAAAAGTAAGGCAGGCAAAAGTAAAATTAACTGGACATGATAGGGACAAAAGAGAATAGCAAGTCCAAAGCTGTTATATTTACAGTTTTTCTTACAGTATATGATTGAGTATGTTTGTCAACATCTACTCTTATAAGAGATTTCTGACATTCCTCTGAGTGATGTGGGCCGTATGAGGTTTTAGATATAGAAAGTTCAATTCATCTTTCATTTTGATTTCTACTCCATTATATTCTTCTGAAATGTGAATATCTGATTGGTAGCTATTTATTCACAAGACAGTTATCAAAATTGCTTTATAGGAAGCAGTTAATTACTGATTTTAGTGGCATATCTCTAAGACCCGTAGATCTCTATTCCTGTCCTTTTAGGTTGAGTGGAGAAAGACAGAGGGTGATGGATTTAGATTTCATTCTGGACTTCCGGTTCTGGTTCCGGTTCCTCTTGAGAGTAAGGTCCTGGCCTCCTAGTTATCTCCATGTGTCCAACCTGGAATGCTGTTTGTCAGCTCTTGCTGGGGTTTTCGCCAACAGAGGAACTGGCTTGAGACTAATGAGGGTTTCCCGAATCCCTGGGACTGTGCTTGCCTGCTTGCCTTTGGCAGTCCTGGGGTTCTTATTGAGAGCAGGAGTTTGTAACCATTATCTGTGATGTCCATAACGTGTGTTATGCACTTTGCAAAGAGCTTTGCAAGTTAGCTTTGTTTTTCACTACACTTCCATAATATGGACATTATTTTATTTCATTAAGGATGATGAACCCAAGATTTGAATGACTTAACCAGGAAAAAGAATGTATTTTTTTTTCCTTTTCTTCTTTTAAAAAAAGTTTTATGGCATATAAAGACAGTCCTCGACTTAGAATGGTTCTATTTAGGACTTTTGGACTTTACAGTGGTGCAAAGTCGATACACATTCAGTAGAAACCATACTTCAAGGTTTGAATTTTGATCTTTTCCTGGGCTAATAATATGCAGTAAAATACTTTCTCTGGATGCTGGACAATGGAAGTGAGCTGTGACCAGTCAGCCATGTGATCGCAAGAGTAAACAACAGGTACGCTGGTGTATATTAAATGTATTTTCAACTCAGGAGGAATTTGTCGGGATGTAGCCCCATCATAAATCGAGAAGCATGTGTGTTTTAGAGAAATGTGGTATGGTTTTGGGCCTTTGGGCCTGCGATTCAGACTCCTTTCAGCCCCTCTGCTGGTCTCTGGCACACTGTAGCAGCGTGCAGGAAGGCAGAGAGAAGCGGTGTGTGTGACTTTGCAGTTAGGGGCACCTTGTTGCATTTATTTAGGTCCTAATTCCCCACAACGGGGCAAACAGAAATAAACCCAGACTTTCTTCCAGGCTTTACCACATGGTGTTCGTTTGACTAAAGATAAATTATAAATGACCTAATCCATAGTAATATTATAAGAATGACTCTTAACTGGAGGCTTAACAAGATTTCCTGACAAACAGTTTTTCAAAGTTGCGCTAAAGTAACTTCAGTGAAAGATTGTGATTTTACCTCTGCCAAATGACCTTTCACAAATAAGTGGATTTGGAAAGAACAAATTTAAGTTGGCAGAAGCATTATTATACCTCCTCTGACTTCTGAGCATATATTGTTTCACCTTTCACCTTTCAGTTACATTATTCCTTGTAGATGTGCATTTTATAAATACTATATGGGTCTACCTTTTTTTTCTTACAAACACGTATTTGTAAGTACAGATTTGTATAAATTGTGGATTAAGGTATCATTGATTTTTCTCACTACAAAAACATATATAGCAGGGAACTTTAAACAAGGAGAGCTGCTGATGAGTTTGATTTATAATGTAATTATAAAATTTACTATAAATATTTTAGGTTTGTGTGGTTGTTTTTCTGAAACTTACTAGTGTAAATTTTTGGGGTGACTTCTTTACTCGGTTGATTAATTGTTTTTTCAGAGTTTATGTTTAACCATGAGAAAGCAGAGATTGTTTTTATTTAATTTGCTTTATTGGGCATCCATCATGGAATTAATTAAGTTGTACATTAAATACTTTGTCAGTGGATTCATACTGTTTCCTTATACTGCTCATGCCCTAGTGGCTTTCAGGTGTTAGGAGTTATCCACTATAATTTTTTTTCCAATTTTGAAATCCAAAAGTTCATTTTATTTATTTATTTATTTTTTGAGACAGCGTCATGCTCTATTGCCCAGGCTGGAGTACAGTGGCATGATGTCCGCTCACTGCAACCTCTGCCTTGTGGGTTCAAGTGATTCTCGTGCCTCAGCCTCCCACGTAGCTGGAATTACAGGCATGTGCCACTAGAGCAGGCTAATTTTTGTATTTTTTGTAGAGACAGGGTTTTGCCTTGTAAGCCAGGCTGGTCTCAAACTCCTGACCTCAGGTGATCCACTTGGCTTCCTAAAGTGCTGGGATTACAGGCATAAGCCACTGTGCCCAGCCCCAGCAGCTCATTTTTTTAAATTTGGGACTATAATCCTGATCTGAACTGACATAAAGCTGTTTATAGTTATTATTCTCTAATTTAAATATTTTTTATCTTCACTGGGAAAATAGTAATGTATTTATTTACATGATGCTGCCATCAGTCCTGCTGATTGATATGTCTATGCATTTGGTTTCCAGAAAAATTACAGGTTCAGAGACTCATGCAGTCTCCACCCATTTGGGGTAAGCAGATGGATTGTAGCCCTGTTCCATAGGCCTTCCTCCATTGCTTTACTGCCTTGGGGCTGCCTGGAAGAGGCAGGGAAAGATAATCCAGGAATTCAAGAAAGAAGCCGTGTGGATGCTGGATGCTCCTAATTCCTTTTTACCCATTAGAACCAGGTTTATTTGCTCTTGAATGTACTTCAACTCAGGGGCATGTTAATCAATTCTTACTAGTGGCAGCTTCAGTTCTAAGCAGGAAATTACAGTTCAGTGTGTGATGCAAAAAATGTAGAGTGAGTGATCTTGTCTATAACAAGCTTATAATCATTTTGGAGAAAATACTTTACTCATTAAAAATACTACAAGTGAATTAAAGTGTAAATCGAGACCGTATAAGTGGTTTTGTAAGAGTCTAGTGAGTTACCACCAGTTGTTGGCTAGCCTTCTGGGAGTTGCATGGGCAGGTCTGGGAAAGGTGGAATGATATGAGACCCAATGTTAAAATGAGTAGATGCTAATTACAGAAATGGGGGAGAGAGGGATGTTTTGAATTTTGAAGAATGACAGCAAAGTACAGAGGAAGTGAAGGTCAGGGATGTTTGAGGAACTAGAAACAAACCCACTGGTGCAAAAGTCAAGAGCTTTAAGGGAAACTGAAGGGAACACGGTGGGAAGTGTGAAAACCCAGAGCAAGTCTGAGTTTGGGTTGAAAGCAACAGGAGTCAATGGCGATTCTTTAGCGGTGTGCTGAGAGTGAGGTTTTAAGGAGTTTAACCTGGCATTGTTGCACAGAAGTGTCTAAGAAAGCCGACCAGAAGCTGATTAGAAGCTTCTCAGAAGCCATTTTCAACTGCAGGGTTTCTTAAAGTGTCCGGCAGTGACTCTGCCTTTCTAATTACGGTGGCCAACTATATATGGTATTCGAACTCCTCTATATGCTCCTGATTGCTGGTCATGATAGTGGTGATTACTTTTGACTTACTGTAGGCACCCATCATTGTGCTATCTGGATGCATTTACAAAATTATAGAAGTAGACATCCCTGCTATTATGGTTTGCATTCCAAACAGAACAAGTAGTGTAAACAGTGGTCATGCTTAGATACACATACACACCCCCACCCCCATACACACATATACCTCTTAATAGTTCTTCAGACTGCCAAGTGTGACTTACATGTTCTTTCTTGAATGGGTAAGAATTTGTAGACAGTTCATTGAAATAGAGTATTTAGACAATCAGAAGTGTACAAGATTAGAATCTCCATATTTGCACATGTATTTATTTGTAGGTCAGTGGGCAATTAAAAAAAAAAAGAGAGAGAAGGAGATAACCCTAAAGTGTCCTGGAAATTCCTACTTTTAAAAATCTGCTAACAATGAGACCAGAAAGGTGGGGTGGGGATATGAGGAGGTGGGTAAACTACCAAATCAACAATATAAATGCTTTAGCTGTTCTTATAAAAGTTTTTTTTTTTTTTTTTAATATGGTGGAGTAATTTACTCAAACTCAAGAGATGCCACCTACTAGAGAAAGGACATACTGAAAGAGGAAATATTCAAATGCACAACTTTGTGTAAAAAGCAATACTTACAAGTTTGAAAGACTCACTTCTAAAGGAGTTCGGCTTCAACCTGTCCTCATCTGGACAGGTGGAAAGATGTATATTTTGGGGTAGCTCAGAAAGATGTGGTTTGTGACTTCTATATTTATAAAGGTTTCTATTTAGACATTTATTTTGTAATTTAATTTACCTAAAATTGGTCCCTAAATTACCATTTTCTCTTACTTTTATGCAGTAGTAAAGTATGCAGTCATAAGTGATAAAGGCTGGGATCAAAGCTAGCTATTTTGCTAATTGCAGAACTATGCACTCTGTTTACACTGCCTGTGATAGTGCCTGGAAGAACTCACTGTCAATATTTCTGCCTCTTTCAGTCACATCGCTGTCACTTGTGTCAGTGATGTAACTTGTTTAGAGATGCAGTGCAGTGGATAAGAGCACAGGACCTGGACATGCCTTTCTGTATTCATGTCCTGGCTCTGCCTATTAGTACCTGTGTGGCCTTGGACAAGTTACTTAGTTTCTCTGTGCTTCTTTGTAGCACAATGAGTAGATGCTAATTTTTAATTCTTTATGTCTGCTTTGTGTGTATTTACTTTATGTGTGTTTTTTTTTTTTTTTTTGAGATAGAGCCTGGCTCTGCAGCCCAGGCTGGAGTGTGGTGGCCGCGATCTTGGCTCACCGCAAGCTCCGCCTCCCAGGTGCACGCCATTCTCCTGCCTCAGCCTCCAGAGTAGCTGGAACTACAGGTGCCCGGCTAATTTTTTTTTTTTTTTTTGTATTTTTTTAGTAGAGATGGGGTTTTACCGTGTTAGCCAGAATGGTCTCGATCTCCTGACCCGTCTCGGCCTCCCAAAGTGCTGGGATTACAGGCGTGAGCCACCGCGTCTGGCCTAGTTACTTTATCCTTTTAAAAGTCCTCTTCCAAAATGCAGAATATAATTAATGCCTGCTTCATCAGGTTGTTTTGAGGATAAGAATGTGTATATAGGTCAGGCGTGGTGGCTCACGTCTGTAATCCCAGCACTTTGGGAGTCTGAGTCAGGTAGATCACTTGAGCCCAGGAGTTTGAGACCAGCCTGGGCAACATGGAGAAAACCGTGTCTCTACAAAAAGTAGAAAAATTAACTGGGCATGGTGACACGTGCCTGTATTCACAGCTACTCTGGAGGCTGAGGTGACAAGATGGCTTGAGCCCAGGAGCCGGAAGTTGCAGTGAGCTGAAATTATGCCACTGCACTCCAGCCTGGCCAACAGAGTGAGACTCTGT